>NC_136261.1:162953066-163488066 GCF_964187855.1 Myxine glutinosa
TCATTCAACTGGTTTTGGGCTTTCTTATGTCTCTCTCTCTCTCTCTCTCTCTCTCTCTCTCTCTCTCTCTCTCTCTCTCTCTCTCTGTCTCTGTCTCTGTCTCTGTCTCTGTCTCTCTCTCTCTCTCTCTTCGAAGATGAACCAACGAGTTGTGGTTTTTCTTTCAGAGGAGCGCTACGTAGCCCAGGCGGTCGAAACGGGTTTGTCGGTACCGCCGGACATTTTTGTTAATGTGAGTCCGATGGACACGCCGGCAGTGAAAGTGATTTTGTCGAATATTCCGCCGTGCGTGGAAAGCGGAGATATTGTGTCCGTTTTAAAACAGTTTGGGACCGTGGTGTCACTAGTCTCCATGATTCCTCTTCGTTTGCGATCCGATTCAACGGTTCTTCACATAATGTCATTCCGACGGCATTGCTACATCGTGCTAAAGAACAACGCCCAGTCGCTCAATGCGTCGGCAACGCTGGTTGCTGATAAGCGAAACTACACGATGTACATCGCAACGGAGACGATGACGTGTTTCACCTGCGGGGAGCACGGACATTTGAAAGATGCTTGTCCGACGTCCATGTCTGGTGGCACATCGACATGGACGGAGCCAAACGCTGCCTCAAGTGGCACATCGACACGGACCGAGCCAAACGCTGCCTCATGTGGCACATCCAGGACGCTGGATCAGCCTTCACTTCTGAGGCTTGAAACTGAGGAACCCCCGACGGAAGACGGGGTTTTCATCACTGTGACCTCCAAGAAGAGGCAAAAACGTGGCGGGGTTGGTGAGGACGTGCAATCGAGCCGTCCGAAAAAAATGGCGTCGGCAAAGGAGCTTAACGTTCCTGTTTCAGAAACGGATTCGTCCACGGCTGGTTTTGCTTTGCAAAACAGATTCAGTGTTTTAGGCAAAGAAGAAGAAGAAGAAGACGTTTCCGCACCTGATTGTTGCGAGCCGCGCACAACGGCCCCAGAACCGATCGTAAACACCTCCATGACTACTGGCAAGGTGACCTCTAATGAGGTGCCTGATGCACCCCCACTCCCTGTTGAGTGTGAAATGTCGGAAACCATGGAGGCGGAAAATGTAACGACCTCTTCTCCGGTAGAGTGCGAAGCCTCCGTTGCAGAAACCTCAGTTTCTCACCTGGATTTTAAAACCCCCATTACGGAAACACCAGTCCTGCCTCTGGAAAAGGGCGAATTTTCCGCTGTGGAAACACTCACATCAGAGTGTGTTAATGTTAATAGAAACTACTCTGATGATGACTCAGACGGTGCCTCGTCGCTTGCCTCCGGTGCTAGTATTGAAGCCTGGAATGATCCAGGTTTGGCTCAAGGTTCCGAGGGAGGCGCTGAAGTGTCACCCACCAAGATCTTAAAGTTTCTTCAAGACACGTTTCGAAAGAAACGAATCAAAATCAATAATTTTTTCCCAGATTTGTCTGCTTTCATAACTTCCTCCAAACATCTCCTCCTCAAGGCAGAACAGCTTGGTGTGACAGTCACAAGTGTTTCGCCTTAGGAAATATGTGCTCAAAGCCAGGAAGGAGTTGCAGGCACAGTCTGACTTCTTCCCCACTTAACTATTCATCTTTAAATTTACAAGATGACCTTTTCTATTGTAACCTTAAATATTAATGGGGGGTGCTCCCCCCTGCGTAAGGCCCAGGTAAAGTCGCTTGTCCAGCATAAACGCTTTGATATTGTTCTTTTGCAAGAGACGAGGTGTAGCCCTTCTTGCGTTAGTGAATGGAACAGAATGATGAAAGGACAGTGGTTCTTTAGCAGCTTGGCCTGCTCTCGTGCTGGAGTTGCTGTCTATTTGCATCATTCTTTCTGTGCACAGGGTGTCGCTTTTAAAGAAATTATTAAAGGGCATTTAGTCTCAGTGAATTTCTTTTTTAATGGTTATAAGCACACGATCCTAAATGTATATTCACCGAGTAATAGCACAGAAAGATTTAATTTTTTTACACAGTTGGATTTTACTCTCACGCACCTTGACTTTGATGGTATTGTTTGTCTGAGTGGGGATTTCAACTGCACAATGGACCCCACTCTTGATCGCAATGGAGCAGAGCCCCATCCAGCAAGCTTGGTGCCTCTAAGGGGAGCATTGTCCAAGTTTTCCTTTGTGGATGTGTGGAGGCTCCAGAATCCATCCGCACGTCAATATACATGGTGCCGCTGTGCAAATGGCCGGCTGTCTCTTGCGAGGCTGGACAGAATATATGTCAACAGTGACTCCTTAAATGTTGTGGGCCACGCTGTTGTAGCCCCGAGCGGTTTTTCGGACCACCATATGGCCATTCTTCATGTCCTTTCTCCGGCCCGGAATCGCGGTGCTGCTTACTGGACTTTCAACGTCAGCCTCTTGCAAAATGAAGCGTTTCTTGATGCTTTCCGGGCCTTTTGGGAAGTTATAAAGTTGCGAAAGCCTTCCTTCTCTTGCCTTGGGCAATGGTGGGATAACGCAAAGGCCCAGATTAGGTCATTTTGCCAACAATATAACTCCTTTTGTACGAAGAATGAAACAGCGATGCAAACTCTCATCGCCAAAGAGATCTTGTGTCTGCAATCAAACCTTCCGGCCCAGAGCGCTGAAAGGACTTGTTCTTTAATTGTGAAGAAGAAAGCCCTCCTTGCTAAGCTCTGCGCAAAGCAGGCTCGAGGGGTTCTAATACGATTATGAATGGAGAACCTGCGTTTCATTGATACCTCTTCGAAATTCTTCTTCGGTTTGGAACTGCGAGCGAAGAGAAACCAGCAAATAACTTCACTGTGCACGCAAGGAGGTCGAACGACTCAGGACCAAAACGAGATCAGAAATTTGGCCAAAGAATATTTTTCAGATTTGTATTGTGCTAGGAACACAAAGAAGAATGTGATTCTTTCAATGACTGCTTCTCTGCCAACCCTGTCTGAGTCTGCACGGCAGCAACTGGACGAAGAAGTTACCCTCGGGGAACTCTTTGCCGCTTTGCAAACTTTGCCCACCGGCAAGGCTTCGGGGCTGGATGGAATCCCTGCGGAGCTCTATAAGGCCTTCTGGGACCAACTGGGACCCGAACTGCTCGGCCTCTTAATTGAGGGCCTGCATTCAGGCTTATTACCACTCAGTTGCCGTAGGGCTGTACTTGCCCTTATACCCAAGAAGGGAGACCTACAACAACTTCGGAATTGGCGTCCAATTTCCCTCCTCTGCACTGACTATAAAATTATTTCAAAAACTCTCGCAAACCGCCTCAAGCCTGTCATCGGGGATATTGTACACCCCGATCAATCATATTGTATCCCAAAAAGAACAATACATGATTGTATTTTTATTGTGCGTGAGGCGATTGACATTTGTACCGCGGAACAAAGAAATGTTGGTCTAGTGTTTTTAGATCAAGAAAAGGCTTTTGATGCCATCGATCATTTTTATCTCTTTGCTGTTTTACGGGGGTTTGGTTTTGGTAAAACTTTCATCGGTCACATCAAATTATTGTATAATAATATTTTTAGCCTGCTTAAGGTGAATAATATTTTAAGTCAGCCTTTTTCTGTGACTCGGGGTATTCGCCAAGGGTGCCCTTTGTCCGGCCTTCTTTATTCCCTCTCCGTTGAGCCTCTTCTGAATCGGTTGCGCACACGGCTTCGTGGTTTTTGTCCTCTGCCATTGGCCAACCCGGTAAAGACCGTCGCTTATGCGGATGACCTATGCGCGTTTGTTAATTCCGATGAAGATATTTGTGCCCTGGTCGAGTCCACCAATGAGTTTACCTTGGCTAGCTCCGTAAAGGTCAACTGGCAGAAGTCCAAAGTTCTTTACTTAGGTCCCCAGAATGGTATCCCCCCTCCGACCCTGCCAATGCAGCTTGAGTGGGCACATGATGGGATATGCTACCTCGGGGTCTTTCTCGGCACTCAGGATTTCTTTTCTAAAAACTGGGAATCGCTGATTACCAAGACTGAGCAGCGGCTGCAAAAATGGAGGGGACTATTGAGACAGCTTTCCTATCGGGGTCGTACTCTGGTCATCAATAATCTTGCGGCATCGATGCTGTGGCATAGGTTTATGGCACTACAGGCCCCAGGTTCTATTCTTAAAAAGCTCCAAAGTATTTTTATCAATTTCTTTTGGGATGGGAAGCACTGGCTCCGGCCCGGCGTAATAAGTCTGCCCATTGCTGAAGGTGGACAGGGATTGATAGACGTAACAAGTAAAGTGATGGCTTTTCGCCTCCTTGCATTACGAAGGCTGCTGTATTCCGATGTACCATGGAAAGCCTTTGCTCACTGCTTGCTCAGGCAAGCAGGGAGACTTGGCTTCGGTGACGAAATCTTTCTTCTTGACGCAGCGAGGGTGGACATAACATCGATCCCCTTGTTTTACAGAAGTATGCTGGAAGCATGGCGGACAGTCGCGTTTTGCCGCGACACCAGTGCCTATACTCTCCAAATGTTTTTAAATGAACCAATTTTCTTTAATCCCTTTTTTAAAGGGGTCTGTAGTGACCATTCCTTTGTGCAAAAGTTCATCGATGTCAACTTTACCAGGGTCAAGCACCTTAGGAATCCCTTTACATATAGATGGAAGCCAGCTGCTAATGTTGCCGTGGCAACTGGTGTGAGATCCATCAGAGTTATTGGAAGGATTTTCTCTGTGATTTCACGAGCTTTTAAACTAACCGGGCTAAAGTGGGATCCAGAGATTGAGGCTGCCCTCCCTCTGTCCCAATGTCCTTTTCCTCGTCTTTTAATTTCATTTCGGGGTTTTATCTCCTTTAACTCGATGGAGAAATCCTCGGTGTATAGTCTAAGTGTTAACACTCTCATTCCTGACAGACCTGCAGAGCCACGAGCTCATTGGAAAGCGTTGCTTCAAGCTGGCCATTCCGCAACAATCAAATGGCACGTAATGTATAAGGAGCCAATCGTCAAGCGCTCTGGGGATTTACAATGGCGGCTGGCGCACTACATCTTGCCTTGCAATGTTCTGTCCCATCGCATATGTTCTGAAAATTCAGAATTGTGCCCCTTCTGCGATGCCCCTGAAACCATTTTTCATGCCTTCATTGAGTGTTCGAGACTGTCCTCCCTTTTTAATATTTTATTACGTGTGACTCAGGGGCTCGGTTTGATTTTCACACATTGTGTTTTTATATATGGTTTTAATATTTCTCATTTAAGTAAAAATGAATGTTTTTTAGGGAACTTCTTGTGCTCTGAAGCAAAGCTTGCCATTTATCTTTCAAGAAAACGGAAATTGCAGAACATTGATATTTTAGCTGATGACCTTTTAAGGATTTTTAAAGCGTCGGTTACATCTCGTGTCCATTTTGAGTTTGAAACCCATGATTTTGCTGTCTTTGAAAAACGATGGTGTGCCAAACAATCTTTATGTAGCTTGGTCAATGGTGTTCTAGTAATTAATTTATAATCTGGAATCTTTGCTTCTATGTTACCCCATCCACCATGCTCTTCCTCTGCATGTGTTGCATGTATTTTTCTTTGAAGTAAGCCATAACCCTTTTGTTTGGAAATAATTGTCTGGAATCACATTGAATGATACCTTTCAATAAAGAGGAACAAAAATCAAATCTCTCTCTCTCTCTCTCTCTCTCTGTCTGTCTCTGTCTCTGTCGGTGCATTGGGTGTGGCGTCATGGCGGCTGTGAGCAACTGCTCTGTGTTCTGGTGAGCCCGTTGCGTTTTTTCCCCTGCCCCCCTCCCTCTCCTTTTCCATCCTGTGTGCTTCGGCATTGTGTTTTCATCCGTTCTGCACCCTTGTCTTCGAGAGAGAGAGGATTGAGAGCGGGCCCATTTTGGGTGCGGCGTACTGGCTTTGACGGCGCTTTGTAAGCCATTTTTGTGCTTATAACGCACGTTTATTATTTACTTTAGTTAGATTATTTAGGTTTGATACCTTCTTGTCCGGTCCGGACAAGGGGGCGGGAGGGGGGGGGGGGGAATTTGCTGTTTGTTGGTGTTCGACAAACATTGGGTTCTCTCGGTTCTTGGCTACGAACTTGTCTTTGGTCGAGTTAGAATGGCGGGCGAACGTTTCCGCATTGATACGTACGAATCGCTAACTCGTAAACACGGGCTCGCTTGTGTTCCTCCCAACGAGGTGGAAATTAACGATGTGCTTTCCGCCATTGGAAACATCGTTGGTGCACACAGTATTCGCGCTGCCTCTCGGATGAATAAGAAATTCGTCGTATTTTTGTCCGAAGAGCACATGGTAGCGAGTGTAGTTGAACAAGGTTTGTTCATTGAACCGAACACGTTCCTCTCCGTGTTCGCTTTACAAGCCCCGACGGTAAAGATCACCATCAGTAATATCCCGCCATTTATTAGAAATGAGGATTTACGTGAACAATTAAGCAAGTTCGGTAAGGTCGTATCGAGGATTTCGATGGTGCCGATGCGAAATGTTTGCGATCGATTCAAACATGTCATGTCCTTCAAGAGAGTGGTGTACATGATACTGCCTGCAAATGTAAAAACGCTCAATGTCGTGTGGAGTGTGAAAATCAACGGCTTTGAATACAAAATGTATGCCTCCTCGGAGGCTATGACGTGTTTCGAGTGTGGGGCTTATGGGCATGTGAGGAGTGCCTGCCCCAATGCGGTTACACCGCAGGAAAGCGGAGGATTGGTGAGGAGCGACTCCTCTTCACCGCACACTGAAGGGGAGGAGATGGATCGAGCGGTTAACCCATCCACCGCACCTACTGCGGTAAGCGAAGCGCCAGACCCGACCACTCCGACCGGGGGGGGGGGGGGGGGGGGGTGGAGGAGGGAGTGATAGATTTCGAACGTGAGGTGACTAACCCCACCCCTCCACCTAAGGTGGGAATGAAAGTGGTTGAACCCTCTCCCATTTCGTCCACTGTACACGACAGTGCGGACGATACCATGGAAGTATCCGTAGTGGACACCAGGAAAAAAGGTCAGAAGCGTTCAAGTGATGAATCCTGTGATTTCAAAGAAAAACAAAATAAGATTCAGATCGTGTCAGGCTCGCAGGACCTCCAGGGTGAGGCCTACACCGGAAACTCCTTGGCGGTAATGGAGATGGTACCGGAAGTGTATGTACGTGAGGAAGATTCGCTTGCACCACTTGCTGAGATTGAGTATGACCCGGAAAATAGTCGATCCTCTCAGGATGTGGTAAGTCCTTGTCCTGATAACCAAACTCGCTCAGACGAGTTAGCAGCTGGATCTGCTAGTGAGGAAAAAATAGATAAAGGGGAAAGTCCTTGTGACTGTGAGGATCACGTTAACCCTTCCCTGACAGATAAAAATGAAAGGGATGATGAGGTGGGGGACATACTTATAGCCACAGGGGATATGGTAAATTTTGAAGGGTCTGCAAAGAGCCTGGAGGTCCTTGACCCTGTGGAATTGCTGTTTCCAAAACTAAGTGCTCAACAAATAGTAGGAAAAGGTGCAGATCAAGACGAAGTACTTGATTCTGATGAAACCTCTTCTACTCCACTCTTATCAGGTTAACATGTCAGAACCTCAATTCCAGAGGCTAAGAAAATGTGTAACTCGAGCGGGCAAGGAACTGGATGAATAGTTAACAGAGTGGAGATAAAAGTAGCATCCTTAAACATCAACGGTGGTCGCAGTTGTGTGCGTTGCCTCCAGCTGGCCTCCAAAGTCAGTCGCCGACTGGGCATCCTCCGTCGTGCGAAGTCCTTCCTTGGCACACGTGAGCTCCTCACCACATACAAGGCTTTCATCCGCAGCTCAATGGAATACTGTTCTCCCCTATGGGCTGGTGCTCCTGCCTTACACCTAGCTCGGCTTCATGCTGTTGAAACCAAAGCGTTCAGAATCATTGGAATCTCCTGCGATGGCGCTATCTCCGACGGCCTTTCACTTACTCACCACAGGCAGGTTGGTGGTCTTTCCGTCTTCTACCGACTCCTCTCCGGCCTTGCTCCCCCAGCTCTCTCTGGGCTCTGTCCCCCAAATATTCCTACAGGTCGCACAAGATCAGCCTGCAACCCTCTTATGGTTAAACTGCCAAAATCAAGTCTCTCTGCTCACCTTCACTCCTTCATTCCTCTTTTCTCCGCCTCTGGAACAAACTCCCTCACTCTCTTCAATCCCACTCCTCCCTCCAGGTCTTTAAAACGGCTGTTCACCACCATCTCTTATCTTCCCCCACCCAAAACCTTGATCTTTTCTACCCCCGCTAATTTCACCCCAAATCCACTTTTTAGGTGACTTTTGACTTCTTTCCTGGAAGTCCTTGGTGGCCTTACGTTTTGTACCTATCCTGCCTCCCCCCAGGCCCTCTCCCTCCCACACATCTCCCGATGTCCCTGCTCTCAAATGTTGTGTTTGTGTGCTTCCTCCCCTTCTCTCCCCATCTTGTCGACCGCTCCCCTTTTTATATAGTTTGTTTGCTTGTTTGTCTGATTTGTTTGTTTGATAAATGTTAGCTCTTTCACGAGCCTCGACTCTGTATACAAAAAAAAAGAAGAAAAAAAAAAGGTGTTTCAAATGTTTCAGAATGAAAACATTGATGTGCTGATTTCACAAGATTTCACAATGGAGTCGCCACTTTTGACAACATTTCACAATGGTGTCGCCACTTTTGACAAGATTTCACAATGGAGTCGCCACTTTTGACAAGATTTCACAATGGAGTCGCCACTTTTGACAAGATTTCTGTTCTTGCCCGTACAAGTCTGCCCGCCTTCCTTTTGGCAGGAAGGCAGAATTTGAAAATTACAAGAGACGCATGCAAATCAGTCTTCTGAGGTTGAGTGGCGTAAAATCTTTAAAGGTTGTCACTTTTTCTCCAGTGCTTTCGTTGATGCCAAGGCTGGTGTGGCAGTTGTGTTACATCCGAGAATCCAGCCGTTGGAGATCAGATGTAGGGAAATTTGCAAGGGCCATTTACTATCTGTGGAGTTTGTCAGTGGTAACCAAAAGATTTGTACGACTAATGTATACTGCCCTAGTGCTAACTCTGCAAGAAGTGCTTTTCTTTACAAGTTAGCGGGTTTTTTAAGCACTATTGACCTGTCCATGTTGGTTTGTTTGGGGGGAGACTACAACTGTACCCTCAACCCACAACTTGATAGAAACACTCCTGAGCCTCATCCACCGAGTGCAAGGCCTTTGGCACAGCTCATTAAAAAATTTCAACTTGTGGATGTGTGGCGGGTACAGAACCCTAACATCCGGCAGTACACGTGGGTTTGTGCCGCAAGAAATCTTTTGACAATGGCTCGTTTGGATAGAATTTATGTTAACCATGATATAGGTAAATCTTGTCAAGAATTCTTATATAAGGCCATCTGGTTTTTCTGATCATCACATGGTTGTTGTTGTATGTGGCTTACCTCATCAGCTAGACTACGGATTTTTATGTTAAGAAAATAGGCCTTTTATGTTTTGAAAAGCGGATTTTTTTTTTTTATGTGAAAAAATCCCGAAATATTTTTTTCCCCCGTTTTATTCATTTTTTATTATTACCAAGTTTTTCAGAAATCAGTAACAAAAAGAACAAAAAATGGTAAGCTTTTTCCTGCACAACATTAAGCACTCTGGGCTAGTAAACAGGTAAAAAATGACGTTCAGGTACCTTTATTGCAACCGCATTGTTTGATAATTAGAGGACTAGAAGAAATTGACAAGACCCTTTTAGGAACGGTTAAAGTAGGTGTTTGAAATCATTATCTTGGTAATGTTCTCCTTGGTGAGGCGGTGTCGGTGGTCGGTGAGGACGTTTCTGTAGACAGAGAAGGACCTTTCCACGTCGACGCTGACGATGGGGCAGTACCTCAAGAGGGGGATGTCGGCAAGCTTGACTCCAGCCGGCACACCAACCTCAGATCCCTGCTGATCTCCATCCAGGATCAAAGCCACTGTCCTCAGCACACCAATGTCGGGATTGAGCTGCAGCACCGCCTTGAACTTGGTGAGCAGGATCTCCTTACGGCAGCCTCGGATCTTTTCGAGTTCCTCCTTGGCCTGATCAAGGAGCTGGAAGGCCTTGGCCAGCTCCATGCCGGCCTCCTCCAGCTGCTTAAGGATCTTCGGGATGAACGACACATGGGCATTTAAGAAGACCAAACTGAGCTTGATGTCCGCCTTTCCGAACAGGTCCTTGGCACTCCGGATTGCCATCGCATCGTCATCGTTCAGCTGGTCCACAATGTCCTTGACGGCCTCGAAGTGCTCGGCGTAAAACACCGCGGCGTCGATCCACGTCCCCCACCGAGTCAGAATGGGCTCCAGGGGGAGAGAAAGATTGGGCTGCTGCTCCTTCCAAAGGACAACACGCGACGGGGCTTTGACGAACACCTTCTTCATCGTGGCAATCAGGTCGTTGACGTCCTTGAACATTTCTCGGACTGTCTCGCAGACACGGTGGAGCGCGTGGGCAACGCAAGTCACATGCAGCAAGTCCGGGAAGAGTTCCTTCAGGGCATGGCCGGCCTTGATCATATAGGCCGCGGCGTCGCTGACGAGGACCTTGAGGCACTCCGGCTTGAAATCAGGCCAAAGATAGCGCAGCGTGTCATTGACTGCGCGCACGATCTCCCCGGAGTTGGTCTTCTCCAGAAACATGCACTGGACGAGGTGGGGACAAAAGTACCCCTCCTTGGACAAGCGTCCCGCGATGATGTTGGCCACATATCGACCTGCCGAATCGGTCGTCTCGTCGACGGACAGCCAGATGGGCTGCTGTCCGAGGTCGGCACGGATCCCCGCCAAGGCCTCGTCGTAGCACTTGTCGAGGTAGTGCTTTCGAATCCAGCTTTCATCAGGGATCTGGAGTGATGTGCTTCTCCAGGAACGACCGGAGGGCAGGGTTTTCCAATTTCGACCATGGGATGCCAGCGGCCAGCATGGCCTGGCACAGCTCCTGAGCCACGACGTCGCACTTGTGCCTCTTTTTTTTTTTTTTTTTTTTTTTTTTTTGTTGTTGTTGTTTTGTTTTGTATACAAGATCGAGGTTCGTGAAAGAGCGAACATTAATCACACAGAAAGACAAACCGACACATAAAACATATAACATAGGGAGCGGTAGACAAGATAGGGAGAGAGGGGGAAGGACACAAACACAACATTTGAGAGCAGGGACCGAGAGACATGGAGACATCGAGAGATCTGAGAGAGGGCGAGGGCTTTGGGGGGGGGGGGCGTGGGAAGGGGGCAGTGGGAGAGGTATAAAACATATGGACCCTGCCAGGACTTCCAGGAAAGAAGTTGGAATTTCAAACAAGGTGGATCTGGGGTGAATTAGCGGGGGTAGAAAAGATCAAGGTTTTGGATGGGGGAAGATAAGAGATGGTGGTGAACAGCTGTTTTAAAGACCTGGAGGGAGGAGTGGGATTGAAGGGAGTGAGGTAGTTTGTTCCAGAGGCGGGAGAAAAGAGGAATGAAAGAGTGAAGGTGAGCGGAGAGCCGAGATTTCGGCAGTTTAACCATCAGAGGGTTGCTGGCAGATCTTGTGCGACCTGTAGGAATATTTGGGGGACAGAGCACAGAGAGAGCTGGGGGTGCAAGGCCGGAGAGGAGTCGGTAGAAGACAGAAAAACCACCTACCTGCCTGCGGTGAATGAGTGAAAGGCCCTCAGAGATAGCTTCATCGCGGGAGATTCCAATAATTCTGAAAGCTTTGGTTTCAACAGCGTGAAGCCGAGCTAGGTGTGAGGCAGGAGCACCGGCCCATAGGGGAGAACAGTATTCCATTGAGCTGCGGATGAAAGCCTTGTATGTGGTGAGGAGCTCAGGTGTGCCGAGGAAGGACTTCGCACGACGGAGGATGCTGTGGAAATGTAACTCAGTGTAACTTATTAATTGGCACTGGTAACTTATTAATTAACCTGGTAACAAAGCAGATACATTTTACATGCAAACTCTGTTAAAGACGAGTTTGTAAATGAGTGTCAGAATGTGTATGAACATGGTAATCTCTTGAAACACCTGGTCAAGGCCCCAGGCTAGAGCACCCCCCCCCCCCTGCTGTGTAAATGGAAATCACAGCAGGAGGGGAGCGAGCTGATACCAGGACTTGGTACAGGCATGACCTCGGGGCATTAGCGGAGAGGAGATTAAGTCCAGTTTGGCGATATAAACGAGAGCAAACGTTGAGTAAAGTAGACTGGTCCTCAGAAGCCCTGCCCGACGGAACGATGGAATGAACGAGTACGGCGCTGCGGAAGAACATCAGCCGAACGAAAAGGACCATGGAAAAGAGTTAATCTCAGCCATTGAATAATGCGGTATTATTTGGTAAATGGAATGAAGTGAATAATAAACCAGACCTTTTGTAAACCTGTGTCCGGTCATTGGAGTCCTGTGAGTCATACACAAAATTCTTCTACAATCTGGAGGCACCGCTGAGATCAATTGTACAAGCAAGTAAAAGGTGAGTGTGTCTTGTTTTGTCCAATATGATTTACGAACTTGGAAGTTATGTGTACATACATGGGGGAGCAGGTGGTCTGGGGCGTCTTTGCGCACCGATGCCGCGATATAGGTGGCGTGAGCCATCACGAATGGGATTTCGATAAACGACTGTAGCAATTTATTCGTTTTTTTTCTAAATGATTTCTGTAAATACGTATTTTTGCGCTGGTTATTAAAGGGCCTTACTGTGACCTGGAAGCAAACGGAGCAAGTGTGCACCTTGCGACCACTTGCTTCCAGGACGTGTAAAGCCGGTACACTCGTTTACCCACCCGCACACGACACGTATAAAGTACTTCTTTTTTGCACTTGTTCAAAGCACTCGGCGAGCGACAGGGAACCGGGAAAGGGAATTATATTTATATATATATATATTTTACCTCATTCCAATTAATGGTATTGCGACAAAAAGGCTTATATCTTTGGAAACGACTGGTCGGATTTAGACAAATTAAACCTCGTTCGATCAACAAATAAATTCATGACAGACAACCCCCCCTCATGCCGGTCCAGAATTATGATGAAAGATGGCGATGGGAAAAAAAATTGCATCAAATTTTGTCCAGGTCCATCACTACACGACGAAATGATTGGATTTTGGTTCAGGTCCGAATCCAGATCCGGCCTATCAGTGGGATACAAAACATAAACTGGTCACCAAGGCGGAGATATAATAATAATAATAATTCTGTATTATTTAGTTAACCAGTTTGTGTGAAACCTCAACCTAAATATAAAAATTGATCTGCTTGATGTTAGTTTAAGGGCTGTTCCAAATTTATCCTGATTATGAGAGATAATTACAGGAAATGTGTACTGTTCTTGTTTGGAGATTATAAGACAAAAACAGCAGAGTGGGAATCGGCAGACAATGGAACAGCTAGCGACGAGTGTTTTGTGAGTAGCAACCACTCTCTGGTCGAGGCTCATAGAAAAAATTGATACTTATTGATTTGGCACGCTTACAATAGATATTAATGGCGAGGGTTCTGTCGCCGTTCGCTTCGGCGTTGCGAATGGACCAAAACATTTCATGGACCAAACCATTGCATGTAAATAGGAGGGGGGTTCTGTGGTCGTTCGTTTTGGCTTTGCGAATGGACCAAACCATTCCATGTAAATAGGAGGGGGGTTCTGTGGTCGTTCGTTTTGGCTTTGCGAATGGACCAAACCATTGCATGTAAATAGGAGGGGGGTTCTGTGGTCGTTACTGCCACGTGGTTTCAAAGTTTTTGTTGTTGCTTGCACGCATGTTTTTTTTGCAAGCACGTACGGGCAAGCACGTACGTGCGGGCACGCCCTAGTATATATAAATAGAGGTAATATTGAGTTACGGAATTAATTACTTTCAACAATGCAAAGGGTGACAAGATATGAGATTTAATGGGATAAATATAAAAGATATTTGTTTTTGCCAAGAAAAAAAAAGAAAAAAAAGTAACCATTAGCTGAGGAGTCACAGAGGCCAAACTTTAACCTTTGACAGCAGACAAATTGTGTTCTGACAGCAAAAGACTTCCAAATAAAATATGGCAGAATAGTTGTTGATAGTTTAGGCACATATCAGAATGCTTGTTGATTTAAAATTTCAAAGTCAAATTTTTACACCTTCAAGTACTGATGAAATCTCCATTTTTCACATGTAGTTTTGTGGAAAAACGGATGAAGGTGAATAATTTAGGATTATTAAAAAAAAAATTTTGATGGGTCTAACTGTGGAAAGTGTTATTAAATCATAGGTAGAGGTAACAAGGAAACTAGGTGTTACTAGGAAACGAAAGTATTCAGGTGTTACCAGGAAATAAAAGTAGACAGACAAGCAAAATGAGTATAAAGACGTTGACCAACCAAGATGTTGCATATCTTTGTTGAAGTTCTGACGTTGTTTATTTCAATTATGGTCGGAATTATTGGGATTGCTATTAAATGAGAATTTTAATAGGATTTAATGGGATTTTAATGGGATAAATTGGGAACATTTAAATGTTGGGTTTTGCTAACGTTTCCACAACGTCGCCACAACGTTTCACTTTCGTTGTTGCAACGTTTTGCTCCAACGTTTTGTGAACATTTAAATGTTGGGTTTTGCTAACGTTTCCACAACGTCGCCACAACGTTTCACTTTCGTTGTTGCAACGTTTTGCTCCAACGTTTTGTGAACATTTAAATGTTGGGTTTTGCTGACGTTTCCACAACGTCGCCACAACGTTTCACTTTCGTTGTTGCAACGTTTTGCTCCAACGTTTTGTGAACATTTAAATGTTGGGTTTTGCTAACGTTTCCACAACGTCGCCACAACGTTTCACTTTCGTTGTTGCAACGTTTTGCTCCAACGTTTTGTGAACATTTAAATGTTGGGTTTTGCTGACGTTTCCACAACGTCGCCACAACGTTTCACTTTCGTTGTTGCAACGTTTTGCTCCAACGTTTTGTGAACATTTAAATGTTGGGTTTTGCTAACGTTTCC
This sequence comes from Myxine glutinosa, assembly GCF_964187855.1. Classification (NCBI taxonomy): domain Eukaryota; kingdom Metazoa; phylum Chordata; class Myxini; order Myxiniformes; family Myxinidae; genus Myxine; species Myxine glutinosa. The sequence goes on from NC_136261.1 coordinate 162,967,965, forward strand.
ACAACGTCGCCACAACGTTTCACTTTCGTTGTTGCAACGTTTTGCTCCAACGTTTTGTGAACATTTAAATGTTGGGTTTTGCTAACGTTTCCACAACGTCGCCACAACGTTTCACTTTCGTTGTTGCAACGTTTTGCTCCAACGTTTTGTGAACATTTAAATGTTGGGTTTTGCTAACGTTTCCACAACGTCGCCACAACGTTTCACTTTCGTTGTTGCAACGTTTTGCTCCAACGTTTTGTGAACATTTAAATGTTGGGTTTTGCTGACGTTTCCACAACGTCGCCACAACGTTTCACTTTCGTTGTTGCAACGTTTTGCTCCAACGTTTTGTGAACATTTAAATGTTGGGTTTTGCTGACGTTTCCACAACGTCGCCACAACGTTTCACTTTCGTTGTTGCAACGTTTTGCTCCAACGTTTTGTGAACATTTAAATGTTGGGTTTTGCTGACGTTTCCACAACGTCGCTACAACGTTTTACTTTCGTTGTTGCAACGTTTTGCTCCAACGTTTTGGGGACACTCAAAATGTTAAGTGAATCGGATAAGAATTCAGGAATTATTTCATTATTAGCGATTAATGAAGTACTTATTTAATTAATTACATTGCTTATTAAATTACAGTAATTACATTACAGTAATTACCTGAGGTAATTACAGTAATTACAGTTCCGGTAATTACAGTAATTACAGTAATCATTACAGTAATTGCAGTAATCTTATTACAGTAATTACATTACATTAACTCAGGCACCTTTTGAGTAAGGAAGCTGATATTTGGACATGACACTGACCGAGTGATATGGCTGTCAAGGAAAATTTTGATTTATTGATTAATCATTTAATAAATTAACTCGTTGATTTATAAATGACTTATTTAATTAAAAGTCCTCAGAGACACATCTTCGGATGAAATACTTGCAGATTGGTTATGCTATGAGCCAATTGATTAAGGAAAATATTTTGTGATGGCCATATTGGCAATTTCATGGCCATATTCGTGGCAACTCAGTTAGTGCCACTGCACCTTTAAAATGCATCCCTGCGTTCATTTTTCGATCGATTGAGTTGAAATTTTGAACAATCGGATCTGGACTGTCGTTGTTAACGACTCTAGCACGCACTCGTCCAATCAGGATGGAGCGGTATGGTCCCCGGATCATCACTGCCCGCAGTTTTAATTAATTTTACTTTTTCTCTTGGTCATATAATTTTGAAGACATGCGTGTCATGATAGAGGAAATGTTTGTTCTGTTGAACGGAATAAATGTTGTTTATTTGTGTGGGAGTGTATTTTTGTGTATTTTTGTGTATTTTGGATATATTTTTCACGACTAATTCCAGTTAACATCCTGCACAATTTGCTCGTTTGCTGGCCGAGTCGAAATTGCGTTGAGTTTCTATGGCATGCGCCATTAAAAGCGCTGTGTAATGGTTGAGCTCCCTTTATTTCGTTTTGGTCATGCGGATGAGCAAACAAAGTGACAAATGCTGCGACTGGAGCAGTAAAAGCGATGTTTTTTAAATGGAAACGATTTAATGAGGAATTAAAAGTGGGAGGGGGCAACACCACGCATACCTCTTTTAAGGTGTGTATAAACCCTGGAATAAACGTGGGAGGGGGCAACACCACGCATACCTCTTTTAAGGTGTGTATAAACCCTGGAATATTTCAGCAATCAATACAATGCTGAAACTATGTAAGTAATTTAATGAGTAATTTAATGAGTAATTTAATAAGTAATTTAATAAGTAATTTAATGAGTAATTTAATGAGTAATTTAATGAGTAATTTAATAAGTAATTTAATGAGTAATTTAATGAGTAATTTAATGAGTAATTTAATGAGTAATTTAATGAGTAATTTAATGAGTAATTTAATGAGTAATTTAATGAGTAATTTAATAAGTAATTTAATGAGGAATTTAATGAGGAATTAAAAGTGGGAGGGGGCAACACCACGCATACCTCTTTTAAGGTGTGTATAAACCCTGGAATAAACGTGGGAGGGGGCAACACCACACATACCTCTTTTGAGGTGTGTATAAACCCTGGAATATTTCAGCAATCAATACGATGCTGAAATGATGTAATTTATTGTGTAATATGGTCGACCTTGGGTTTGTTTGGGTTTGTTGTTTATTTTTGTGGGTGTCTATTTTTGAGTATTTTGGATATATTTTCACGACTAATTCCAGTTAACATCCTGCAAAATTTGCTCGTTTTCTGGCCGAGTCGAAATTGCGTTGAGTTTCTATGGCATGCGCCATTAAAAGCGCTGTGTAATGGTTGAGCTCCCTTTATTTCGTTTTGGTCATGCGGACGAGCAGACAAAATGACGAATGCTGCGGCTGGAGCAGTGGAAGCGATTTTTGAATTGTTCAATGATTATTCGATATTGTTATGACTTATTGTCAATAGGTATACTAAGTGGCCATGAGGTAGCCTGTTGCTATGTACAGTTTTATTCTATTGTTGATTATACCACATAGCTGTGGTGATAAAGGAAATGTTCGTTTTAAATAGATGATTATGATAGGACCATGACTATAAAATCATGATGATTATTATGAATGATATCATAGGGTTCAAATGCAGAATGCTGCATGAACTTGGGAAAGAACTTTCAAGCCCTATGGGATAAATTGGGTATTACAAGCGATGGAGTTTCAAAATTTAGCATGATTGAAGAAATTTTACAGTCTTATTTCAGGAGTTTTACGAAATTTATATTGCCAAGAGATTTTGGATACTATTAAAAGAAAAATGATGAGATATTTTTCCCAATGAACTTTAATATCTGCCATCCATTTTGGCTGTCTCACGAATGAAGGATGAGTTGCCTTTAGTGGTTGCAAAGAAAATTTGTGGAGACCAGGCAAAATGGGGAAATATGTCAGATATGACCCAAGGACAGGATGGTGATTCATCAATTAACATGAGGTACGAACCAGAGGTGACGGTCAATGGATGGACCTGTCCTGACATCATTGGGGAAAGGGCTTATGCAAGGAGTCATCCAGAATGATTAATTTAATTTATTGATGAATATTGATGAATTAATTGAGATTGAATCTAATTGATTGAATTTAATAGAATAAATTTAACTGAATAAATTGAATTGAATATATTGATTGTTTGATTGATGAAAATGCGGTCTCAAGAAAGAAGCTTTGATATCTTTGCGTGATATTAACAATGTGGAGACAACCTGGGAATATTGAGCAAGGTGGTGAGTTTATATACAGATATATATGTGCGGTTACCATTGTGTGATTTCCCCGTCAACAGAGCGGACACCTGAGGATTCACCCATTTCATACTGACCCTCCGGCTCATCTGCAAATACTGATCTGTGAGATTGGATTGTGCAAAAGCCACGGCTGAGGGAGATTCTCTGGAAATCACCGTGCGAACAGGTGGAGAGACCCTTCCTGGAGGTACGAGTGAAGCTTTAGAGGAACAAACTACAACACATCCAACGCTACTTTGATAAAAGGCAGAATGGGAAATGGAGCCTGCAAGAATACACAAGGACAACCAGAGATTCCACAAAAAGGTACTTGTACACATCATATGTACGACCGTTATGGTGCAGAAGCTATAAGGCAGGTCGAGAATTGGTATTTGTGGACAAAGGGACATGATGAGGAGTTTCCAAGAGATGGTACATTTGAGCGAAGTCGATTGGAAAGATTGGAACAAAGATTGAAAGCCAGGAAGAGACAGAATCTAACGGTAGACTGGCTTGCATTCCATCTTTGGGATGGTGAATCCAGACAACGGGAACAGCAAGAACGGATAACGGAACTAGAACTTAAAATAAAAAGGATACAGGATACAGTGGAGGAGACAAATGCACAACTGCCCTCGAAATTAGGAATGAAAGTCACAGTTGTCCCATCTGATTTCCAGTTGTCTCCCCAAAAAGGACGGTACAGAGAATTTTTTCGTGTTTCAGGAGACAACGAGAGATTGCAGTGGCAACTCAGGGATGTAGAGATGCAGCCCAGCAATACAAATGCACAGGTGCACAGATCAGACAACGACAGAAACCGGTGTTTCAAGTGTGGACGGATGGGACATTGGAAAAGAGGATGTCCGTATACCAAAAGGAAGACAAGTTAATAGGGTAAACCAAGATCAAGGGTACCAGTGCTGACCGATACCTCAGACAATGATTAGGCCTTCATTGCTGCAAATCCCAAATGATGATTGGCCTGAACAGATTCGATTACTGGACAAACATGAATAACTGTCGATGATTCTTGGGTCTGAAAAGTTTTCGGAGCAAGAATTATTCATTCTTTCTTTTGCTTATAAACAAATTAGTAATAATTGACCAAATGCCGAAATTGGATCTTTTATGTTGGGCACACAATTTTAAATTTACAAAGTTGGAACAATTGCTTTGCAAATTTTTGAAACTAAGTGACAAGAGTCACATGATGATCAGGTGGGAATTTCGGACTAGTGTTCCGCATGATTGATAGGTCAGTGGTCGACTGACATGCAAATGGATGTGTAGTCAAATTAGGATAAATTATGGTGGGAACTGAAAGGGTAATTTCAATGTGACATTATAGGGGTTTTTCTAAGAATAAACTTTTTGGTCTATTTGTGTATTAGCATTTATAAAATTGAAGGACAAATTTTATGAAATTAAAATAAAATTGACACCCATCTTGATCTGTAAATAATGGTTCCAACGCAAACAAATATGCATAATGCATGTGTGTGTGTGTTTTTGTGTATCAATCTTACAAGATTGTTGACACCGACAGTGTGCCTGTCTGGAAATGGATAGTTATATGTGGATGGGATTGGGATATGTGGATGGGATTGAATATCCAGAGAATCCGTAAAATAAAATAGAAATATAATTTGATTATGAACATTATCTCTTTTGTCAAGGGAAATGGAATATAAAAAATTTGATGTGCTGGGTTATGAGCAGCCATTAATTAATAGTAAAATTGTGAGTAATTTTGGGATTCCATTTTTTGATAGAATGTATATGAGAATAACATCTATTTATGGATATGAGCTTCATAAAAGGAAATGAGGAAGTACAAAATCATCCAAATTTGGGAGAGGTCTTACACTGACTTCCCAGAATACTCTGCTCATGGATTTTATATATACTAGGGCATGCCCGTACTATATCTATATCTAAAATTATATCCCCCCCCTCTATTTACATGAAATGGTTTGGTCCAAAGCGAACGGCTTGCGAGTGGTGACAATCCCCCCCCTCTATTTACATGCAATGGTTTGGTCCAAAGCGAACGGCTTCCGGAGTTTGGTAAAGAAATCGCCATCGCGTGCACAAACGCGCAGGAAAGCGAATGAATCGCAAATTCGTTTTTATTAGTTGTAAAACATAGTTTAACGCCAACATAGTTTGCAAACGTGAAATAAATGAATACGCTCTCAAATGTGCCATCCGAGGCAGAGTGTGCCCGCCACGTTCGGCACACGCGATAGTTCGCTGCTCTCTGATTGGTTGAATCGTTTTTTGGACATAGCTCGGTAAGTAATTGTCCGATTAATATGAAACCTTGAAAAGGCACATCCTCGGGTCCCCAGCAATATACCTGGCAAGTTAAAAGTATATCGGACCCGTGGTTGTCGAGAAACAGCGGTCACAGACAAACGTACAAACGTACAGACAGAGATTACTGGAATTATAGATAGATAAACTTGAATTTTATCAGCATATAAATTGTGCTGTATGTATGGATGTGTTTTAGGCATAGATGATATGGGAAAATAGTAAAGAAAATTTTGCTGGTTTGAACTATTGTGGGTTTTCAGTTCTGGAGTTTAAACAAAGTCACTGGTTAACAGATGAGAAAGGATAGTAAATAAATTATTCTCTGCTGGGCAAATTAAGTACGATATTACTAAGACTTATGAGAGCTATTGTTCCGCCTTACAGCAGTGGAAAATTATTGGGAAAAATTAGATCCAACATAATGAATCTATAAAAGAATGTGATAGGGATAATATCCTCAATTTGTACTAATTATTTGATTGTGGGTAAAGGAATTAAGTCATCGTAGTGGATTGTTAACAGCAGCCTGAAAATGTCCTGAGAGTGTGCATCCATGTAATCAGAAATCCCAGATGTGTTTTTTACAAACAACATTTTGGGAGAGGTCTTGTGTGGAACACTTCCTTGGTAGATAAAAAACGGTACTGCATGCTGGCAGCCACTTTTGTGGCCAGTTAGGCCAAACAAATTGAGAGGAAATTGTAGTTAAATACGTAAGTTACACATGGCTATTTGTAAAAAAGGAAATTTGTTGAGATGGGAAACATTTTTTCGAAGGTTTATTAAGGTGTTATAATATGACATGTGGCAAGGCAAACTATTGGATGGGAAAATTAGATCTGGCTATAGAATAAATTTATTGACCCCTTGAAGTTAATTCTTCGAATCATTGTTTCACTGGCATTTTTTGTTCAAATTGGAAATAGTTTGGTAGAGCTTTGGTTAAAACCTTTGGTTGCGGTATCTTGGAACGAAATGATAAACCATAGGAGATTGATAAGAATAGAAAAAAAGATGGACCCAAAATAGAAAGTTGGATTCATGCCCCTCATTGCAAACAAGCACATGGGGCTAAGGTGGACGATCCCACAGAAAATGAGGCTGCACCTAGCAGCCCAGCAGAACATTCAGTGGTAGATAAATGATAGTCGTGATTTACAGTCATTTGAATTACATTTTAACACCCCTTGCATTGATAAACATTACATTTTCAACATGTGATATTCCTACTTGGAATAGTGACATTTATTTGCCTACATGACATACAATTACCTGCTGATATTAATACAGCATGAGTGAAAAAAAATGTATCACAACTACACTCATGATCAGGGGATTGAGTTCAACCCCGGGAGATAGGGGGATCAGGGTAAGACAAATAATCTGATTATGTTACATATTAAGGGATTTTCTTTATTTACCTTTTAGGAAGCTTGTTAGTTTGGTATATAATGTTAAATGTCATCGACATATAACTATGTCATAGATATGAATATATACAAGGAGTAGCAGACTTGTTTGTTGGTTTAGTAGTTATATTGGCAATTGTTTTAGTGGTGGCTTGCTTGAAAGCCTTAGTGATGGTGTGTTTGAATAAGGTAACCAACAACACGATGATAACGCATGAAGTGACAAATGAGGAAAGAAATGTGGAACCAGAAAAGGAAGACTTTTATGGCGACATAAATACTGAGATTAAAAGATTAAATCAAGTGATGTTGCAAATGAATACAGTAGAATTAAGATAATGGCATAACGACAATGTTATGAGTTGTGTCAATTACAATATCAGTGAACTCATATCACCACGAGTGCCACACTGTTAAGGGAAAAAGAGGGAAAAGAAAAAGTGGAGAGGAATTATGGTAATAATACATTATGTTTAATTTGTTGGTTTGGGAAAATTGTTGTTGGGAATTAGGTATTCCCGTTTGTGATTGTAATCATATACAATTAATTTTCTTAGAGTAGTGCTAAAATACCTGCATGAGTTAATTTTTGAACTATATTAACCTGAAAGCAATTGTGGATGCTATTCTTAGTTTAGTAATAAAATACATACCTGATTGAATATTATTTGTGTGACGCATATAAATGAATATAACTTTTTGTGTTAAGGAAAAACAACAAATTGTTGAATGTGAAACTGTCGGAAGATATACATGATTATGCTGATTTCATGGTAAGATGCACCCTATCTGATCCAGTGTGTGCGGAAAGCAGATTCAGATGTGACTGAGCATAAAGATAAGACGAGACCACATTTTGGAGGGATTGCTAACGGAATTGGGAAGAAGTTCGAGAAAGAAAATTTGTGGCTAAAAAATGAAGTTAATCGTGGCATACACCCTCTTTCTCAAAGAATGATGAAGACATTCTCCCGTGTAACTTGGAGATGAATGCTTACCTTCACCAAGGAAATTTATGTGACCATTTGCCTGGATCACACTGCAACATATGAAAGAAAGGCGATCACTTACTCTTGTTCGAAGACTTCGAACATTCACCACATCAGAAGTTGCAGGACAACGACATTTTACCTGCAACCTCTGTGAAATGCGGGGACATATGTTATTACTTCACCAACGTCCGGGGAACCAGCATGGAGCTGCAAAAACGGCTGTGCCCTTGTCACAACAGCTGTGCACGATTCTGCTGGTTGCTCCTGGTAAGGACCATGAATGACCTGAACACCATGGTCCCAACATCAGTGTGGATGCATCCGGCATCCCTGTTCCACATCTTGCTGGCCAATCAACGTCACACCAATACTTGCTGCCCACTCACAATGAGGGAGGAGGCAAGTCGACTACAACTGGGTGAAGGCCTTGTTCAAGGAATCATTATGGTTCACAGCAAAAAAGTGGCAAGAATGCTACATGGAGAGAAGGGTCAGTCTATGACTCCGCAGTGTTACCACAACAGCGAAATCCTACACGAAGTAGTGCAGGAGCTATGAAGACATTAGGAGAAAATGTTTCATACCTGGATTCAAACACAAGTGATCAGCCCTTCCTTTCAAACAAAGTCAACATTTGTGTGGAGGCAAACGTTTTTTGCCAGATGGTGCAGATGCTTTACAAAACTTGAAAATGAAGTGAAATTGTTGTATCTTGGTGATGGTGAAGTGTTGTTTTGAAAATATATTTGTGATGCAAATGCAATAGATTGAACAATATGGAAGGAGTCAATGACCAACGAAATGTTTTGTGATTCTTGCAGGATGACGGTGTATGCCTAAGGGAATTTGATTACCAAAGTTATGATTATTTACTTATACTTGTAATGATGTTTACTTGTAGTGATTGACTGTTTACTTATATTGATGTTTAGATTAATGGTTAATATAAACAAAAACAAAAAAATGAGGGAATTGTGGAAATGTAACTCAGTGTAACTTATTAATTGGCACTGGTAACTTATTAATTAACCTGGTAACAAAGCAGATACATTTTACATGCAAACTCTGTTAAAGACGAGTTTGTAAATGAGTGTCAGAATGTGTATGAACATGGTAATCTCTTGAAACACCTGGTCAAGGCCCCAGGCTAGAGCACCCCCCCCCCCCCTGCTGTGTAAATGGAAATCACAGCAGGAGGGGAGCGAGCTGATACCAGGACTTGGTACAGGCATGACCTCGGGGCATTAGCGGAGAGGAGATTAAGTCCAGTTTGGCGATATAAACGAGAGCAAACGTTGAGTAAAGTAGACTGGTCCTCAGAAGCCCTGCCCGACGGAACGATGGAATGAACGAGTACGGCGCTGCGGAAGAACATCAGCCGAACGAAAAGGACCATGGAAAAGAGTTAATCTCAGCCATTGAATAATGCGGTATTATTTGGTAAATGGAATGAAGTGAATAATAAACCAGACCTTTTGTAAACCTGTGTCCGGTCATTGGAGTCCTGTGAGTCATACACAAAATTCTTCTACAATGCCCAGTCGGCGACTGGCTTTGGAGGCCAGCTTGGAAATGTGGTTTTCCCAAGAAAGATCATGGCAGATAGTGAGACCCAAAATTTTGAGCGACAGAACTTCTTGGAGAGGATTGTTGAGAAAGTAGATGGGAGGGTTGTCCAGTCGATCTTTTCGGAGAGACATAGTAAGAGTGTGAGATTTGTCAGGATTGAAAGACATGTTCCACTTGTTTGACCAGTCTGTGATTTTGTCCAGGTCTTCAGAGAGTGAGGAGGCAGCAGACTGCCGATCTGAGGGAAGAGGAATGGAGCGGCAGAGAGTGGAGTCATCAGCAAAGAGATAGAGAGGATTTTCGAGAGAGTCAGAGAGATCATTGATGAAGACCAGAAAAAGCACGGGGCCCAGAACACTGCCTTGGGGAACTCCAGCCTGAACAGGAAGAGGAGATGAGAGAAACCCATTCAGGGCCACACGTTGACGACGACTAGAGAGGAAGTCCGCCAGCCATGCGTGGAGATTTCCATGGATACCAAAGGAGGAGAGTTTGGTGAGCAGAGCGGGGTGCCAGACCGTGTCGAAGGCACGTGATATGTCGAGGGAGACAGCTCTAATTTCCTGTTTGGCATTGAGGACCTCCATCCATTGTTGAGACAGCAGAAGCAGCATGTCCAGAGTAGAGTGACCTGGTCTGAAACCAAATTGATGATCAGAGATCAAGCCATTGGAGAAGGGGAAAGATTTCATATCAGAAGCAATGATGGATTCCATGACTTTGCTGATAATTGGGAGAAGGCTGATTGGTCTGTAGTTGCTCGGATCTGTTTTTGCACCTTTTTTGTGCAAAGCGGTGATGTTGGCTGATTTCCAAGCAGATGGCAGTTGACCTTGAGCAAAAGAGAGGGTGAAGAGAACAGAGAGAGGGTGAGATAGAGCAGCAGAGCAGGATTTTAGGACCCGTGGGCTGATGCCTTCGGGTCCAGTTGCAGAATCAGAGTCGAGGGTTGACAGAAACTTTTCCACCTTGTCAGGAGGAAAGGACACGGAGTCCAGGAGCAGCAGGGTACGACTGGGTATGGTGGGTACAGAGAGGGATGGGTTTGGGACACAAGATTTAGAGGCAAACACAGAGTTGAGGCATTCAGCTTTTTCATGTGCGGAGTCAGCTGTGTAGCCGTTTGAGGTAAGGGAGGGGATGGAGGGGGAACAAACACCAGAAACGGATTTGACCAGACGCCACCAGGATTTGGAAGAGGGAGACAGATAAGAGAGTTCGGTCTTGAGAACGGAGAGATATTGTTTCCTGCCTCTCCTGAGGGTGGACACACACTTGTTTCGGGCTTTGTGAAAGGAAATGAGATTTCCTTCCGTTGGATTGGATCTATGTGAACATCTATGGTTGGATCTATGGTCACATCTATGGTCTATGTGAACATATGGTCTATGGTTGGATCTATGTGAACACGGAACAGACACGGCTATATCTAATTCTATTCATTCACATGTGAACACGGGACAGACACGGCTATATCGAATGTTATTCATTCACCTGGGAACACGGGACAGACACTACTCTACCTAATCTTATTCATGCACACAGAAACATGGGACAGACGTGGCTCTATCTAATCTTATTCATTCACCTGGGAACACGGGACAGACACAGCTCTACCTAATCTTATTCATTCACCTGGTAACATGGGACAGACATGGCTCTATCTAATCTTATTCATTCACATGTGAACACGGAACAGACACGGCTCTATCTAATCTTATTCATTCACATGTGAACACAGTACAGACACGGCTATATCTTATCTTATTCATTCACCTGGGATCACGGGACAGACACGACTCGACCTGATCTTATTCATGCACACAGGAACATGGGACAGACGTGGCTCTGTCTCATCTTATTCATTCACATGTGAACACGGGACAGACACTGCTCTATCTAATCGTATTCATTCACATGGGAACACGGGACAAACACAGCTCGAAACAATATTATTCATTCACATGGGAACATGGGACAAACACAGCTCCACATAATCTCATTCATTCACATGGGAACACGGTACAGACACGGCTCTATATAATCTTATTCATTCACATGTGAACACGGGACAGACACGGCTCGATATAATCTTATTCATTCACATGGGAACACGTGACAGACAGGGCTCCATATTATCTTATTCATTCACCTGGGAACACAGGACAGGCACGGCTCTATATAATCTTATTCATTCACCTGGGAACACGGGACAGACACGACTCTACCTAATCTTATTCATGCACACAGGAACATGGGACAGACGTGGCTCTATCTAATCTTATTCATTCACGTGTGAACACGGGACAGACACGGATCCATATAATCTTATTCATTCACCTGGGAACACGGGACAGACACGACTCTACCTAATCTTATTCATGCACACAGGAACATGGGACAGACGTGGCTCTATCTAATCTTATTCATACACATGTGAACACGGGACAGACACTGCTCCATATAATCTTATTCATTCACCTGGGAACACGGGACAGACACGGATCTATCTAATCTTATTCATTCACATGTGAACATAGACAGAAATGACTATCCAATGTTATTCATTCACCTGGGAACACGGGACAGGCACGACTCTATCTAATCTTATTCATTCACATGTGAGCATAGACAGACATGGCTCTATCTAATCTTATTCATTCACCTGGGAACACGGGACAGACACGGCTCTATTTAATCTTATTCATTCACATATGAACATGGGACAGACACAGTTCCATTTAATCTCATTCATTCACATGGGAACACAGGACAGACACAGCTCTATATAATCTTATTCATTCACATGTGAACATGGGACAGACACGGCTCCATATAATCTTATTCATTCACCTGGGAAGCTGGGACAGACATGGCTCTATCTAAACTTATTCATTCACATGTGAACACGGGACAGTCACGGCTATATCTAATCTTATTCATTCACCTGGGAACACGGGACAGCCACAGCTCTACCTAATCTTATTCATGCACACAGGAACATGGGACAGACGTGGCTCTATCCAATATTATTCATTCACATGTGAACACGGGACAGACACAGCTCTATATAATCTTATTCATTCACATGGGAACACGGGACAGACAACCTCTATCTAATTTTATTCATTCACCTGGGAACATGGGACAGACATGGCTCTATCTAATCTTATTCATTCACATGGGAACACGGGACAGACACTGCTCTATGTAATCTTATTCATTGACCTTGGGAACACGGGACAGCCACAGCTCTACCTAATCTTATTCATTCACCTGGGAACACGGGACAGACACGGCTCTATCTAATCTTATTCATTCACCTGGGAACACGGGACTGACACGACTCTACCTGATCTTATTCATGCACACAGGCACATGGGACAGACGTGGCTCTGTCTAATCTTATTCATTCACATGTGAACACGGGACAGACACTGCTCTATCTAATCGTATTCATTCACATGGGAACACGGGACAAACACAGCTCGAAACAATATTATTCATTCACATGGGAACATGGGACAAACACAGCTCCACATAATCTTATTCATTCACATGGGAACACGGGACAGACACGGCTCTATATAATCTTATTCATTCACATGTGAACACGGGACAGACACGGCTCGATATAATCCTATTCATTCACATGGGAACACGTGACAGACAGGGCTCCATATAATCTTATTCATTCACCTGGGAACACAGGACAGGCACGGCTCTATATAATCTTATTCATTCACCTGGGAACACGGGACAGACACGACTCTATATAATCTTATTCATTCACATGTGAACACGGGACAGACACGGCTCGATATAATCTTATTCATTCACATGGGAACACGTGACAGACAGGGCTCCATATTATCTTATTCATTCACCTGGGAACACAGGACAGGCACGGCTCTATATAATCTTATTCATTCACCTGGGAACACGGGACAGACACGACTCTACCTAATCTTATTCATGCACACAGGAACATGGGACAGACGTGGCTCTATCTAATCTTATTCATTCACGTGTGAACACGGGACAGACACGGATCCATATAATCTTATTCATTCACCTGGGAACACGGGACAGACACGACTCTACCTAATCTTATTCATGCACACAGGAACATGGGACAGACGTGGCTCTATCTAATCTTATTCATTCACGTGTGAACACGGGACAGACACGGATCCATATAATCTTATTCATTCACCTGGGAACACGGGACAGACACGACTCTACCTAATCTTATTCATGCACACAGGAACATGGGACAGACGTGGCTCTATCTAATCTTATTCATACACATGTGAACACGGGACAGACACTGCTCCATATAATCTTATTCATTCACATGGGAACACGTGACAGACAGGGCTCCATATTATCTTATTCATTCACCTGGGAACACAGGACAGGCACGGCTCTATATAATCTTATTCATTCACCTGGGAACACGGGACAGACACGACTCTACCTAATCTTATTCATGCACACAGGAACATGGGACAGACGTGGCTCTATCTAATCTTATTCATTCACGTGTGAACACGGGACAGACACGGATCCATATAATCTTATTCATTCACCTGGGAACACGGGACAGACACGACTCTACCTAATCTTATTCATGCACACAGGAACATGGGACAGACGTGGCTCTATCTAATCTTATTCATACACATGTGAACACGGGACAGACACTGCTCCATATAATCTTATTCATTCACCTGGGAACACGGGACAGACACGGATCTATCTAATCTTATTCATTCACATGTGAACATAGACAGAAATGACTATCCAATGTTATTCATTCACCTGGGAACACGGGACAGGCACGACTCTATCTAATCTTATTCATTCACATGTGAGCATAAACAGACATGGCTCTATCTAATCTTATTCATTCACCTGGGAACACGGGACAGACACGGCTCTATTTAATCTTATTCATTCACATATGAACATGGGACAGACACAGTTCCATTTAATCTCATTCATTCACATGGGAACACAGGACAGACACAGCTCTATATAATCTTATTCATTCACATGTGAACATGGGACAGACACGGCTCCATATAATCTTATTCATTCACCTGGGAAGCTGGGACAGACATGGCTCTATCTAATCTTATTCATTCACATGTGAACACGGGACAGTCACGGCTATATCTAATCTTATTCATTCACCTGGGAACACGGGACAGCCACAGCTCTACCTAATCTTATTCATGCACACAGGAACATGGGACAGACGTGGCTCTATCCAATATTATTCATTCACATGTGAACACGGGACAGACACAGCTCTATATAATCTTATTCATTCACATGGGAACACGGGACAGACAACCTCTATCTAATTTTATTCATTCACCTGGGAACATGGGACAGACATGGCTCTATCTAATCTTATTCATTCACATGGGAACACGGGACAGACACGGCTCTATCTAATCTTATTCATTCACCTGGGAACACGGGACTGACACGACTCTACCTGATCTTATTCATGCACACAGGAACATGGGACTGACACGACTCTACCTGATCTTATTCATGCACACAGGAACATGGGACAGACGTGGCTCTATCTAATCTTATTCATACACATGTGAACACGGGACAGACACTGCTCCATATAATCTTATTCATTCACCTGGGAACACGGGACAGACATGGATCTATCTAATCTTATTCATTCACATGGGAACACGGGACAGACACTGCTCTATGTAATCTTATTCATTGACCTTGGGAACACGGGACAGCCACAGCTCTACCTAATCTTATTCATTCACCTGGGAACACGGGACAGACACGGCTCTATCTAATCTTATTCATTCACCTGGGAACACGGGACTGACACGACTCTACCTGATCTTATTCATGCACACAGGAACATGGGACAGACGTGGCTCTATCTAATCTTATTCATACACATGTGAACACGGGACAGACACTGCTCCATATAATCTTATTCATTCACCTGGGAACACGGGACAGACATGGATCTATCTAATCTTATTCATTCACATGTGAACATAGACAGAAATGACTATCCAATGTTATTCATTCACTTAGGAACATGGGACAGGCACGACTCTATCTAATCTTATTCATTCACATGTGAGCATAGACAGACATGGCTCTATCTAATCTTATTCATTCACCTGGGAACACGGGACAGACACGGCTCTATTTAATCTTATTCATTCACATATGAACATGGGACAGACACAGTTCCATTTAATCTTATTCATTCACATGGGAACACAAGGACAGACACAGCTCTATATAATCTTATTCATTCACATGTGAACATGGGACAGACGCGGCTCCATATAATCTTATTCATTCACATGTGAACACAGGACAGTCACGGCTATATCTAATCTTATTCATTCACATGTGAACACGGGACAGTCACGGCTATATCTAATCTTATTCATTCACCTGGGAACACGGGACAGCCACAGCTCTACCTAATCTTATTCATGCACACAGGAACATGGGACAGACGTGGCTCTATCCAATATTATTCATTCACATGTGAACACGGGACAGACACTGCTCTATATAATCTTATTCATTCACATGGGAACACGGGACAGACAACCTCTATCTAATTTTATTCATTCACCTGGGAACATGGGACAGACATGGCTCTATCTAATCTTATTCATTCACATGGGAACACGGGACAGACACTGCTCTATGTAATCTTATTCATTGACCTTGGGAACACGGGACAGCCACAGCTCTACCTAATCTTATTCATTCACCTGGGAACACGGGACAGACACGGCTCTATCTAATCTTATTCATTCACCTGGGAACATGGGACTCACACGACTCGACCTGATCTTATTCATGCACACAGGCACATGGGACAGACGTGGCTGTCTAATCTTATTCATTCACATGTGAACACGGGACAGACACTGCTCTATCTAATCGTATTCATTCACATGGGAACACGGGACAAACACAGCTCGAAACAATATTATTCATTCACATGGGAACATGGGACAAACACAGCTCCACATAATCTTATTCATTCACATGGGAACACGGGACAGACACGGCTCTATATAATCTTATTCATTCACATGTGAACACGGGACAGACACGGCTCGATATAATCTTATTCATTCACATGGGAACACGGGACAGACACGACTCTACCTAATCTTATTCATGCACACAGGAACATGGGACAGACGTGGCTCTATCTAATCTTATTCATTCACGTGTGAACACGGGACAGACACGGATCCATATAATCTTATTCATTCACCTGGGAACACGGGACAGACAGGGCTATATCTAATCTTATTCATTCACCTGGGAACACGGGACAGACACGACTCTACCTAATCTTATTCATGCACACAGGAACATGGGACAGACGTGGCTCTATCTAATCTTATTCATACACATGTGAACACGGGACAGACACGGCTCTATTTAATCTTATTCATTCACATATGAACATGGGACAGACACAGTTCCATTTAATCTTATTCATTCACATGGGAACACAGGACAGACACAGCTCTATATAATCTTATTCATTCACATGTGAACATGGGACAGACACGGCTCCATATAATCTTATTCATTCACCTGGGAAGCTGGGACAGACATGGCTCTATCTAATCTTATTCATTCACATGTGAACACGGGACAGTCACGGCTATATCTAATCTTATTCATTCACCTGGGAACACGGGACAGCCACAGCTCTACCTAATCTTATTCATGCACACAGGACATGGGACAGACGTGGCTCTATCCAATATTATTCATTCACATGTGAACACGGGACAGACACAGCTCTATATAATCTTATTCATTCACATGGGAACACGGGACAGACAACCTCTATCTAATTTTATTCATTCACCTGGGAACATGGGACAGACATGGCTCTATCTAATCTTATTCATTCACATGGGAACACGGGACAGACACTGCTCTATGTAATCTTATTCATTGACCTTGGGAACACGGAACAGCCACAGCTCTACCTAATCTTATTCATTCACCTGGGAACACGGGACAGACACGGCTCTATCTAATCTTATTCATTCACCTGGGAACACGGGACTGACACGACTCTACCTGATCTTATTCATGCACACAGGCACATGGGACAGACGTGGCTCTGTCTAATCTTATTCATTCACATGTGAACACGGGACAGACACTGCTCTATCTAATCGTATTCATTCACATGGGAACACGGGACAAACACAGCTCGAAACAATATTATTCATTCACATGGGAACATGGGACAAACACAGCTCCACATAATCTTATTCATTCACATGGGAACACGGGACAGACACGGCTCTATATAATCTTATTCATTCACATGTGAACACGGGACAGACACGGCTCGATATAATCCTATTCATTCACATGGGAACACGTGACAGACAGGGCTCCATATAATCTTATTCATTCACCTGGGAACACAGGACAGGCACGGCTCTATATAATCTTATTCATTCACCTGGGAACACGGGACAGACACGACTCTATATAATCTTATTCATTCACATGTGAACACGGGACAGACACGGCTCGATATAATCTTATTCATTCACATGGGAACACGTGACAGACAGGGCTCCATATTATCTTATTCATTCACCTGGGAACACAGGACAGGCACGGCTCTATATAATCTTATTCATTCACCTGGGAACACGGGACAGACACGACTCTACCTAATCTTATTCATGCACACAGGAACATGGGACAGACGTGGCTCTATCTAATCTTATTCATTCACGTGTGAACACGGGACAGACACGGATCCATATAATCTTATTCATTCACCTGGGAACACGGGACAGACACGACTCTACCTAATCTTATTCATGCACACAGGAACATGGGACAGACGTGGCTCTATCTAATCTTATTCATACACATGTGAACACGGGACAGACACTGCTCCATATAATCTTATTCATTCATCTGGGAACACGGGACAGACACGGATCTATCTAATCTTATTCATTCACATGTGAACATAGTCAGAAATAACTATCCAATGTTATTCATTCACCTGGGAACACGGGACAGGCACGACTCTATCTAATCTTATTCATTCACATGTGAGCATAGACAGACATGGCTCTATCTAATCTTCTTCATTCACCTGGGAACACGGGACAGACACGGCTCTATTTAATCTTATTCATTCACATATGAACATGGGACAGACACAGTTCCATTTAATCTTATTCATTCACATGGGAACACAGGACAGACACAGCTCTATATAATCTTATTCATTCACATGTGAACATGGGACAGACACGGCTCCATATAATCTTATTCATTCACCTGGGAAGCTGGGACAGACATGGCTCTATCTAATCTTATTCATTCACATGTGAACACGGGACAGTCACGGCTATATCTAATCTTATTCATTCACCTGGGAACACGGGACAGCCACAGCTCTACCTAATCTTATTCATGCACACAGGAACATGGGACAGACGTGGCTCTATCCAATATTATTCATTCACATGTGAACACGGGACAGACACAGCTCTATATAATCTTATTCATTCACATGGGAACACGGGACAGACAACCTCTATCTAATTTTATTCATTCACCTGGGAACATGGGACAGACATGGCTCTATCTAATCTTATTCATTCACATGGGAACACGGGACAGACACTGCTCTATGTAATCTTATTCATTGACCTTGGGAACACGGGACAGCCACAGCTCTACCTAATCTTATTCATTCACCTGGGAACACGGGACAGACACGGCTCTATCTAATCTTATTCATTCACCTGGGAACACGGGACTGACACGACTCTACCTGATCTTATTCATGCACACAGGCACATGGGACAGACGTGGCTCTGTCTAATCTTATTCATTCACATGTGAACACGGCACAGACACAGCTCTATCTAATCTTATTCATTCACATGGGAACACAGGAAAGGCACAGCTCTATATAATCTTATTCATTCACGTGTCAACACGGGACAGACCCGGCTCCATATAATCTTATTCATTCACCTGGGAACACGGGACAGACACGGCTCTATCTAATCTTATTCATTCACATGTGAACACGGGACAGACACGGCTCGATATAATCCTATTCATTCACATGGGAACACGTGACAGACAGGGCTCCATATAATCTTATTCATTCACCTGGGAACACAGGACAGGCACGGCTCTATATAATCTTATTCATTCACCTGGGAACACGGGACAGACACGACTCTACCTAATCTTATTCATGCACACAGGAACATGGGCCAGACGTGGCTCTATCTAATCTTATTCATTCACGTGTGAACACGGGACAGACACTGATCCATATAATCTTATTCATTCACCTGGGAACACGGGACAAACAGGGCTATATCTAATCTTATTCATTCACCTGGGAACACGGGACAGACACGACTCTACCTAATCTTATTCATGCACACAGGAACATGGGACAGACGTGGCTCTATCTAATCTTATTCATACACATGTGAACACGGGACAGACACGGCTCTATTTAATCTTATTCATTCACATATGAACATGGGACAGACACAGTTCCATTTAATCTTATTCATTCACATGGGAACACAGGACAGACACAGCTCTATATAATCTTATTCATTCACATGTGAACATGGGACAGACACGGCTCCATATAATCTTATTCATTCACCTGGGAAGCTGGGACAGACATGGCTCTATCTAATCTTATTCATTCACATGTGAACACGGGACAGTCACGGCTATATCTAATCTTATTCATTCACCTGGGAACACGGGACAGCCACAGCTCTACCTAATCTTATTCATGCACACAGGAACATGGGACAGACGTGGCTCTATCCAATATTATTCATTCACATGTGAACACGGGACAGACACAGCTCTATATAATCTTATTCATTCACATGGGAACACGGGACAGACAACCTCTATCTAATTTTATTCATTCACCTGGGAACACGGGACAGACATGGATCTATCTAATCTTATTCATTCACATGGGAACACGGGACAGACACTGCTCTATGTAATCTTATTCATTGACCTTGGGAACACGGGACAGCCACAGCTCTACCTAATCTTATTCATTCACCTGGGAACACGGGACAGACACGGCTCTATCTAATCTTATTCATTCACCTGGGAACACGGGACTGACACGACTCTACCTGATCTTATTCATGCACACAGGAACATGGGACAGACGTGGCTCTATCTAATCTTATTCATACACATGTGAACACGGGACAGACACTGCTCCATATAATCTTATTCATTCACCTGGGAACACGGGACAGACATGGATCTATCTAATCTTATTCATTCACATGTGAACATAGACAGAAATGACTATCCAATGTTATTCATTCACTTAGGAACATGGGACAGGCACGACTCTATCTAATCTTATTCATTCACATGTGAGCATAGACAGACATGGCTCTATCTAATCTTATTCATTCACCTGGGAACACGGGACAGACACGGCTCTATTTAATCTTATTCATTCACATATGAACATGGGACAGACACAGTTCCATTTAATCTTATTCATTCACATGGGAACATAAGGACAGACACAGCTCTATATAATCTTATTCATTCACATGTGAACATGGGACAGACGCGGCTCCATATAATCTTATTCATTCACATGTGAACACAGGACAGTCACGGCTATATCTAATCTTATTCATTCACATGTGAACACGGGACAGTCACGGCTATATCTAATCTTATTCATTCACCTGGGAACACGGGACAGCCACAGCTCTACCTAATCTTATTCATGCACACAGGAACATGGGACAGACGTGGCTCTATCCAATATTATTCATTCACATGTGAACACGGGACAGACACTGCTCTATATAATCTTATTCATTCACATGGGAACACGGGACAGACAACCTCTATCTAATTTTATTCATTCACCTGGGAACATGGGACAGACATGGCTCTATCTAATCTTATTCATTCACATGGGAACACGGGACAGACACTGCTCTATGTAATCTTATTCATTGACCTTGGGAACACGGGACAGCCACAGCTCTACCTAATCTTATTCATTCACCTGGGAACACGGGACAGACACGGCTCTATCTAATCTTATTCATTCACCTGGGAACATGGGACTCACACGACTCGACCTGATCTTATTCATGCACACAGGCACATGGGACAGACGTGGCTGTCTAATCTTATTCATTCACATGTGAACACGGGACAGACACTGCTCTATCTAATCGTATTCATTCACATGGGAACACGGGACAAACACAGCTCGAAACAATATTATTCATTCACATGGGAACATGGGACAAACACAGCTCCACATAATCTTATTCATTCACATGGGAACACGGGACAGACACGGCTCTATATAATCTTATTCATTCACATGTGAACACGGGACAGACACGGCTCAATATAATCTTATTCATTCACATGGGAACACGGGACAGACACGACTCTACCTAATCTTATTCATGCACACAGGAACATGGGACAGACGTGGCTCTATCTAATCTTATTCATTCACGTGTGAACACGGGACAGACACGGATCCATATAATCTTATTCATTCACCTGGGAACACGGGACAGACAGGGCTATATCTAATCTTATTCATTCACCTGGGAACACGGGACAGACACGACTCTACCTAATCTTATTCATGCACACAGGAACATGGGACAGACGTGGCTCTATCTAATCTTATTCATACACATGTGAACACGGGACAGACACGGCTCTATTTAATCTTATTCATTCACATATGAACATGGGACAGACACAGTTCCATTTAATCTTATTCATTCACATGGGAACACAGGACAGACACAGCTCTATATAATCTTATTCATTCACATGTGAACATGGGACAGACACGGCTCCATATAATCTTATTCATTCACCTGGGAAGCTGGGACAGACATGGCTCTATCTAATCTTATTCATTCACATGTGAACACGGGACAGTCACGGCTATATCTAATCTTATTCATTCACCTGGGAACACGGGACAGCCACAGCTCTACCTAATCTTATTCATGCACACAGGACATGGGACAGACGTGGCTCTATCCAATATTATTCATTCACATGTGAACACGGGACAGACACAGCTCTATATAATCTTATTCATTCACATGGGAACACGGGACAGACAACCTCTATCTAATTTTATTCATTCACCTGGGAACATGGGACAGACATGGCTCTATCTAATCTTATTCATTCACATGGGAACACGGGACAGACACTGCTCTATGTAATCTTATTCATTGACCTTGGGAACACGGAACAGCCACAGCTCTACCTAATCTTATTCATTCACCTGGGAACACGGGACAGACACGGCTCTATCTAATCTTATTCATTCACCTGGGAACACGGGACTGACACGACTCTACCTGATCTTATTCATGCACACAGGCACATGGGACAGACGTGGCTCTGTCTAATCTTATTCATTCACATGTGAACACGGGACAGACACTGCTCTATCTAATCGTATTCATTCACATGGGAACACGGGACAAACACAGCTCGAAACAATATTATTCATTCACATGGGAACATGGGACAAACACAGCTCCACATAATCTTATTCATTCACATGGGAACACGGGACAGACACGGCTCTATATAATCTTATTCATTCACATGTGAACACGGGACAGACACGGCTCGATATAATCCTATTCATTCACATGGGAACACGTGACAGACAGGGCTCCATATAATCTTATTCATTCACCTGGGAACACAGGACAGGCACGGCTCTATATAATCTTATTCATTCACCTGGGAACACGGGACAGACACGACTCTATATAATCTTATTCATTCACATGTGAACACGGGACAGACACGGCTCGATATAATCTTATTCATTCACATGGGAACACGTGACAGACAGGGCTCCATATTATCTTATTCATTCACCTGGGAACACAGGACAGGCACGGCTCTATATAATCTTATTCATTCACCTGGGAACACGGGACAGACACGACTCTACCTAATCTTATTCATGCACACAGGAACATGGGACAGACGTGGCTCTATCTAATCTTATTCATTCACGTGTGAACACGGGACAGACACGGATCCATATAATCTTATTCATTCACCTGGGAACACGGGACAGACACGACTCTACCTAATCTTATTCATGCACACAGGAACATGGGACAGACGTGGCTCTATCTAATCTTATTCATACACATGTGAACACGGGACAGACACTGCTCCATATAATCTTATTCATTCATCTGGGAACACGGGACAGACACGGATCTATCTAATCTTATTCATTCACATGTGAACATAGTCAGAAATAACTATCCAATGTTATTCATTCACCTGGGAACACGGGACAGGCACGACTCTATCTAATCTTATTCATTCACATGTGAGCATAGACAGACATGGCTCTATCTAATCTTCTTCATTCACCTGGGAACACGGGACAGACACGGCTCTATTTAATCTTATTCATTCACATATGAACATGGGACAGACACAGTTCCATTTAATCTTATTCATTCACATGGGAACACAGGACAGACACAGCTCTATATAATCTTATTCATTCACATGTGAACATGGGACAGACACGGCTCCATATAATCTTATTCATTCACCTGGGAAGCTGGGACAGACATGGCTCTATCTAATCTTATTCATTCACATGTGAACACGGGACAGTCACGGCTATATCTAATCTTATTCATTCACCTGGGAACACGGGACAGCCACAGCTCTACCTAATCTTATTCATGCACACAGGAACATGGGACAGACGTGGCTCTATCCAATATTATTCATTCACATGTGAACACGGGACAGACACAGCTCTATATAATCTTATTCATTCACATGGGAACACGGGACAGACAACCTCTATCTAATTTTATTCATTCACCTGGGAACATGGGACAGACATGGCTCTATCTAATCTTATTCATTCACATGGGAACACGGGACAGACACTGCTCTATGTAATCTTATTCATTGACCTTGGGAACACGGGACAGCCACAGCTCTACCTAATCTTATTCATTCACCTGGGAACACGGGACAGACACGGCTCTATCTAATCTTATTCATTCACCTGGGAACACGGGACTGACACGACTCTACCTGATCTTATTCATGCACACAGGCACATGGGACAGACGTGGCTCTGTCTAATCTTATTCATTCACATGTGAACACGGCACAGACACAGCTCTATCTAATCTTATTCATTCACATGGGAACACAGGAAAGGCACAGCTCTATATAATCTTATTCATTCACGTGTCAACACGGGACAGACCCGGCTCCATATAATCTTATTCATTCACCTGGGAACACGGGACAGACACGGCTCTATCTAATCTTATTCATTCACATGTGAACACGGGACAGACACGGCTCGATATAATCCTATTCATTCACATGGGAACACGTGACAGACAGGGCTCCATATAATCTTATTCATTCACCTGGGAACACAGGACAGGCACGGCTCTATATAATCTTATTCATTCACCTGGGAACACGGGACAGACACGACTCTACCTAATCTTATTCATGCACACAGGAACATGGGCCAGACGTGGCTCTATCTAATCTTATTCATTCACGTGTGAACACGGGACAGACACTGATCCATATAATCTTATTCATTCACCTGGGAACACGGGACAAACAGGGCTATATCTAATCTTATTCATTCACCTGGGAACACGGGACAGACACGACTCTACCTAATCTTATTCATGCACACAGGAACATGGGACAGACGTGGCTCTATCTAATCTTATTCATACACATGTGAACACGGGACAGACACGGCTCTATTTAATCTTATTCATTCACATATGAACATGGGACAGACACAGTTCCATTTAATCTTATTCATTCACATGGGAACACAGGACAGACACAGCTCTATATAATCTTATTCATTCACATGTGAACATGGGACAGACACGGCTCCATATAATCTTATTCATTCACCTGGGAAGCTGGGACAGACATGGCTCTATCTAATCTTATTCATTCACATGTGAACACGGGACAGTCACGGCTATATCTAATCTTATTCATTCACCTGGGAACACGGGACAGCCACAGCTCTACCTAATCTTATTCATGCACACAGGAACATGGGACAGACGTGGCTCTATCCAATATTATTCATTCACATGTGAACACGGGACAGACACAGCTCTATATAATCTTATTCATTCACATGGGAACACGGGACAGACAACCTCTATCTAATTTTATTCATTCACCTGGGAACATGGGACAGACATGGCTCTGTCTAATCTTATTCATTCACATGGGAACACGGGACAGACACTGCTCTATGTAATCTTATTCATTGACCTTGGGAACACGTGACAGCCACAGCTCTACCTAATCTTATTCATTCACCTGGGAACACGGGACAGACACGGCTCTATCTAATCTTATTCATTCACCTGGGAACACGGGACTGACACGACTCTACCTGATCTTATTCATGCACACAGGCACATGGGACAGACGTGGCTCTGTCTAATCTTATTCATTCACATGTGAACACGGCACAGACACAGCTCTATCTAATCTTATTCATTCACATGGGAACACAGGAAAGACACAGCTCTATATAATCTTATTCATTCACGTGTCAACACGGGACAGACCCGGCTCCATATAATCTTATTCATTCACCTGGGAAAACGGGACAGACACGGCTCTATCTAATCTTATTCATTCACATGTGAACACGGGACAGACACGGCTATATCTAATTCTATTCATTCACATGTGAACACGGGACAGACACGGCTATATCGAATGTTATTCATTCACCTGGGAAAACGGGACAGACACTACTCTACCTAATCTTATTCATGCACACAGAAACATGGGACAGACGTGGCTCTATCTAATCTTATTCATTCACCTGGGAACACGGGACAGACACAGCTCTACCTAATCTTATTCATTCACCTGGTAACATGGGACAGACATGGCCCTATCTAATCTTATTCATTCACATGTGAACACGGAACAGACAGGGCTCCATATAATCTTATTCATTCACCTGTGAACACGGGACAGACACGGCTCTATCTAATCTTATTCATTCACATGTGAACACAGGACAGTCACGGCTATATCTAATCTTATTCATTCACCTGGGAACAGGGGACAGCCACAGCTCTACCTAATCTTATTCATGCACACAGGAACATGGGACAGACGTGGCTCTATCCAATATTATTCATTCACATGTGAACACGGGACAGACACAGCTCTATATAATCTTATTCATTCACATGGGAACACGGGACAGACAACCTCTGTCTAATTTTATTCATTCACCTGGGAACATGGGACAGACATGGCTCTATCTAATCTTATTCATTCACATGGGAACACGGGACAGACACTGCTCTATGTAATCTTATTCATTGACCTTGGGAACACGGGAGAGCCACAGCTCTACCTAATCTTATTCATTCACCTGGGAACATGGGACAGACACGGCTCTATCTAATCTTATTCATTCACCTGGGAACACGGGACTGACACGACTCTACCTGATCTTATTCATGCACACAGGCACATGGGACAGACGTGGCTCTGTCTAATCTTATTCATTCACATGTGAACACGGCACAGACACAGCTCTATCTAATCTTATTCATTCACATGGGAACACAGGAAAGACACAGCTCTATATAATCTTATTCATTCACGTGTCAACACGGGACAGACCCGGCTCCATATAATCTTATTCATTCACCTGGGAACACGGGACAGACACGGCTCTATCTAATCTTATTCATTCACATGTGAACACGGGACAGACATGGCTATATCTAATTCTATTCATTCACATGTGAACACGGGACAGACACGGCTATATCGAATGTTATTCATTCACCTGGGAAAACGGGACAGACACTACTCTACCTAATCTTATTCATGCACACAGAAACATGGGACAGACGTGGCTCTATCTAATCTTATTCATTCACCTGGGAACACGGGACAGACACAGCTCTACCTAATCTTATTCATTCACCTGGTAACATGGGACAGACATGGCCCTATCTAATCTTATTCATTCACATGTGAACACGGAACAGACACGGCTCCATATAATCTTATTCATTCACCTGTGAACACGGGACAGACACGGCTCTATCTAATCTTATTCATTCACATGTGAACACGGGACAGTCACGGCTATATCTAATCTTATTCATTCACCTGGGAACACGGGACAGCCACAGCTCTACCTAATCTTATTCATGCACACAGGAACATGGGACAGACGTGGCTCTATCTAATCTTATTCATTCACGTGTGAACACGGGACAGACACTGATCCATATAATCTTATTCATTCACCTGGGAACACGGGACAAACAGGGCTATATCTAATCTTATTCATTCACCTGGGAACACGGGACAGACACGACTCTACCTAATCTTATTCATGCACACAGGAACATGGGACAGACGTGGCTCTATCTAATCTTATTCATACACATGTGAACACGGGACAGACACGGCTCTATTTAATCTTATTCATTCACATATGAACATGGGACAGACACAGTTCCATTTAATCTTATTCATTCACATGGGAACACAGGACAGACACAGCTCTATATAATCTTATTCATTCACATGTGAACATGGGACAGACACGGCTCCATATAATCTTATTCATTCACCTGGGAAGCTGGGACAGACATGGCTCTATCTAATCTTATTCATTCACATGTGAACACGGGACAGTCACGGCTATATCTAATCTTATTCATTCACCTGGGAACACGGGACAGCCACAGCTCTACCTAATCTTATTCATGCACACAGGAACATGGGACAGACGTGGCTCTATCCAATATTATTCATTCACATGTGAACACGGGACAGACACAGCTCTATATAATCTTATTCATTCACATGGGAACACGGGACAGACAACCTCTATCTAATTTTATTCATTCACCTGGGAACATGGGACAGACATGGCTCTGTCTAATCTTATTCATTCACATGGGAACACGGGACAGACACTGCTCTATGTAATCTTATTCATTGACCTTGGGAACACGTGACAGCCACAGCTCTACCTAATCTTATTCATTCACCTGGGAACACGGGACAGACACGGCTCTATCTAATCTTATTCATTCACCTGGGAACACGGGACTGACACGACTCTACCTGATCTTATTCATGCACACAGGCACATGGGACAGACACAGCTCTATCTAATCTTATTCATTCACATGGGAACACAGGAAAGACACAGCTCTATATAATCTTATTCATTCACGTGTCAACACGGGACAGACCCGGCTCCATATAATCTTATTCATTCACCTGGGAACACGGGACAGACACGGCTCTATCTAATCTTATTCATTCACATGTGAACACGGGACAGACACGGCTATATCTAATTCTATTCATTCACATGTGAACACGGGACAGACACGGCTATATCGAATGTTATTCATTCACCTGGGAAAACGGGACAGACACTACTCTACCTAATCTTATTCATGCACACAGAAACATGGGACAGACGTGGCTCTATCTAATCTTATTCATTCACCTGGGAACACGGGACAGACACAGCTCTACCTAATCTTATTCATTCACCTGGTAACATGGGACAGACATGGCCCTATCTAATCTTATTCATTCACATGTGAACACGGAACAGACAGGGCTCCATATAATCTTATTCATTCACCTGTGAACACGGGACAGACACGGCTCTATCTAATCTTATTCATTCACATGTGAACACGGGACAGTCACGGCTATATCTAATCTTATTCATTCACCTGGGAACAGGGGACAGCCACAGCTCTACCTAATCTTATTCATGCACACAGGAACATGGGACAGACATGGCTCTATCCAATATTATTCATTCACATGTGAACACGGGACAGACACAGCTCTATATAATCTTATTCATTCACATGGGAACACGGGACAGACAACCTCTGTCTAATTTTATTCATTCACCTGGGAACATGGGACAGACATGGCTCTATCTAATCTTATTCATTCACATGGGAACACGGGACAGACACTGCTCTATGTAATCTTATTCATTGACCTTGGGAACACGGGACAGCCACAGCTCTACCTAATCTTATTCATTCACCTGGGAACATGGGACAGACACGGCTCTATCTAATCTTATTCATTCACCTGGGAACACGGGACTGACACGACTCTACCTGATCTTATTCATGCACACAGGCACATGGGACAGACGTGGCTCTGTCTAATCTTATTCATTCACATGTGAACACGGCACAGACACAGCTCTATCTAATCTTATTCATTCACATGGGAACACAGGAAAGACACAGCTCTATATAATCTTATTCATTCACGTGTCAACACGGGACAGACCCGGCTCCATATAATCTTATTCATTCACCTGGGAACACGGGACAGACACGGCTCTATCTAATCTTATTCATTCACATGTGAACACGGGACAGACACGGCTATATCTAATTCTATTCATTCACATGTGAACACGGGACAGACACGGCTATATCGAATGTTATTCATTCACCTGGGAAAACGGGACAGACACTACTCTACCTAATCTTATTCATGCACACAGAAACATGGGACAGACGTGGCTCTATCTAATCTTATTCATTCACCTGGGAACACGGGACAGACACAGCTCTACCTAATCTTATTCATTCACCTGGTAACATGGGACAGACATGGCCCTATCTAATCTTATTCATTCACATGTGAACACGGAACAGACACGGCTCCATATAATCTTATTCATTCACCTGTGAACACGGGACAGACACGGCTCTATCTAATCTTATTCATTCACATGTGAACACGGGACAGTCACGGCTATATCTAATCTTATTCATTCACCTGGGAACACGGGACAGCCACAGCTCTACCTAATCTTATTCATGCACACAGGAACATGGGACAGACGTGGCTCTATCCAATATTATTCATTCACATGTGAACACGGGACAGACACAGCTCTATATAATCTTATTCATTCACATGGGAACACGGGACAGACAACCTCTATCTAATTTTATTCATTCACCTGGGAACATGGGACAGACATGGCTCTATCTAATCTTATTCATTCACATGGGAACACGGGACTGACACGACTCTACCTGATCTTATTCATTCACCTGGGAACACGGGACTGACACGACTCTACCTGATCTTATTCATGCACACAGGCATATGGGACAGACGTGGCTGTCTAATCTTATTCATTCACATGTGAACACGGGACAGACACTGCTCTATCTAATCGTATTCATTCACATGGGAACACGGGACAAACACAGCTCGAAGCAATATTATTCATTCACATGGGAACATGGGACAAACACAGCTCCACATAATCTTATTCATTCACATGGGAACACGGGACAGACACGGCTCTATATAATCTTATTCATTCACATGTGAACACGGGACAGACACGGCTCGATATAATCTTATTCATTCACATGGGAACACGTGACAGACAGGGCTCCATATAATCTTATTCATTCACCTGGGAACACAGGACAGGCACGGCTCGATATAATCTTATTCATTCACCTGGGTACACGGGACAGACACGACTCTACCTAATCTTATTCATGCACACAGGAACATGGGACAGACGTGGCTCTATCTAATCTTATTCATTCACGTGTGAACACGGGACAGACACGGATCCATATAATCTTATTCATTCACCTGGGAACACGGGACAGACAGGGCTATATCTAATCTTATTCATTCACCTGGGAACACGGGACAGACACGACTCTACCTAATCTTATTCATGCACACAGGAACATGGGACAGACGTGGCTCTATCTAATCTTATTCATACACATGTGAACACGGGACAGACACGGCTCTATTTAATCTTATTCATTCACATATGAACATGGGACAGACACAGTTCCATTTAATCTTATTCATTCACATGGGAACACAGGACAGACACAGCTCTATATAATCTTATTCATTCACATGTGAACATGGGACAGACACGGCTCCATATAATCTTATTCATTCACCTGGGAAGCTGGGACAGACATGGCTCTATCTAATCTTATTCATTCACATGTGAACACGGGACAGTCACGGCTATATCTAATCTTATTCATTCACCTGGGAACACGGGACAGCCACAGCTCTACCTAATCTTATTCATGCACACAGGAACATGGGACAGACGTGGCTCTATCCAATATTATTCATTCACATGTGAACACGGGACAGACACAGCTCTATATAATCTTATTCATTCACATGGGAACACGGGACAGACAACCTCTATCTAATTTTATTCATTCACCTGGGAACATGGGACAGACATAACGCTCTATCTAATCTTATTCATTCACATGGGAACACGGGACAGACACTGCTCTATGTAATCTTATTCATTGACCTTGGGAACACGGGACAGCCACAGCTCTACCTAATCTTATTCATTCACCTGGGAACACGGGACAGACACGGCTCTATCTAATCTTATTCATTCACCTGGGAACACGGGACTGACACGACTCTACCTGATCTTATTCATGCACACAGGCACATGGGACAGACGTGGCTCTGTCTAATCTTATTCATTCACATGTGAACACGGCACAGACACAGCTCTATCTAATCTTATTCATTCACATGGGAACACAGGAAAGACACAGCTCTATATAATCTTATTCATTCACGTGTCAACACGGGACAGACACGGCTCCATATAATCTTATTCATTCACTTGGGAACACGGGACAGACACGGCTCTATCTAATCTTATTCATTCACATGTGAACACGGGACAGACACGGCTATATCTAATTCTATTCATTCACATGTGAACACGGGACAGACACGGCTATATCGAATGTTATTCATTCACCTGGGAACACGGGACAGACACTACTCTACCTAATCTTATTCATGCACACAGAAACATGGGACAGACGTGGCTCTATCTAATCTTATTCATTCACCTGGGAACACGGGACAGACACCGCTCTACCTAATCTTATTCATTCACCTGGTAACATGGGACAGACATGGCTCTATCTAATCTTATTCATTCACCTGGGAACATGGGACAGACATGGCTCCATATAATCTTATTCATTCACATGGGAACACGTGACAGACATGGCTCTATCTAATCTTATTCATTCACATGTGAACACGGGACAGGCACAGCTCTATATAATCTTATTCATTCACCTGGGAACACGGGACAGACAGGTCATATAATCTTATTCATTCACATGCGAACACGGGACAGACACGGCTCCATATAATCTTATTCATTCACATGTGAACGTGGGACAGACATAGCTCCATATAATCTTATTCATACACATGTGAACACGGGACAGACATGGCTCTATCTAATCTTATTCATTCACATGTGAACGTGGGACAGACATAGCTCCATATAATCTTATTCATACACATGTGAACACGGGACAGACACTGCTCCATATAATCTTATTCATTCACCTGGGAACATGGGACAGACACAGCTCTACCTAATCTTATTCATACACTTGGGAGCATGGGACAGACACGGCTATATCTAATCTTATTCATTCACCTGGGAACATGGGATAGACACAGCTCTATATAATCTTATTCATTCACATGGGAAAGACACAGCTCCATATAATCTTATTCATTCACCTGGGAACACGGGACAGACATGGCTCTATCTAATGTTATTCATTCACATCTGAACACGGGACAGGCACAGCTCTATATAATCTTATCCATTCAACTGGGAACACGGGACAGACATGGCCCTATCTAATCTTATTCATTCACATGCGAACACGGGACAGTCACAGCTCTATATAATCTTATTAATTCACCTGGGAACACGGGACAGACACGGCTCTATCTAATCTTATTCATTCACATGTGAACACGGGACAGACATGGCTCTATCTAATCTTATTCATTCACATGTGAACATGGGACATACGTGGCTCTATCTAATGTGATTCATTCACATGTGAACACGGGACAGACACGGCTCTATATAATCTTATTCATACACATGTGAACACGGGACAGACACTGCTCCATATAATCTTATTCATTCACCTGGGAACACGGGACAGACACGGCTCGATCTAATCTTATTCATTCACATGTGAAGACGGGACAGACACAGCTCGAGATAATCTTATTCATTCACATGGGAACATGGGACACACAGCTCTACCTAATCTTATTCATACACTTGGGAGCATGGGACAGACACGGCTATATCTAATCTTATTCATTCACCTGGGAACACGGGACAGACACGGATCCACACAGGAACATGGGACAGACGTGGCTCTATCTAATCTTATTCATACACATGTGAACACGGGACAGACACTGCTCCATATAATCTTATTCATTCACCTGGGAACACGGGACAGACACGGATCTATATAATCTTATTCATTCACATGTGAACATAGACAGAAATGACTATCCAATGTTATTCATTCACCTGGGAACACGGGACAGGCACGACTCTATCAAATCTTATTCATTCACCTGGGAACACGGGACAGACACGGCTCTATTTAATCTTATTCATTCACATATGAACATGGGACAGACACAGTTCCATTAAATCTTATTCATTCACATGGGAACACAGGACAGACACAGCTCTATATAATCTTATTCATTCACATGTGAACATGGGACAGACACGGCTCCATATAATCTTATTCATTCACCTGGGAAGCTGGGACAGACATGGCTCTATCTAATCTTATTCATTCACATGTGAACACGGGACAGTCACGGCTATATCCAATCTTATTCATTCACCTGGGAACACGGGACAGCCACAGCTCTACCTAATCTTATTCATGCACACAGGAACATGGGACAGACGTGGCTCTATCCAATATTATTCATTCACATGTGAACACGGGACAGACACAGCTCTATATAATCTTATTCATTCACATGGGAACACGGGACAGACAACCTCTACCTAATCTTATTCATTCATCTGGGAACATGGGACAGACATGGCTCTATCTAATCTTATTCATTCACATGGGAACACGGGACAGACACGGGACACATGTGAACACGGCACAGACACAGCTCTATCTAATCTTATTCATTCACATGGGAACACAGGAAAGACACAGCTCTATATAATCTTATTCATTCACCTGGGAACACGGGACAGACACGGCTCTATCTAATCTTATTCATTCACATGTGAACACGGAACAGACACGGCTATATCTAATTCTATTCATTCACATGTGAACACGGGACAGACACGGCTATATCGAATGTTATTCATTCACCTGGGATCACGGGACAGACACGACTCGACATGATCTTATTCATGCACACAGAAACATGGGACAGACGTGGCTCTATCTAATCTTATTCATTCACCTGGGAACACGGGACAGACACAGCTCTACCTAATCTTATTCATTCACCTGGTAACATGGGACAGACATGGCTCTATCTAATCTTATTCATTCACATGTGAACACGGAACAGACACGGCTCTATCTAATCTTATTCATTCACATGTGAACACAGTACAGACACGGCTATATCTTATCTTATTCATTCACCTGGGATCACGGGACAGACACGACTCGACATGATCTCATTCATCCACACAGGAACATGGGACAGACGTGGCTCTGTCTCATCAGTAGTGTAATAATGTTGCTTCTGGGACACCTCCGTTTAACATGGGAAATCCCTATCTAATGTCATTTACCCCCTTGTCTTTTTCAAAAATCATAAACACCTCTATTTCTCCCACCCTCATCTTTATGAACCTTTTGTCTGTAGTACCTATCCTTAATGTTGTTCATTAGACCACTCAAACACTACAAATATTTGTTTTCTCTTATAGACCTATCATCCTTCTTCTACATATCAT
Organism: Myxine glutinosa; assembly: GCF_964187855.1. Lineage (NCBI taxonomy): Eukaryota > Metazoa > Chordata > Myxini > Myxiniformes > Myxinidae > Myxine > Myxine glutinosa. Next base: position 163,003,567 of record NC_136261.1, read on the forward strand.
CTGGCAGATTAATCTTTGACCCACTCAAACATTGACCCATTCACTTCCATATTAATTCTTTCCCTCCCTCATTGCCCCTAAACACCTATATTTCTCTCACCCTGTTCTTTACGAACCTTCTAACCTTTTGACATGTTATCCTTATTCATTAGACCACTTAAACACCTGTGATCCTTCTGACCTCATGGACCTTTTAACCTTTTACTCTTAATATCATCTGGTGAATATAACCCACTCAAACAACGACCCTACAAATATTTGTTTATGCGTGGGAAATAATTTAATTCTCCTACAACTCTCTTCACCATCTAATATATTAACAAAAAATATGTTTGAGTTTGGTTCTTTATTAAGATATTTTAACTGAGCTAAGATAAAATGGTAAACCTCCCTCAATGTTCTTGCTTGAGCGCCTCCAGTGCCACATACCATTTTTAAATTAAAGTATATATTTTCCTGACAACCATCAAAGTTTTCCGTCCACTCAAAAATATTTCCATCTTTTTTACCCAATTCACCGGTATTTAAATTAATTCTCTTATTTGTTTTGTGAACTTTTTTACCAGTTGCCTTTTCAATTATACCTATTTGATATTTTTCACATTCATTATGTTTTCCATTTATATACCAAGGTTGATTACACCTCCACTCTTTAGTCTGGTTGATACTTGGTTCTATCATTTATATAATAGTAAAAAAGGTGGCGGTAGCCCGTTAAAATCCCCAACCCCCCCCCTTTTTAACTTATCACTTATATATATCTTATCACTTATATATATCTTATCACTTATGTATATCTTATCACTTATATATATATCTTATCACTTATATATATATCTTATCACTTATATACTTATATAACCATAAGGGAGACTATCAATTCCATTTTCTAAAATAAACCTCTTATCATCAAAAGCCCCCAATGCTTTCTTATTTATCTCTTCTGAATATAATTGATGTTTATAACTTCTTATTCCATTAATCTTTCTAAACTCTTCTTTCTTTGTTGTTAAACAGTTATAATAATCCTTAAAGTTTATTGTTTCTTTAATAACATTTTTCTTTACACCTTTTAACTTCTTATCAGTCTTTTCAACGTTATTCACAATGTATTTATAAGCATAAGCCTTTGACCTCAATCCCACAAATTCACTCATAACATTTCCTCCTAATTCATCCTTGAACTTTCCAATCACCTTTTTATTTTTAGAAGAGAACAACTCACTCTCTGGACTGTAATTACTCGTGTCATAGATATTAATGTCTCTTTTCATGTCTGAATAAACATCGTTGGTATTAATTTTCAAAATAAAACTATCTGTATCCATATAAAGTAGATTAACATCATTTTGATATTTCTTCCTCAAGTTATTATAAAAGTAATCATACATTAATGACTTTGATAAATCAAGAATTGTTGTTCCAATATAAATAGGTTTGTTCATTTCAATACTCTCTTTAATCAAATGGATCGCACAAAAGTTCTCAGTAAAGACCTCAGCTCGAGTAAAACTCGGTCTATTAATTAATTTTGATGCTTGTTCCCAAGATGTTGATAGTCTGATATTTTGTCTTTTCCTCACATTCTCCATAGTCTTACCAAAGACCGCATTATTCATCAATTTATAAAAGTCTTTCTCAAAATCTGTTTTTGACTCTGTTCTTCTTTGTGTATTAAAATCAATGTACCCCTTTAACCAATGACTTTGATTGAACTTTAGAACCCTATGGATCTTCTCTACTCTTAGACCTTTTGATAAATATTGTCGCAAATTTCTTTGGTGTAGAACATAATTTTTCTTGTTATATAATGTAGTAAGTAATTTTTCTGTTGATTCACCTATATCAAACGATCGTTGATAATCACTCAACCATTCTTTCTTTGGACTTGCTTTCTCACAAGCAAATGGGAGATCTTTGTGTAGGTTATGGAGTTCCTCTGGATATTTTAAATCAATTTCAAAATAATAACCAACTTTTTCTTCATCCAATTCTTTTTGTGTAGAGATACATACATCTTGTAAAACGTTTTTGTAGTCTTTTTCCTTTACCCATCTAAGTTTTCCATAAGGAAGAGCCTGAGACATTGCCCAGCCATACAGGTTGTTCGCGTCATAGTACATCAAGTAAGAACTCTCTTTCGTTGGATCATAATTTGGAAGATATTTGTTATTTGCTTTTGCGTATCTACTCGAGCAGACTTGTGAAATTCCACCTCTTTTTGCCTTTTCAATCATCAAAAGCATATCAACATCGGTTATCAAATCCAAATCTTGTTTTGTCATTTTCAACATCGCACTCCAGGCCAATCCAGGTGCTGTGTAGTAGTGAGCAGGATCCAATCCATATCCAGTGCGACAAACAGATCTAAAGGCTTCAAATACATCGGCCAATAAAAGCACATCAGTTTTGAGATACAAATCGTGATACTCGCCAAGATTCTTGATGTTATATTTTTCCCAAACATTTTGTGCGTGTACATAATCTTTATCAGATATATGACTATTATTTAATTTGTTATAGAAATTTTCTTTTGAAGGAAGTTGTGTTTCATTGAATCTCTCAAATGAGTCCATATAGTCATAGGGGTAAATTCCCTTTTGTGTTAGAAAATCTTTATCTAAAAAATACTCTGAAAGACATGGAAACTCTTTTAGATTTTGAACCAAGTTAACCAATGGACTTGCCATGAATTTAAATGTATCAAGAAATCTGATATGAGTAATAGGAGATGTGTGAATTGTTTTTGTGAATGAAATGTATTTCTGATCCGTGTTTGGAATTGCTGAGATACTTCCAGAAGTCTTTGAGAGTTCCTTGATAAATAGATGTGTATCATAATGAGCGTTGTTATGAAGAAAGACAGGAATGAAAGAGGGGAGTTGATAATTAATATTACAACTTTGATGAGCCGGACCTCTATATTTACCAGTGAGATGACAATGGTCTCTAACCTTTAGACCTTTACCAATTTTCTCCTCACAAATATGACAGACATTGTTTTTTATAAATTCCCTTTTTTCTTTACTTGTTAAGGACATTGGTTTATTGGTTTCTCTCATTATCTTGGTTAATCGAACACAGTCTTTTTCTAGTCGTTTCACAAACTCCTCTGGGGTATTTGAGCCTCTATACATCTCTAACTTGTTATATTTATCACCAACGGATGATTTGATATAATAACAAAAACCACAAGGAGTATGTTTTTGATATTTATTTGTGTATGATTCTTTTGGATCTTGAGAAGCAGTATCAATTTTTTCTAAAATACTTTCAAAATCAGCATATATAACAAATGGATGTTTGATCTTTTTATTTTCATCTTTGAATGTGATCTTTGAGCCTTCTTTAGGCATATTGATTACCGTTGATTTATGTTCGCCACAATAATTTGAATGTTTATCTAATCTTTCTTGTGAATTGAAGAAGTTAAGACAACGCAAACAAATATATATTTTATTTGTTCTCTTACAGACTTGTGGTTTTATTAATTTAGCAATATCTTTGATGTATGTATAATGTGAATTTTCGTCTGAATTAAAATATAGAAGATTAATATGAGTTTGTTTACAATTGTCAGAAAGCTTTAAAACCTGAATGTTGTTTGTTTCTGTTAGACCATAAACATTAACTGATAAATTATTCATCTTTTCAAATTTAGGAATATCATTTAAAGTCATCGGAAACTTTAGATCTTTCGTATTTAATGTATTCTCATATTTTTTATAATGAGATACTCTTTCATCATGAAAATGTGGAGGATGTAAGTGTGCTAAAATAGACCAGAGAAAACATTTATTGTCTTTATTTTTGATATTGATAACTGCTTTTCTATTTTTGATAACACTGGGTAAATCAATGTAAGAAGAAGCTTTTAGAGGATCTGATTTAAGAATATGAATGTCTATGTAAATAATTTTTCCTATATTGAATCCACTTCCTACGATTGAATTATCCACATCTTGCTCTTGTTTAATAAGTTCATCATAGACTCCTGATGTTTTAAAATCTTGATATGAAGATATAAAGTGTGGCTCAGTTCTCATGTATGGTGCATCTATAACTCCTTCATCCTTTGTCATTTCTAATTTTACTCCCATATAAAATTTAAGTGGTTTCATTTCCTTTAGTGTTTTTTCAATCAACGTTTGAACAGCAGGTTTAACTATTTCTACAGCATCAACTATAGACTCTGGTTCAGGAGGTTTGAAGTTAAAGACTCTTATTTTAATATGTCCTTTGAATGCTCCATCAGAGTTTTTAGTTGTGATAAAATTTGATAAATGTAGATTTGTTTTAAGATGTATTTTGAAGCCTTTCTTGAGGATATTTTTATTACATGTAGAACAGTGTTTTGTTTCAGGTGGAAGAGGGGAAAGTTTGTTTAAAATGTTGTATGTATGTTTTGCGGTGAGAATATGTTGTTTATAATATTTTACTTCCTTCTCGCAAGTATCACAATAAACCATATTTATAGCGTGAGAAAACGTGGTGTTTTATATATATCACTGTGCTTAAAATAAAACACTTTTGAGCTTTACAGCTCCGTTTTATATATATCGCTGTGCTTAAACTAAAACACTTTTTCACTCAGAATCATCTAAGTCATAACTATCACATGAATACTCAGAATCATACTCAGAGTCATCAATAAAGCTACTCTCATAACTATCATTTGAGCACAAACTATTAGTATCATAACTATCATCTGTGTTCAATGAAATACTATCATCACCATCGTCCAAGTTCAATGAAATACTATCATCACTATCGTCTGAGTTCAATGAAATAGTAAAATCTTCACTGCTGTATTGACTCATATTTAATTAGCAAGAAAAATATTCCCATCAATATCTATATACTTTCTTTCATTAACAGATTCAATCTCTACAATTTTTATATCAAAAGTTATCTTTAAATAATCTCTAACTATCATAGAACGAAATGACATTTCACCAGAAATATTAACATCATTCATTTTACTTAGATCTACACCCTTTGGATTATTAAAGAAAATACAAATGTCTCCTCTAGAATTATTAATGGTCTTATCATTCTTTTTCAAAGTATCGTGGTCAATCACTTTTTCAAGCTTTGAATAAATTGCCAGGAGTAGAGGAGAAACTTTTGTTAGATTTACTTTAATGGATGTCTTTCCAGGTATAGTTAGAGCTCTTCCTTTAAATGAAATAGAGGGGCTCATGTTATTTTCCATAACTGGTTTTACCCAAAAATTTCCATATTTATCTTTGTTCAATTTAACATCTTTGACATATTTTTCTATATCTTCCACCGAAGTAGAGATTGATTGAAATTTGTCTTTTGTGCTTTGAAACATTGTATTTATTAATGAATAAACTTGCGTTTAGTTTAAGTAAAAATTTACCACATAAATATGATAAGTTCTGAAGGATATTTAGAATTTCCAGACTCTCCATATGATAAATTAGAGAATTGTCCGGCTTGTGATAGAGTGGGGCTTAATGATGAGGATTCATATAAACAATGTATTTTCTGTGATTTAATTTTAATTAATGATAATAAGAAATATAAAAAAATATATAACTCTTTTAAATTAGAACCAAAAATGAATTACTTTACAAGATTAATAAGAGAGATGAATGTTAAGTATTGTGATGATAATACACCATTTCTTTCAAGGGAAGAGACTAATTGTATTGAGGAAATGTATAAGGGTTTAATGATATTTATTATTCAAAATAATTTTAATGGAAATGTTAATACAAGATACTATATAAATAAAATAATGGATTATTTTGAAATTAAACCCGAACTCAGGATAAAATATAGAGTTTCTCAAATAGCTCAAAAAAAGTTGGATAACTTGTTTTCCAAATATATAAATGAATGATTTTTTACCCGTTTGGGAAAATAAGATAAAATTTAATAACCATAAAAACATTCCAAATTCATTGAGATGTCTAATAGTTGGTTCAAGCGGATGTGGAAAAACCTGTTTACTTTTAAAGATGCTCCTTGGTTCTAATTTTTTAGATTATGATAATTTAATAATTTTTACAAAGTCAAGTTTTCAACCCGAGTATCAACTACTCTCACAGGGTTTTAATGCGGGTCTTAAAAAGGAAGACATTATCGGTTTATTTAAACTTCAAAACAAACTAAATGATTATAATATTGATGATATAATACAATTATTTTGTGATACACAGAAATCAAAATCGAAACCCATAACTTGTATTCTCAGTGATAATACGGATGATATACCTTCACCTCAAGATTTAGATAAATCAAAAAAGAACCTTGTCATCTTTGATGATTGTGTTAATGAGAGAAACCAAACAGTAATGGATAGCTACTATACAAGAGGGAGACATTCTTCTTGTAATTGTATATATCTTAGTCAATCATATTTTCAACTCCCTCGACGCTCAATAAGAAACAATGCCAATACTTTTATTTTATTTAAGTTAAATTCAATAGATGTAAATAATTTTTGGAGAGATAATTGCTCTACGTTATGTAGTAAAAAAGAATTTGAAAATTATATGAAACACACGATTGGAAAATATAAATATATTGTTGTGAAACAAGATGAGATACTAAATGATATTTTTCAATAAATAAATACAGAAAATGAATACTGAAGAAAGAGAAAGAAAGTTTAAGGAACATCAACAATTAGTTTCAAAAGTTGTTAAACAACAGGAAGAGATAAAGAAGAAACGGAGACAGAAACTAACTGGTGAAGAAGCCTTTGAAAGAAAACAAGAGAAATTCTTTAAACCACTTTTGAAAACTCAACACCCTACAGTTCCCACGGTAGAATTTACTCCGAAAAAACTTCAAATGCTCAAAGATTTTAGTCAGATAACAAAACAAGAACTTGGTGAATTAGAATATGATGACGAGGGATTATTTCGGAAACTTGAGCAGGTAAATCAACCCCCTAATTATGTTGTGGAAGCTCTTCAAAACAATGAATATTCTGCGGGTTCAAAAACCAGAGCAGGTCTCATTCCAACAGAAGAACCAGCAGTGTTTCATCTTGTGGAAGAAAAGGTATTGATATTTAATGATGAATTGATGTTCTTGAGTTCTACTCAACCAAATGTTAAATTAACTCCAAGATTAATGTTTCTTCTAACAAACCCCGGATTCAGCGGTTCAAAATATTTTGAGGAACCACTTGATATGGAAAGAGAGGAAGATAGGGTATATATTGAGTTGTTAAATACACTTGATTATGGAGTTTCTGTTGCTGGTAAAAGTAAGAAGAATGAGAAGGAGAAACATATTATTGATGCTTTAAGTAAGCTTGGTTCGGGTGTTAGTTTTCTTCCAAATGACCCATCACAATTAGTTAATAGGCTATTATTGTTATTAGGTAGTAAGAAGGCTGGAAACAACAATTGTTTTAATGAATCCTCAGCCATTTTAGATCAGTTGATGAACATGAAAATAATTAATAAATGTCAATACAAAGATATTTTATTAGATATTAAATAAGATGAGAAGCACAATTCTTAGTTTTAATTTCACAACGAGCGATTACACAGCTTCATTCCCTTACCCACTACAACTTGACCCCCTTACCTCATATGAGGCATCTTTGTTGTCAATGGAAACTTACAATACCCTTTTTAATATCACAGAGAAAAACAACAAGTTTAGTTATAATCCAGGCACTGCCTACAAAACTATAACTGTTTCACCTGGAGCTTACGAGATTTCTCAAATATCTTCAGAAGTCTCTCGCCTTATGAAAGAAAAAGGTGATGAACCAAAAAATATTGTAATAGATATTCAAACACACACTTCAAAATCAACTATTAAACTGAAAAATAATTATAAAGTTGATTTCACGATTGAAAATTCGTTCAGAGAGCTATTGGGTTTCTCTTCAAAAAAGATTGAAAATAACGGGACGTTTTACAGTGATAATGTTATCCAAATATCCTCCGGTATAAATTCAGTATTAATTCATTGTGATTTGATTGATGGTGCTTATAACGATGGAATAAGAACAAATACAATATTTTCATTCAGTGCATACTCAACCCCGATTGGTTATAAATTTAATATGGAACCAAAAAATCTTGTCTATTTACCTGTGTCAGGAAAAACCATATACAGAGTAAATTTTAGGATAACCGACCAAGATAATCGTATGATATCCTTTAATGATGAAATTATATCCATCAGAATTCACCTACGTGAAGTTTTTCAATAAATAAATAATGGTTATTGTAAGAAAACACGAGTTGGGAAAATATAAAATAATTACAGGGGAGGGCATGTTCCTTTCACCAGACTATACAAGGTATGTGGGTAAAGGATACTATAAACCTAAGAGACAACGGGGTGTGGGTCATCAATTTCGAAATAAAGGAGATGGGATAATTGATACTCTAATGGGTATTGGTTCAACCATTCTTAAACATAAAGACCTAATTGGTTCAACTGCTTCTCTCATGGGAAATGTAGCAGGTGTTGTAAAGAGTATAAAAGATGCTCAAAAGGAGTCCCATAAATTACAAGCAATCAAAGAAATTAAAAAAGGTAAAACTCAACTATCTTCACAAGAACGACAAAAAATCATTAAAATACTTGGGTCAGGGTTTCAACAATTTTAATACTATATAAATACAAGTATGGAAGCGATTGATAGTATCTATGATTTGGATGATACGATTATCATTTCAAACTCTACTAAAAAGGAAGACTATTTTAAGGTAAATGCTATTACAGGAACCGACTGGAATTCAAACGGAACAAAAAGTTTTGAAATAAATAATCAACAAACTTACTTGAATATAGCTGATAGTTTCTTGCTGTGTAAATTTAAATTCACTAAGGCTGCGAATAATACTAATGCTACACTCGTAAATGATTTCTTCTGGAAAATGTTTGACAGTGTTCGCCTGTATATTGGAACACAAGAGGTTGAAGCGGTTGATTATGTCTCTGCTACATCTGAAATGATGAAATTTACACTATATTCGTTTGGTGATAGAATGGGTAAGGGAGCTGTTGAAGGCTTTATTCCTGATATGTCAACGGGAACAAACACAGACCCTGGTTATAGTCAAAGGAAGTCAATGTATAATGATGACGCAAAAGCTGAGAATAGTTTTACCGTAGCAGTACCTCTTAAAGGTATATTTGGATTTTGTGATTATGATAAAGTTTTGTATGGTCTTAAAATTAGATTTCAACTACAAAGGAATGATAATGTAAATAGATTGCTTTTTGGGGCTGAAAATGCTTTTGGCGACAATAATAAATTTGTTATTAATGATTTGTGTTGGTATATCAATGAATATACTCCTAATCTTAAAACGGAGGAGATGTTAAATAGAAGACTTAACTCAAAGAAACCGCTAAATGTATCATACCTTAAAAGAAGATGTCAACACGTTAAACTGGAACACACTACCTACACTTGGAATTTGGGTGTTCTTGAAGGAAAGCCACGATACCTATGGCTCATTTTTAAAAAACCAGATGGAGAGGAGGGTACTAATAAGAATAATGCGCTGAGTGATAATGCTAAGGTGAAACAACTTCGGGTTTCTCTTGATGGCACATTTTATCCGCGAGATAGATTGGAAATTGATTGGGAAAAAAATGATTATGCGGAAGCCTACAAGTCCTACCAAAAAGTGTGTGAAAGTAATGGTAATAATGATCCTATTTTGGATATGGTTGCATTTAAAGGTTTATATACAATCTACGCAATTGACCTGAGTTCTCAAAAGGAAACTATAAAGTCTAATCGAGTGGATACTTCTCTATACATTGAAAGAGGGGAGAATGAAGAAGTTGATGCTTATTGTTTGCTTTTGGAGGAAACAGAATTACAGATTAATACAGATAATGGTGTTATGATTAATATCACATAGGTTTTTTCTCATAAATAAATGGTAGGGGTATATGTTAATCAAATCAATCTTAATAAATTAACATCTTGTATTCAAAATCAAAAGCCTTGTATTATTAATGTTAATACAATTCAAAGAAAAGGAGCTGTAAGAATTGATGTTTTACTCACACACACACAAGTAAAAACACTAAATGATGTTGGATCACTTAAAATTAAAATGACGAAACCTATGTTAAAGAAATATTCAATATACGAGTCAAGAGGAGGATTTCTCCCGTTTCTAATACCTTTATTTGCTGGTTTAAGTGCGGCGGGAGCATTGACTGGTGGTATTTCAGCAGCGGTAAAAACTGCTAACGAAAGGAAGGCACAACTAAAAGCTCAAAAAGAATTGGAAAGACATAACAAGGAGTTGGAGAAACAAATTAGTGGAAGTGGTGTAATTGTAGATTTTGCTCAAAAACTTGAAAGTCTACCTGATAAAGCTAGATTGTTGGTTGGTGATATGCTTTCCTCTATCGCTCAAGCGGGTGTTAAACTAACTAAACGGGGTAATGGATTGTATCTTTCTCATAAATAAATGGATAAATGGTTTAAACAATTTGGAAAGAATACAACGTCAAATATAGAACTAGCCAAGTATTGTAAAACACTAAAAATTGATAATGTGGTAATCTGTATGAGAGATGAATTAATACATATAAATAAGAATACAAAGAATATTATTATGAATTTAGACACACAGAATGGTTCTCATTGGGTTTGTATTCATAATAGTCAGGATAAATATTATTTTGATAGTTATGGTATGCCACCACCTGTTGAAGTAATACAATTCTTACAGAATGGTGTTTATCAAACATTTCAAGTTCAAGAAATTAATTCTAAATGTTGTGGTCAATTATGTTTATATGTATTATTTCAACTCAACAATAATGAAAATTTTTATGATATCATTTTTAATCTAATATAAATGACTTATGTTGGAAAAGATGGTTCTATCTTTGGAAAATCCTCTCAGGATATTGATTTATCAAATTATTATACAAAGGCACAGGCTGAACGACAAAAATATAGTGTAAGTAAAAATATTAATATGAAGAATACTTATAAATTAATCAATTATCCAAACCCTACAGATGCGAATGACTTAATTAGATTAAGTGATTTATCACAATATATATTTTTAAAGAAAACAGCACGTTTTGTGAAAGAAGTAAAATTTACAACCACAACACCTGGTTATACTGACCATACACCTTTCCTCATTGAATTTAACTACCTGCTTACAATTGAATTTTATAAAGAAGGACATTTAGTTAATATGCGAATTAATAAATGGGGGTATGATATGCCTGATTTAGGGTATAATTGGTCTTTTTCAATAAACATAGAAGACCTACATGATTTAAATCAGTCTCGTAAAGAAGAATATTATCCACTTGGTGAGGATAAGGATTTATGTGGAAGTACAATTAGTAAACAACAAATACGTGATTTTAAGAAAAGAAAAATATATGATAGTATAGCGATGGTTCGCATGACAAAGAAGGAAGGTAATGAGATAAGGATAGAAAGCCGAGGAATACAAACCGATTTGGTAGTGGGAAGATGGGGTGGTATTACCTGTCATAATATTAATCTCACATATATTTCTGATACATAAATGGCAGGAAGAAGACTACAAGAGAATTATAATTTTTGTATTCAAGGATACCTACAAGAAAAGGGTGCTCGGTATTACATACCTTATGATTTGGAGCATATACATGGGAATTTTGTCATTAAAAACTGGCCTTATACTGATATTGTTAAACCCACAAATAGAGACTTGTTTAAAATATTAAATAAAAATGAACTTCTCAAAGTTATGAAATATAAAACTCTTTTAGAAATCGTCAACAAATCTTATTGGTATCCTATTATGAGAAAAATAATTATAGATACAAGAATATCTCAAAATCCAGATGAGTATATGTATAATATTCTTTGGGGTTCAAACTCAAGGGTAGCAAGGGATGAGGAAGGAGTTGAAGAAGAGAAGGAGGAAAGAGAGAAAAAGGAGAAGGAGGAAAGGGAGAGGGAGGAGAAGGAGGAGAGGGAGAAAAAGGAGGAGAAGGAGGAGAGGGAGAAAAAGGAGAAAGAGGAAAGGGAGAAAAGGGAGAAGGAGGAAAGGGAGAAAAGGGAGTAAAAGGAGAAGGAGGAGAGGGAGAAAATGGAGGAGGAGGAGAGGGAGCAAAGAGAGAGGGAGGAAAAATATAAAAAGATGGAAATCATTGAGATTCATAAAAGATTGAGTGTATTAAAGCAAATAAATCAATCTCAACGCACCGAAGAGGAAATTAAAGAATTAACAACTCTTATGAAGATAATAGTTTCAAAAATAAGAACGTCAATGTCTTCAATTTCAGGGAGGAGATTTAAACGAGAAAGTGGTGAAGAAGAAGAAGAAGAAGAAGGAAAAGATTATGTGATTGATGATGTTGGTGTCATTGACTTTAGTTAGTTTTTATTTGTAAATAAATGGAGGAGAGAGTGAAGGCATTCCTTAGGATTCTTTATGTTTTAAAAATAAAGATTGAAATGTATATGTTGAAAACCAAAAAGGTTTTGATACTCTGTCGGAATTTTTCTGATAAATAAATATGAGTTATTGTCTCAAATGTAAAAAGAAAACTAAATCTAAAAATATCTCTTATGTTAAAGCTAAAAATAATAGAGTTTATCAAAAAGGAATATGTCAAGTATGTGGCTCTAAAAAGTGCCAATTCATCTCTCCTAAAAGAGGAGGAGACATACAAAAGTTTCTGTCAGGAAGTAAATTTACAACAACTGGAATTCCAGGGGAATTACACCTTCCAGGGTATTCTTTCTGTGGTCCAGGAACAAACTTGGATAAAAGATTAGATGAGGCTGACAATCCTAAACCTTGGTCTAAACCTACAAATAGGGTTGACGAAGTGTGTATGAAGCATGATATTGCTTATGGGAAAACCACTACGTTGACTGAAAAACATAAAGCCGACAGCGAAATGTTGTATAATTTGTCTTTGATACAAAATCCAACGTTGAGAGAGAAAGTTGATAGGTTTATTGTGAGAAATTTGATAAATGCTAAATTGAAACTTGGTCTTGGTTATTCCTCAAAAAACTATTAGGCTCTAATGATGTCATCAAGACTGAGGAGCTTTTGGCTGAAGAATTACACAAACCTATAATCACAAAGTTTAAAAGAAGGAAGGTTTATTCTAAATACACCGACCACATATGGTCCGCTGATTTAATTGAATTGAATAATGACAGGGGATACAGGTATGCTTTAACCGTTATTGATTTGAGGAGTAGATTTGCCTGGGTTGTCCCTTTAAAAAATAAAAGGGGTGATACTTTAATGTTAGCCTTTAAGCTAATATTTGATCGGGATAAAAGGAAACCAAAGAAGTTATGGACTGATGAGGGAACAGAGTTCTATAACAAAATATTCATGAAATTTCTTAAGGGGAAGGGTATTAAATTATACAGCACCTTTAATGAAGGAAAGGCAGTTGTTATTGAGCGTTTTAATCGTACTTTGAAAGAGAAATTATATATAAAATTCACAGAACTCGGTTCTCAAAAATGGGTGTATTTAATTCAGGATATTGTAGATGATTACAACAATACAGTTCATTCATCAACAAAATCAAAACCATCGGAAACATTTACAAAATTAGAATATGAAAAGGAGATTAATTTGAGAAAGCCCAAGTTTAAAGTTGGTGATATTGTAAGGATATACAAATGGAAAAGTCATTTTGAGAAAGGTTATACACAAAAATGGACTCGTGAATTATTTAAAATCATTGATGTAATGGATACAGCTCCTTGGACCTACAAATTATATGATTTAAATGGAGAAGAAATCTTGGGTTCATTTTACTCGCAAGAATTACAAAAAACACAAGTAAGCAGATAATACCCTTGAAAATAATAAATAAATAAATAAAATGTAATGGGGATACGTTTTTAAATCTGTGAACCCCAAACACAGAATCCCTCAACTTTTCAGTTGGGGCTTAACTTTTGTGTGTGTATAATGGGGATACGTTTTTAAACCTGTGAACCCCAAACACAGAATCCCTCAACTTTTTAGTTGGGGCTTAACTTTTGTGTGTGTATAATGGGGATACGTTTTTAAATCTGTGAACCCCAAACACAGAATCCCTCAACTTTTCAGTTGGGGCTTAACTTTTGTGTGTGTGTATGTGTGAGTGAGTCATAATAATATACAAACCCTAACCCAACCCCATCCCTAACCCAACCCCATCCCTAACCCAAACCCATCCCTAACCCAACCCATCCCTAACCCAACCCCATCCCTAACCCAACCCCATCCCCAACCCAACCCCATCCCTAACCCAACCCCATCCCTAACCCAACCCCATCCCTAACCCAACCCCATCCCCAACCCAACCCCATCCCTAACCCAACCCCATCCCTAACCCAACCCCATCCCTAACCCAACCCCATCCCTAACCCAACCCCATCCCTAACCCAACCCCATCCCTAACCCAACCCCATCCCTAACCCAACCCCAACCCTAACCCTCACATTCAAAATCCCAACCCTAACCCAACCCCATCCCTAACCCAATCCCAACCCTAACCCTCACATTCAAAATCCCAACCCTAACCCAACCCCATCCCTAACCCAACTCCATCCCTAACCCAACCTAATCCCTAACCCTCACATTCAAAATCCCAACCCTAACCCAACCCCATCCCTAACCCAACTCCATCCCTAACCCAACCTAATCCCTAACCCTCACATTCAAAATCCCACCCTAACCCTAACATAATCTTTTTTTTTCTTCTTTTTTAAAAATACGTATTTCTTTTTTTTCTTCTTTTTTTAAATACGTATTTCATTTTTATTTTTTTCCTCTTCCTCCAATTCTGTCTTTCAAGGCTTTCAAGTTTGAAGAAGTAGAAATGGGAAGAAAGAATTTTCCAGCATTTTCTTCCTCGAACTTTCTTGATATTGCTTAAATCAAGCGTCATTAAACAAAGAACATTGTTCATTGCTTTAGAATGCAAAGAGTCTCCAAGATGTACCCCACAGGTAGAGTCTCCAAAATAAAACCAACTTTCCAAGTTCCCAAGGTATAACCACAATCCTGTTGAGTCTCCAAGATAGGTATCACATTCCGAGTTATCAAAACAAAACCCCCATTCAGAGTCTCCAAAACGAAACCAGTTTTCAAAGTCTCCAAGGTAAAACTCTTTTCCTAATTTTATGAAATTTAGTGAGTCTCCAAGGTAGGCTCCACAGTTAGAACCATCTAGGCAGACCTCATAATTAGTTTTTCCCAAATTTAGTGAGTCTCCAAGGTAGGCTCCACAGTTAGAACCATCTAGGCAAACCTCATAATTTGTTTTTCCCAAATTTAGTGAGTCTCCAAGGTAGGCTCCACAGTTAGAACCATCTAGGCAGACCTCATAATTTGTTTTTCCCAAATTTAGTGAGTCTCCAAGGTAGGCTCCACAGTTAGAACCATCTAGGCAGACCTCATAATTTGTTTTTCCCAAATTTAGTGAGTCTCCAAGGTAGGCTCCACAGTTAGAACCATCTAGGCAGACCTCATAATTAGTTTTTCCCAAATTTAGTGAGTCTCCAAGGTAGGCTCCACAGTTAGAACCATCTAGGCAAACCTCATAATTTGTTTTTCCCAAATTTAGTGAGTCTCCAAGGTAGGCTCCACAGTTAGAACCATCTAGGCAAACCTCATAATTTGTTTTTCCCAAATTTAGTGAGTCTCCAAGGTAGGCTCCACAGTTAGAACCATCTAGGCAGACCTCATAATTTGTTTTTCCCAAATTTAGTGAGTCTCCAAGGTAGGCTCCACAGTTAGAACCATCTAGGCAGACCTCATAATTTGTTTTTCCCAAATTTAGTGAGTCTCCAAGGTAGGCTCCACAGTTAGAACCATCTAGGCAGACCTCATAATTAGTTTTTCCCAAATTTAGTGAGTCTCCAAGGTAGGCTCCACAGTTAGAACCATCTAGGCAAACCTCATAATTTGTTTTTCCCAAATTTAGTGAGTCTCCAAGGTATAACTCTTTGGCTGGGTCATCAAGGTAGAACTCGTTCAGTGGGTTTTGTTTTGATAACTCACAATAAGTATCATCATGGTAGAACTCTTTTTCAGGATTTTGTGGATCTCCAAGGTATAACTCTTTGGCTGGGTCATCAAGGTAGAACTCGTTCTGTGGGTCTTGGTTGTTCAAAAGATCTTCAAACAAAAAAATAACTTTATCCCAAGTTGTGTTAAAAGTAGAATTTTCATTTCGTAGCTCAGATACAATTTCCTCCATCGACAAGAGGTTCGAGTCCAGTTCATCAATCTGAAGGTTGAGCGCTACACAGGTAGTAGGACTCCAAGGAATAGCAAAGTTATCCCATTCCATTTCGGCATAGGAGTCCATTCTCAAGTGAAGCAGAAAGCGTGTTTGAAAAAGCCTGTGTGGTCGGTGCCTTTTATAAGAAGGGCTGGGTGTGTGTCATTTCCTGTGGAAATTCCCTGGGCGTGTCTTAACTGGAAATGATGTGATGGAAATTCCCTGAAAATGATGTTATGTATTACCTGGAAATGATACAATGCTGAAGAGTTTATAAAGTGGGTGGGACTTAGCAAAAGTGGGCGGAGCTTAGCAAAAGTGGGCGGGGCGTAGCAAAAGGTGGGCGTGGCTTAACAAAAAGTGGGCGGTGCTTAGTAAAAGATGGGCGTGGCTTACCAAAAAGTGGGCGGGGTTTTTCCAAAAAGTGGACGGAGCTTAACAAAAGGTGGGCAGAGCCTACCAAAAAGTGTGTGGCACTGGAGGCGCTCAAATAAGAACATTGAGGGAGGTTTACCATTTTATCTTAGCTCAGTTAAAATATCTTAATAAAGAACCAAACTCAAACATATTTTTTGTTAATGTATTAGATGGTGAAGAGAGTTGTAGGAGAATTAAATTATTTCCCACGCATAAACAAATATTTGTAGGGTCGTTGTTTGAGTGGGTTATATTCACCAGATGATATTAAGAGTAAAAGGTTAAAAGGTCCATGAGGTCAGAAGGATCACAGGTGTTTAAGTGGTCTAATGAATAAGGATAACATGTCAAAAGGTTAGAAGGTTCGTAAAGAACAGGGTGAGAGAAATATAGGTGTTTAGGGGCAATGAGGGAGGGAAAGAATTAATATGGAAGTGAATGGGTCAATGTTTGAGTGGGTCAAAGATTAATCTGCCAGATGATATGTAGAAGAAGGATGATAGGTCTATAAGAGAAAACAAATATTTGTAGTGTTTGAGTGGTCTAATGAACAACATTAAGGATAGGTACTACAGACAAAAGGTTCATAAAGATGAGGGTGGGAGAAATAGAGGTGTTTATGATTTTTGAAAAAGACAAGGGGGTAAATGACATTAGATAGGGATTTCCCATGTTAAACGGAGGTGTCCCAGAAGCAACATTATTACACTACTCTCATCTTATTCATTCACATGTGAACACGGGACAGACACTGCTCTATCTAATCGTATTCATTCACATGGGAACACGGGACAAACACAGCTCGAAACAATATTATTCATTCACATGGGAACATGGGACAAACACAGCTCCACATAATCTCATTCATTCACATGGGAACACGGGACAGACACGGCTCTATATAATCTTATTCATTCACATGTGAACACGGGACAGACACGGCTCGATATAATCTTATTCATTCACATGGGAACACGTGACAGACAGGGCTCCATATTATCTTATTCATTCACCTGGGAACACAGGACAGGCACGGCTCTATATAATCTTATTCATTCACCTGGGAACACGGGACAGACACGACTCTACCTAATCTTATTCATGCACACAGGAACATGGGACAGACGTGGCTCTATCTAATATTATTCATTCACGTGTGAACACGGGACAGACACGGATCCATATAATCTTATTCATTCACCTGGGAACACGGGACAGACACGACTCTACCTAATCTTATTCATGCACACAGGAACATGGGACAGACGTGGCTCTATCTAATCTTATTCATACACATGTGAATACGGGACAGACACTGCTCCATATAATCTTATTCATTCACCTGGGAACACGGGACAGACACGGATCTATCTAATCTTATTCATTCACATGTGAACATAGACAGAAATGACTATGCAATGTTATTCATTCACCTGGGAACACGGGACAGGCACGACTCTATCTAATCTTATTCATTCACATGTGAGCATAGACAGACATGGCTCTATCTAATCTTATTCATTCACCTGGGAACACGGGACAGACACGGCTCTATTTAATCTTATTCATTCACATATGAACATGGGACAGACACAGTTCCATTTAATCTCATTCATTCACATGGGAACACAGGACAGACACAGCTCTATATAATCTTATTCATTCACATGTGAACATGGGACAGACACGGCTCCATATAATCTTATTCATTCACCTGGGAAGCTGGGACAGACATGGCTCTATCTAATCTTATTCATTCACATGTGAACACGGGACAGTCACGGCTATATCTAATCTTATTCATTCACCTGGGAACACGGGACAGCCACAGCTCTACCTAATCTTATTCATGCACACAGGAACATGGGACAGACGTGGCTCTATCCAATATTATTCATTCACATGTGAACACGGGACAGACACAGCTCTATATAATCTTATTCATTCACATGGGAACACGGGACAGACAACCTCTATCTAATTTTATTCATTCACCTGGGAACATGGGACAGACATGGCTCTATCTAATCTTATTCATTCACATGGGAACACGGGACAGACACTGCTCTATGTAATCTTATTCATTGACCTTGGGAACACGGGACAGCCACAGCTCTACCTAATCTTATTCATTCACCTGGGAACACGGGACAGACACGGCTCTATCTAATCTTATTCATTCACCTGGGAACACGGGACTGACACGACTCTACCTGATCTTATTCATGCACACAGGCACATGGGACAGACGTGGCTCTGTCTAATCTTATTCATTCACATGTGAACACGGGACAGACACTGCTCTATCTAATCGTATTCATTCACATGGGAACACGGGACAAACACAGCTCGAAACAATATTATTCATTCACATGGGAACATGGGACAAACACAGCTCCACATAATCTTATTCATTCACATGGGAACACGGGACAGACACGGCTCTATATAATCTTATTCATTCACATGTGAACACGGGACAGACACGACTCGATATAATCTTATTCATTCACATGGGAACACGTGACAGACACGGCTCCATATAATCTTATTCATTCACCTGGGAACACAGGACAGGCACGGCTCTATATAATCTTATTCATTCACATGGGAGCACGTGACAGACACAGCTCCATATAATCTTATTCATCCACATGCGAACATGGGACAGACACAGCTCCATATAATCTTATTCATTCACCTGGGAACACGGGACAGACATGGCCCTATCTAATCTTATTCATTCACATGTGAACACGGGACAGACACAGCTCCATATAATCTTATTAATTCACCTGGGAACACGGGACAGACACGGCTCTATCTAATCTTATTCATTCACATGTGAACACGGGACAGACACAGCTCTATATAATCTTATTAATTCACCTGGGAACACGGGACAGACACGGCTCTATCTAATCTTATTCATTCACATGTGAACACGGGACAGACATGGCTGTATCTAATCTTATTCATTCACATGTGAACATGGGACAGACACGGCTCTATCTAATCTTATTCATTCACATGTGAACACGGGACAGACATGGCTGTATCTAATGTGATTCATTCACATGTGAACACGGGACAGACACAGCTCTATATAATCTTTTTCATTCACCTGGGAACACGGGACAGACACAGTTCTGCCTAATCTTATTCATTCACATGTGAACACGGGACAGTCACAGCTCTATATAATCTTATTAATTCACCTGGGAACATGGGACAGACATGGACCTATCTAATGTTATTCATTCACATGTGAACGTGGGACAGACATAGCTCCATATAATCTTATTCATACACATGTGAACACGCGACAGACACTGCTCCATATAATCTTATTCATTCACCTGGGAACACGGGACAGACACGGCTCGATCTAATCTTATTCATTCACATGTGAACACGGGACAGACACAGCTCGAGATAATCTTATTCATTCACATGGGAACACGGGACAGACACAGCTCGATATAATCTTATTCATTCACCTGGGAACATGGGACAGACACGACTCTACCTAATCTTATTCATGAACATGGGACAGACGTGGCTCTATCTAAGCTTATTCATTCACGTGTGAACACGGGACAGACACGGCTCCATATAATCTTATTCATTCACCTGGGAACACGGGACAGACAGGGCTATATCTAATCTTATTCATTCACCTGGGAACACGGGACAGACACGACTCTACCTAATCTTATTCATTCACCTGGGAACACGGGACAGACACAGCTCTACCTAATCCTATTCAATCACCTGGGAACACGGGACAGACACGACTCTACCTAATCTTATTCATGCACACCGGAACATGGGACAGACACGGATCTATATAATCTTATTCATTCACATGTGAACATAGACAGACATGGCTCTATGTAATCTTATTCATTCACCTGGGAACACGGGACAGACACGGCTCTATTTAATCTTATTCATTCACATATGAACATGGGACAGACAGTTCCATTTAATCTTATTCATTCACATGGGAACACGGGACAGACACAGCTCTATATAATCTTATTCATTCACCTGGGAACACGGGACAGACACGGCTCTATCTAATCTTATTCATTCACATGTGAACACGGGACAGACACGGCTATATCTAATTCTATTCATTCACATGTGAACACGGGACAGACACGGCTATATCGAATGTTATTCATTCACCTGGGAACACGGGACAGACACTACTCTACCTAATCTTATTCATGCACACAGAAACATGGGACAGACGTGGCTCTATCTAATCTTATTCATTCACCTGGGAACACGGGACAGACACAGCTCTACCTAATCTTATTCATTCACCTGGTAACATGGGACAGACATGGCTCAATCTAATCTTATTCATTCACATGTGAACACGGAACAGACACGGCTCCATATAATCTTATTCATTCACCTGTGAACACGGGACAGACACGGCTCTATCTAATCTTATTCATTCACATGTGAACACAGGACAGACACGGCTATATCTTATCTTATTCATTCACCTGGGATCACGGGACAGACACGACTCGACCTGATCTTATTCATGCACACAGGAACATGGGACAGACGTGGCTCTATCTAATCGTATTCATTCACATGGGAACACGGGACAAACACAGCTCGAAACAATATTATTCATTCACATGGGAACATGGGACAAACACAGCTCCACATAATCTCATTCATTCACATGGGAACACGGGACAGACACGGCTCTATATAATCTTATTCATTCACATGTGAACACGGGACAGACACGGCTCGATATAATCTTATTCATTCACATGGGAACACGTGACAGACAGGGCTCCATATAATATTATTCATTCACCTGGGAACACAGGACAGGCACGGCTCTATATAATCTTATTCATTCACCTGGGAACACGGGACTGACACGACTCTACCTGATCTTATTCATGCACACAGGCACATGGGACAGACGTGGCTCTGTCTAATCTTATTCATTCACATGTGAACACGGCACAGACACAGCTCTATCTAATCTTATTCATTCACATGGGAACACAGGAAAGACACAGCTCTATATAATCTTATTCATTCACGTGTCAACACGGGACAGACACGGCTCCATATAATCTTATTCATTCACCTGGGAACACGGGACAGACACGGATCTATCTAATCTTATTCATTCACATGTGAACACGGGACAGACACGGCTATATCTAATTCTATTCATTCACATGTGAACACGGGACAGACACGGCTATATCGAATGTTATTCATTCACCTGGGAACACGGGACAGACACTACTCTACCTAATCTTATTCATGCACACAGAAACATGGGACAGACGTGGCTCTATCTAATCTTATTCATTCACCTGGGAACACGGGACAGACACAGCTCTACCTAATCTTATTCATTCACCTGGTAACATGGGACAGACATGGCTCTATCTAATCTTATTCATTCACCTGGGAACATGGGACAGACATGGCTCCATATAATCTTATTCATTCACATGGGAACACATGACAGACATGGCTCTATCTAATCTTATTCATTCACATGTGAACACGGGACAGGCACAGCTCTATATAATCTTATTCATTCACCTGGGAACACGGGACATACAGGTCATATAATCTTATTCATTCACATGCGAACACGGGACAGACACGGCTCCATATAATCTTATTCATTCACATGTGAATATGGGACAGACACAGCTATATCTAATCTTATTCATTCACCTGGAAACACGGGACAGACACGACTCTACCTAATCTTATTCATGCACACAGGAACATGGGACAGACACGGCTCTATATACTCTTATTCATTCACATGTGAACGCGGGACAGCACGGCTCCATATAATCTTATTCATTGACCTGGGAACACGGGACAGACACGGCTCTATCTAATCTTATTCATTCACATGTGAACACAGGACAAACATGGCTCTATCTAATCTTATTCATTCACATGTGAACATCGGACAGACACGACTGGACCTCATCTTATTCATGCACACAGGAACATGGGACAGACGTGGCTCTATCTAATGTTATTCATTCACATGTGAACACGGGACAGACACAGCTCTGCCTAATCTTATTCATTCACATGTGAACAGGGGACAGACACTGCTCCATATAATCTTATTCATTCACCTGGGAACACGGGACAGACACGGCTCTATCTAATCTTATTCATTCACATGTGAACACGGGACAGATACAGCTCTATATAATCTTATTCATTCACATGGGAACACGGAACAGACACAGCTCTATATAATCTTATTCATTCACCTGGGAACACATGACAGACACAGCTATACCTAATCTTATTCATTCACCTGGGAGCATGGGACAGACCCGGCTATATCTCATCTTATTCATTCACCTGGGAACACGGGACAGACACGACTCTACCTAATCTTATTCATGCACACAGGAACATGGGACAGACATGGCTCTATCTAATCTTATTCATTCACATGTGAACACGGGACAGACACGGCTCGATATAATCTTATTCATTCATATGCGAACACGGGACAGACACGGCTCTACATAATCTTATTCATTCACCTGGGAACACGGGACAGACCCGGCTCTATCTAATCTTATTCATTCACATGTGAACACGGGACAGACACAGCTCTACCTAATATTATTCATTCACATGGGAACACGGGACAGACACAGCTCTATATAATCTTATTCATTCACATGGGAACACGGGACAAACACAGCTCTATATAATCTTATTCATTCACCTGGGAACATGGGACAGACACAGCTCTACCTAATCTTATTCATTCACCTGGGAACATAGGACAGACCCAGCTCTACCTAATCTTATTCATTCACCTGGGAACATGGGACAGACATGGCTCCATATAATCTTATTCATTCACATGGGAACACGTGACAGACACAGCTCCATATAATCTTATTCATTCACATGTGAACATGGGACAGACACAGCTCTATATAATCTTATTCATTCACATGTGAACATGGGAAAGACACAGCTCCATATAATCTCATTCATTCACCTGGGAACACGGGACAGACATGGCTCTATCTAATCTTATTCATTCACATGTGAACACGGGACAGGCACAGCTCTATATAATCTCATTCATTCACCTGGGAACACGGGACAGACATGGCCCTATCTAATCTTATTCATTCACATGTGAACACGGGACAGTCACAGCTCTATATAATCTTATTCATTCACCTGGGAACACGGGACAGACAGGTCATATAATCTTATTCATTCACATGTGAACACGGGACAGACACGGCTCCATATAATCTTATCCATTCACATGTGAATATGGGACAGACACGGCTATATCTAATCTTATTCATTCACCTGGAAACACGGGACAGACACGACTCTACCTAATCTTATTCATGCACACAGGAACATGGGACAGACACGGCTCTATATACTCTTATTCATTCACATGTGAACACGGGACAGCACGGCTCCATATAATCTTATTCATTGACCTGGGAACACGGGACAGACACGGCTCTATCTAATCTTATTCATTCACATGTGAACACAGGACAAACATGGCTCTATCTAATCTTATTCATTCACATGTGAACATGGGACAGACACGACTGGACCTCATCTTATTCATGCACACAGGAACATGGGACAGATGTGGCTCTATCTAATGTTATTCATTCACATGTGAACACGGGACAGACACAGCTCCATATAATCTTATTCATTCACCTGGGAACACGGGACAGGCACAGCTCTGCCTAATCTTATTCATTCACATGTGAACAGGGGACAGATACAGCTCTATATAATCTTATTCATTCACATGGGAACACGGAACAGACACAGCTATCCCTAATCTTATTCATTCACCTGGGAGCATGGGACAGACCCGGCTATATCTAATCTTATTCATTCACCTGGGAACACGGGACAGACACGACTCTACCTAATATTATTCATGCACACAGGAACATGGGACAGACGTGGCTCTATCTAATCTTATTCATTCACGTGTGAACACGGGACAGACACGGTTCCATATAATCTTATTCATTCACCTGGGAACACGGGACAGACAGGGCTATATCTAATCTTATTCATTCACCTGGGAACACGAGACAGATACGAGTCTCCCTAATCTTATTCATGCACAAAGGAACATGGGACAGGCACGGCTCCATATAATCTTATTGATTCACCTGGGAACACGGGACAGACACGGCTCAATCTAAACTTATTCATTCACATGTGAACACGGGACAGACACGGCTACATCGAATGTTATTAATTCACCTGAGAACACGGGACAGACACTACTCTACCTAATCTTATTCATTCACC
The DNA here is from genome assembly GCF_964187855.1 of Myxine glutinosa. Classification (NCBI taxonomy): domain Eukaryota; kingdom Metazoa; phylum Chordata; class Myxini; order Myxiniformes; family Myxinidae; genus Myxine; species Myxine glutinosa. The sequence goes on from NC_136261.1 coordinate 163,028,596, forward strand.
TGGTAACATGGGACAGACATGGCTCTATCTAATCTTATTCATTCACCTGGGAACACGGGACAGACACAGCTCTACCTAATCTTATTCATTCACCTGGTAACATGGGACAGACATGGCTCTATCTAATCTTATTCATTCACATGTGAACACGAACCAGACACGGCTCCATATAATCTTATTCATTCACCTGTGAACACGGGACAGACACGGCTCTATCTAATCTTATTCATTCACATGTGAACACAGGACAGACACGGCTATATCTAATCTTATTCATTCACCTGGGATCAAGGGCCAGACACGACTCGACCTGATCTTATTCATGCACACAGTAACATGGGACAGACGTGGCTCTGTCTAATCTTATTCATTCACATGTGAACACGGGACAGACACTGCTCTATCTAATCGTATTCATTCACATGGGAACGCGGGACAAACACAGCTCGAAACAATATTATTCATTCACATGGGAACATGGGACAGACACAGCTCCACATAATCTTATTCATTCACATGGGAACACGGGACAGACACGGCTCTATATAATCTTATTCATTCACATGTGAACACGGGACAGACACGGCTCTATATAATCTTATTCATTCACATGGGAACACGGAACAGACACAGCTCTATATAATCTTATTCATTCACCTGGGAACACAGGACAGACACAGCTCTATATAATCTTATTCATTCACCTGGGAACACAGGACAGACACAGACAGCTATACCTAATCTTATTCATTCACCTGGGAGCATGGGACAGACCTGGCTATATCTAACCTTATTCATTCACCTGGGAACACGGGACAGACAGCTCTTTATAATCTTATTCATTCACCTGGGAACACGGGACAGCCACGGCTCCATATAATCTTATTCATTCACATGGGAACACGGGACAGACACAGCTCTATATAATCTTATTCGTTCACCTGGGAACACGGGACATGCACGGCTCTATCTAATCTTATTCATTCACATGTGAACACAGAACAGACACGGCTCCATATAATCTTATTCATTCACATGTGAACATAGACAGACATGGCTCTATCTAATCTTATTCATTCACATGGGAACACGGGACAGACACGGCTCTATATAATCTCATTCATTCACATGTTAACACGGGACAGACACGGCTCCATATAATCTTATTCATTCACTTGGGAACACGGGACAAACACAGCTCTATATAATCTTATTCATTCACCTGGGAACACGGGACAGACACGGCTCCATATAATCTTATTGATTCACCTGGGGAACACGGGACAGACACGGCTCAATCTAATCTTATTCATTCACATGTGAACACGGGACAGACACGGCTATATCGAATGTTATTCATTCACCTGGGAACACGGGACAGACACTACTCTACCTAATCTTATTCATGCACACAGAAACATGGGACAGACGTGGCTCTATCTAATCTTATTCATTCACCTGGGAACACGGGACAGACACAGCTCTGCCTAATCTGATTCATTCACATGTGAACACGGAACAGACACGGCTCCATATAATCTTATTCATTCACCTGTGAACACGGGACAGACACGGCTCTATCTAATCTTATTCATTCACATGTGAACACAGGACAGACACGGCTATATCTAATCTTATTCATTCACCTGGGATCACGGGACAGACATGACTCGACCTGATCTTATTCATGCACACAAGAACATGGGACAGACGTGGCTCTGTCTAATCTTATTCATTCACATGTGAACACGGGACAGACACTGCTCTATCTAATCGTATTCATTCACATGGGAACACGGGACAAACACAGCTCGAAACAATATTATTCATTCACATGGGAACATGGGACAGACACAGATCCACATAATCTTATTCATTCACATGGGAACACGGGAGACACGGCTCTATATAATCTTATTGATTCACATGTGAACACGGGACAGACACGCCTCCATATAATCTTATTCATTCACCTGTGAACACGGGACAGACATGACTCGACCTGATCTTATTCATGCACACAAGAACATGGGACAGACGTGGCTCTGTCTAATCTTATTCATTCACATGTGAACACGGGACAGACACTGCTCTATCTAATCGTATTCATTCACATGGGAACACGGGACAAACACAGCTCGAAACAATATTATTCATTCACATGGGAACATGGGACAGACACAGATCCACATAATCTTATTCATTCACATGGGAACACGGGACAGACACGGCTCTATATAATCTTATTCATTCACATGTGAACACGGGACAGACACGACTCGATATAATCTTATTCATTCACATGGGAACACGTGACAGACACGGCTCCATATAATCTTATTCATTCACCTGGGAACACAGGACAGGCACGGCTCTATATAATCTTATTCATTCACATGGGAGCACGTGACAGACACAGCTCCATATAATCTTATTCATCCACATGCGAACATGGGACAGACACAGCTCCATATAATCTTATTCATTCACCTGGGAACACGGGACAGACATGGCTCTATCTAATCTTATTCATTCACATGTGAACACGGGACAGACACAGCTCTATATAATCTTATTAATTCACCTGGGAACACGGGACAGACACGGCTCTATCTAATCTTATTCATTCACATGTGAACACGGGACAGACATGGCTGTATCTAATCTTATTCATTCACATGTGAACATGGGACAGACACGGCTCTATCTAATCTTATTCATTCACATGTGAACACGGGACAGACATGGCTGTATCTAATGTGATTCATTCACATGTGAACACGGGACAGACACAGCTCTATATAATCTTTTTCATTCACCTGGGAACACGGGACAGACACAGTTCTGCCTAATCTTATTCATTCACATGTGAACACGGGACAGTCACAGCTCTATATAATCTTATTAATTCACCTGGGAACATGGGACAGACATGGACCTATCTAATGTTATTCATTCACATGTGAACGTGGGACAGACATAGCTCCATATAATCTTATTCATACACATGTGAACACGGGACAGACACTGCTCCATATAATCTTATTCATTCACCTGGGAACACGGGACAGACACGGCTCGATCTAATCTTATTCATTCACATGTGAACACGGGACAGACACAGCTCGAGATAATCTTATTCATTCACATGGGAACACGGGACAGACACAGCTCGATATAATCTTATTCATTCACCTGGGAACATGGGACAGACACGACTCTACCTAATCTTATTCATGAACATGGGACAGACGTGGCTCTATCTAAGCTTATTCATTCACGTGTGAACACGGGACAGACACGGCTCCATATAATCTTATTCATTCACCTGGGAACACGGGACAGACAGGGCTATATCTAATCTTATTCATTCACCTGGGAACACGGGACAGACACGACTCTACCTAATCTTATTCATTCACCTGGGAACACGGGACAGACACAGCTCTACCTAATCCTATTCAATCACCTGGGAACACGGGACAGACACGACTCTACCTAATCTTATTCATGCACACCGGAACATGGGACAGACACGGATCTATATAATCTTATTCATTCACATGTGAACATAGACAGACATGGCTCTATGTAATCTTATTCATTCACCTGGGAACACGGGACAGACACGGCTCTATTTAATCTTATTCATTCACATATGAACATGGGACAGACAGTTCCATTTAATCTTATTCATTCACATGGGAACACGGGACAGACACAGCTCTATATAATCTTATTCATTCACCTGGGAACACGGGACAGACACGGCTCTATCTAATCTTATTCATTCACATGTGAACACGGGACAGACACGGCTATATCTAATTCTATTCATTCACATGTGAACACGGGACAGACACGGCTATATCGAATGTTATTCATTCACCTGGGAACACGGGACAGACACTACTCTACCTAATCTTATTCATGCACACAGAAACATGGGACAGACGTGGCTCTATCTAATCTTATTCATTCACCTGGGAACACGGGACAGACACAGCTCTACCTAATCCTATTCATTCACCTGGTAACATGGGACAGACATGGCTCAATCTAATCTTATTCATTCACATGTGAACACGGAACAGACACGGCTCCATATAATCTTATTCATTCACCTGTGAACACGGGACAGACACGGCTCTATCTAATCTTATTCATTCACATGTGAACACAGGACAGACCCGGCTATATCTTATCTTATTCATTCACCTGGGATCACGGGACAGACACGACTCGACCTGATCTTATTCATGCACACAGGAACATGGGACAGACGTGGCTCTATCTAATCGTATTCATTCACATGGGAACACGGGACAAACACAGCTCGAAACAATATTATTCATTCACATGGGAACATGGGACAAACACAGCTCCACATAATCTCATTCATTCACATGGGAACACGGGACAGACACGGCTCTATATAATCTTATTCATTCACATGTGAACACGGGACAGACACGGCTCGATATAATCTTATTCATTCACATGGGAACACGTGACAGACAGGGCTCCATATAATATTATTCATTCACCTGGGAACACAGGACAGGCACGGCTCTATATAATCTTATTCATTCACCTGGGAACACGGGACTGACACGACTCTACCTGATCTTATTCATGCACACAGGCACATGGGACAGACGTGGCTCTGTCTAATCTTATTCATTCACATGTGAACACGGCACAGACACAGCTCTATCTAATCTTATTCATTCACATGGGAACACAGGAAAGACACAGCTCTATATAATCTTATTCATTCACGTGTCAACACGGGACAGACACGGCTCCATATAATCTTATTCATTCACCTGGGAACACGGGACAGACACGGCTCTATCTAATCTTATTCATTCACATGTGAACACGGGACAGACACGGCTATATCTAATTCTATTCATTCACATGTGAACACGGGACAGACACGGCTATATCGAATGTTATTCATTCACCTGGGAACACGGGACAGACACTACTCTACCTAATCTTATTCATGCACACAGAAACATGGGACAGACGTGGCTCTATCTAATCTTATTCATTCACCTGGGAACACGGGACAGACACAGCTCTACCTAATCTTATTCATTCACCTGGTAACATGGGACAGACATGGCTCTATCTAATCTTATTCATTCACCTGGGAACATGGGACAGACATGGCTCCATATAATCTTATTCATTCACATGGGAACACGTGACAGACATGGCTCTATCTAATCTTATTCATTCACATGTGAACACGGGACAGGCACAGCTCTATATAATCTTATTCATTCACCTGGGAACACGGGACATACAGGTCATATAATCTTATTCATTCACATGCGAACACGGGACAGACACGGCTCCATATAATCTTATTCATTCACATGTGAATATGGGACAGACACAGCTATATCTAATCTTATTCATTCACCTGGAAACACGGGACAGACACGACTCTACCTAATCTTATTCATGCACACAGGAACATGGGACAGACACGGCTCTATATACTCTTATTCATTCACATGTGAACGCGGGACAGCACGGCTCCATATAATCTTATTCATTGACCTGGGAACACGGGACAGACACGGCTCTATCTAATCTTATTCATTCACATGTGAACACAGGACAAACATGGCTCTATCTAATCTTATTCATTCACATGTGAACATCGGACAGACACGACTGGACCTCATCTTATTCATGCACACAGGAACATGGGACAGACGTGGCTCTATCTAATGTTATTCATTCACATGTGAACACGGGACAGACACAGCTCTGCCTAATCTTATTCATTCACATGTGAACAGGGGACAGACACTGCTCCATATAATCTTATTCATTCACCTGGGAACACGGGACAGACACGGCTCTATCTAATCTTATTCATTCACATGTGAACACGGGACAGATACAGCTCTATATAATCTTATTCATTCACATGGGAACACGGAACAGACACAGCTCTATATAATCTTATTCATTCACCTGGGAACACATGACAGACACAGCTATACCTAATCTTATTCATTCACCTGGGAGCATGGGACAGACCCGGCTATATCTCATCTTATTCATTCACCTGGGAACACGGGACAGACACGACTCTACCTAATCTTATTCATGCACACAGGAACATGGGACAGACATGGCTCTATCTAATCTTATTCATTCACATGTGAACACGGGACAGACACGGCTCGATATAATCTTATTCATTCATATGCGAACACGGGACAGACACGGCTCTACATAATCTTATTCATTCACCTGGGAACACGGGACAGACCCGGCTCTATCTAATCTTATTCATTCACATGTGAACACGGGACAGACACAGCTCTACCTAATATTATTCATTCACATGGGAACACGGGACAGACACAGCTCTATATAATCTTATTCATTCACATGGGAACACGGGACAAACACAGCTCTATATAATCTTATTCATTCACCTGGGAACATGGGACAGACACAGCTCTACCTAATCTTATTCATTCACCTGGGAACATAGGACAGACCCAGCTCTACCTAATCTTATTCATTCACCTGGGAACATGGGACAGACATGGCTCCATATAATCTTATTCATTCACATGGGAACACGTGACAGACACAGCTCCATATAATCTTATTCATTCACATGTGAACATGGGACAGACACAGCTCTATATAATCTTATTCATTCACATGTGAACATGGGAAAGACACAGCTCCATATAATCTCATTCATTCACCTGGGAACACGGGACAGACATGGCTCTATTTAATCTTATTCATTCACATGTGAACACGGGACAGGCACAGCTCTATATAATCTCATTCATTCACCTGGGAACACGGGACAGACATGGCCCTATCTAATCTTATTCATTCACATGTGAACACGGGACAGTCACAGCTCTATATAATCTTATTCATTCACCTGGGAACACGGGACAGACAGGTCATATAATCTTATTCATTCACATGTGAACACGGGACAGACACGGCTCCATATAATCTTATCCATTCACATGTGAATATGGGACAGACACGGCTATATCTAATCTTATTCATTCACCTGGAAACACGGGACAGACACGACTCTACCTAATCTTATTCATGCACACAGGAACATGGGACAGACACGGCTCTATATACTCTTATTCATTCACATGTGAACACGGGACAGCACGGCTCCATATAATCTTATTCATTGACCTGGGAACACGGGACAGACACGGCTCTATCTAATCTTATTCATTCACATGTGAACACAGGACAAACATGGCTCTATCTAATCTTATTCATTCACATGTGAACATGGGACAGACACGACTGGACCTCATCTTATTCATGCACACAGGAACATGGGACAGATGTGGCTCTATCTAATGTTATTCATTCACATGTGAACACGGGACAGACACAGCTCCATATAATCTTATTCATTCACCTGGGAACACGGGACAGGCACAGCTCTGCCTAATCTTATTCATTCACATGTGAACAGGGGACAGATACAGCTCTATATAATCTTATTCATTCACATGGGAACACGGAACAGACACAGCTATCCCTAATCTTATTCATTCACCTGGGAGCATGGGACAGACCCGGCTATATCTAATCTTATTCATTCACCTGGGAACACGGGACAGACACGACTCTACCTAATATTATTCATGCACACAGGAACATGGGACAGACGTGGCTCTATCTAATCTTATTCATTCACGTGTGAACACGGGACAGACACGGTTCCATATAATCTTATTCATTCACCTGGGAACACGGGACAGACAGGGCTATATCTAATCTTATTCATTCACCTGGGAACACGAGACAGATACGAGTCTCCCTAATCTTATTCATGCACAAAGGAACATGGGACAGGCACGGCTCCATATAATCTTATTGATTCACCTGGGAACACGGGACAGACACGGCTCAATCTAAACTTATTCATTCACATGTGAACACGGGACAGACACGGCTACATCGAATGTTATTCATTCACCTGAGAACACGGGACAGACACTACTCTACCTAATCTTATTCATTCACCTGGTAACATGGGACAGACATGGCTCTATCTAATCTTATTCATTCACCTGGGAACACGGGACAGACACAGCTCTACCTAATCTTATTCATTCACCTGGTAACATGGGACAGACATGGCTCTATCTAATCTTATTCATTCACATGTGAACACGAACCAGACACGGCTCCATATAATCTTATTCATTCACCTGTGAACACGGGACAGACACGGCTCTATCTAATCTTATTCATTCACATGTGAACACAGGACAGACACGGCTATATCTAATCTTATTCATTCACCTGGGATCAAGGGCCAGACACGACTCGACCTGATCTTATTCATGCACACAGTAACATGGGACAGACGTGGCTCTGTCTAATCTTATTCATTCACATGTGAACACGGGACAGACACTGCTCTATCTAATCGTATTCATTCACATGGGAACGCCGGACCATACCAGCTCGAAACAATATTATTCATTCACATGGGAACATGGGACAGACACAGCTCCACATAATCTTATTCATTCACATGGGAACACGGGACAGACACGGCTCTATATAATCTTATTCATTCACATGTGAACACGGGACAGACACGGCTCTATATAATCTTATTCATTCACATGGGAACACGGAACAGACACAGCTCTATATAATCTTATTCATTCACCTGGGAACACAGGACAGACACAGCTCTATATAATCTTATTCATTCACCTGGGAACACAGGACAGACACAGACAGCTATACCTAATCTTATTCATTCACCTGGGAGCATGGGACAGACCTGGCTATATCTAACCTTATTCATTCACCTGGGAACACGGGACAGACAGCTCTTTATAATCTTATTCATTCACCTGGGAACACGGGACAGCCACGGCTCCATATAATCTTATTCATTCACATGGGAACACAGAACAGACACGGCTCCATATAATCTTATTCATTCACATGTGAACATAGACAGACATGGCTCTATCTAATCTTATTTATTCACATGGGAACACGGGACAGACACGGCTCTATCTAATCTTATTCATTCACATGTGAACACGGGACAGACACGGCTATATCTAATTCTATTCATTCACATGTGAACACGGGACAGACACGGCTATATCGAATGTTATTCATTCACCTGGGAACACGGGACAGACACTACTCTACCTAATCTTATTCATGCACACAGAAACATGGGACAGACGTGGCTCTATCTAATCTTATTCATTCACCTGGGAACACGGGACAGACACAGCTCTACCTAATCTTATTCATTCACCTGGTAACATGGGACAGACATGGCTCTATCTAATCTTATTCATTCACCTGGGAACATGGGACAGACATGGCTCCATATAATCTTATTCATTCACATGGGAACACGTGACAGACATGGCTCTATCTAATCTTATTCATTCACATGTGAACACGGGACAGGCACAGCTCTATATAATCTTATTCATTCACCTGGGAACACGGGACATACAGGTCATATAATCTTATTCATTCACATGCGAACACGGGACAGACACGGCTCCATATAATCTTATTCATTCACATGTGAATATGGGACAGACACAGCTATATCTAATCTTATTCATTCACCTGGAAACACGGGACAGACACGACTCTACCTAATCTTATTCATGCACACAGGAACATGGGACAGACACGGCTCTATATACTCTTATTCATTCACATGTGAACGCGGGACAGCACGGCTCCATATAATCTTATTCATTGACCTGGGAACACGGGACAGACACGGCTCTATCTAATCTTATTCATTCACATGTGAACACAGGACAAACATGGCTCTATCTAATCTTATTCATTCACATGTGAACATCGGACAGACACGACTGGACCTCATCTTATTCATGCACACAGGAACATGGGACAGACGTGGCTCTATCTAATGTTATTCATTCACATGTGAACACGGGACAGACACAGCTCTGCCTAATCTTATTCATTCACATGTGAACAGGGGACAGACACTGCTCCATATAATCTTATTCATTCACCTGGGAACACGGGACAGACACGGCTCTATCTAATCTTATTCATTCACATGTGAACACGGGACAGATACAGCTCTATATAATCTTATTCATTCACATGGGAACACGGAACAGACACAGCTCTATATAATCTTATTCATTCACCTGGGAACACATGACAGACACAGCTATACCTAATCTTATTCATTCACCTGGGAGCATGGGACAGACCCGGCTATATCTCATCTTATTCATTCACCTGGGAACACGGGACAGACACGACTCTACCTAATCTTATTCATGCACACAGGAACATGGGACAGACATGGCTCTATCTAATCTTATTCATTCACATGTGAACACGGGACAGACACGGCTCGATATAATCTTATTCATTCATATGCGAACACGGGACAGACACGGCTCTACATAATCTTATTCATTCACCTGGGAACACGGGACAGACCCGGCTCTATCTAATCTTATTCATTCACATGTGAACACGGGACAGACACAGCTCTACCTAATATTATTCATTCACATGGGAACACGGGACAGACACAGCTCTATATAATCTTATTCATTCACATGGGAACACGGGACAAACACAGCTCTATATAATCTTATTCATTCACCTGGGAACATGGGACAGACACAGCTCTACCTAATCTTATTCATTCACCTGGGAACATAGGACAGACCCAGCTCTACCTAATCTTATTCATTCACCTGGGAACATGGGACAGACATGGCTCCATATAATCTTATTCATTCACATGGGAACACGTGACAGACACAGCTCCATATAATCTTATTCATTCACATGTGAACATGGGACAGACACAGCTCTATATAATCTTATTCATTCACATGTGAACATGGGAAAGACACAGCTCCATATAATCTCATTCATTCACCTGGGAACACGGGACAGACATGGCTCTATCTAATCTTATTCATTCACATGTGAACACGGGACAGGCACAGCTCTATATAATCTCATTCATTCACCTGGGAACACGGGACAGACATGGCCCTATCTAATCTTATTCATTCACATGTGAACACGGGACAGTCACAGCTCTATATAATCTTATTCATTCACCTGGGAACACGAGACAGACAGGTCATATAATCTTATTCATTCACATGTGAACACGGGACAGACACGGCTCCATATAATCTTATCCATTCACATGTGAATATGGGACAGACACGGCTATATCTAATCTTATTCATTCACCTGGAAACACGGGACAGACACGACTCTACCTAATCTTATTCATGCACACAGGAACATGGGACAGACACGGCTCTATATACTCTTATTCATTCACATGTGAACACGGGACAGCACGGCTCCATATAATCTTATTCATTGACCTGGGAACACGGGACAGACACGGCTCTATCTAATCTTATTCATTCACATGTGAACACAGGACAAACATGGCTCTATCTAATCTTATTCATTCACATGTGAACATGGGACAGACACGACTGGACCTCATCTTATTCATGCACACAGGAACATGGGACAGATGTGGCTCTATCTAATGTTATTCATTCACATGTGAACACGGGACAGACACAGCTCCATATAATCTTATTCATTCACCTGGGAACACGGGACAGGCACAGCTCTGCCTAATCTTATTCATTCACATGTGAACAGGGGACAGATACAGCTCTATATAATCTTATTCATTCACATGGGAACACGGAACAGACACAGCTATCCCTAATCTTATTCATTCACCTGGGAGCATGGGACAGACCCGGCTATATCTAATCTTATTCATTCACCTGGGAACACGGGACAGACACGACTCTACCTAATATTATTCATGCACACAGGAACATGGGACAGACGTGGCTCTATCTAATCTTATTCATTCACGTGTGAACACGGGACAGACACGGTTCCATATAATCTTATTCATTCACCTGGGAACACGGGACAGACAGGGCTATATCTAATCTTATTCATTCACCTGGGAACACGAGACAGATACGAGTCTCCCTAATCTTATTCATGCACAAAGGAACATGGGACAGGCACGGCTCCATATAATCTTATTGATTCACCTGGGAACACGGGACAGACACGGCTCAATCTAAACTTATTCATTCACATGTGAACACGGGACAGACACGGCTACATCGAATGTTATTCATTCACCTGAGAACACGGGACAGACACTACTCTACCTAATCTTATTCATTCACCTGGTAACATGGGACAGACATGGCTCTATCTAATCTTATTCATTCACCTGGGAACACGGGACAGACACAGCTCTACCTAATCTTATTCATTCACCTGGTAACATGGGACAGACATGGCTCTATCTAATCTTATTCATTCACATGTGAACACGAACCAGACACGGCTCCATATAATCTTATTCATTCACCTGTGAACACGGGACAGACACGGCTCTATCTAATCTTATTCATTCACATGTGAACACAGGACAGACACTGCTATATCTAATCTTATTCATTCACCTGGGATCAAGGGCCAGACACGACTCGACCTGATCTTATTCATGCACACAGTAACATGGGACAGACGTGGCTCTGTCTAATCTTATTCATTCACATGTGAACACGGGACAGACACTGCTCTATCTAATCGTATTCATTCACATGGGAACGCCGGACCATACCAGCTCGAAACAATATTATTCATTCACATGGGAACATGGGACAGACACAGCTCCACATAATCTTATTCATTCACATGGGAACACGGGACAGACACGGCTCTATATAATCTTATTCATTCACATGTGAACACGGGACAGACACGGCTCTATATAATCTTATTCATTCACATGGGAACACGGAACAGACACAGCTCTATATAATCTTATTCATTCACCTGGGAACACAGGACAGACACAGCTCTATATAATCTTATTCATTCACCTGGGAACACAGGACAGACACAGACAGCTATACCTAATCTTATTCATTCACCTGGGAGCATGGGACAGACCTGGCTATATCTAACCTTATTCATTCACCTGGGAACACGGGACAGACAGCTCTTTATAATCTTATTCATTCACCTGGGAACACGGGACAGCCACGGCTCCATATAATCTTATTCATTCACATGGGAACACAGAACAGACACGGCTCCATATAATCTTATTCATTCACATGTGAACATAGACAGACATGGCTCTATCTAATCTTATTCATTCACATGGGAACACGGGACAGACACGGCTCTATATAATCTCATTCATTCACATGTTAACACGGGACAGACACGGCTCCATATAATCTTATTCATTCACTTGGGAACACGGGACAAACACAGCTCTATATAATCTTATTCATTCACCTGGGAACACGGGACAGACACGGCTCCATATAATCTTATTGATTCACCTGGGAACACGGGACAGACACGGCTCAATCTAATCTTATTCATTCACATGTGAACACGGGACAGACACGGCTATATCGAATGTTATTCATTCACCTGGGAACACGGGACAGACACTACTCTACCTAATCTTATTCATGCACACAGAAACATGGGACAGACGTGGCTCTATCTAATCTTATTCATTCACCTGGGAACACGGGACAGACACAGCTCTGCCTAATCTGATTCATTCACATGTGAACACGGAACAGACACGGCTCCATATAATCTTATTCATTCACCTGTGAACACGGGACAGACACGGCTCTATCTAATCTTATTCATTCACATGTGAACACAGGACAGACACGGCTATATCTAATCTTATTCATTCACCTGGGATCACGGGACAGACATGACTCGACCTGATCTTATTCATGCACACAAGAACATGGGACAGACGTGGCTCTGTCTAATCTTATTCATTCACATGTGAACACGGGACAGACACTGCTCTATCTAATCGTATTCATTCACATGGGGACACGGGACAAACACAGCTCGAAACAATATTATTCATTCACATGGGAACATGGGACAGACACAGATCCACATAATCTTATTCATTCACATGGGAACACGGGAGACACGGCTCTATATAATCTTATTGATTCACATGTGAACACGGGACAGACACGGCTCCATATAATCTTATTCATTCACCTGTGAACACGGGACAGACATGACTCGACCTGATCTTATTCATGCACACAAGAACATGGGACAGACGTGGCTCTGTCTAATCTTATTCATTCACATGTGAACACGGGACAGACACTGCTCTATCTAATCGTATTCATTCACATGGGAACACGGGACAAACACAGCTCGAAACAATATTATTCATTCACATGGGAACATGGGACAGACACAGATCCACATAATCTTATTCATTCACATGGGAACACGGGAGACACGGCTCTATATAATCTTATTCATTCACATGTGAACACGAACCAGACACGGCTCCATATAATCTTATTCATTCACCTGTGAACACGGGACAGACACGGCTCTATCTAATCTTATTCATTCACATGTGAACACAGGACAGACACGGCTATATCTAATCTTATTCATTCACCTGGGATCAAGGGCCAGACACGACTCGACCTGATCTTATTCATGCACACAGTAACATGGGACAGACGTGGCTCTGTCTAATCTTATTCATTCACATGTGAACACGGGACAGACACTGCTCTATCTAATCGTATTCATTCACATGGGAACGCGGGACAAACACAGCTCGAAACAATATTATTCATTCACATGGGAACATGGGACAGACACAGCTCCACATAATCTTATTCATTCACATGGGAACACGGGACAGACACGGCTCTATATAATCTTATTCATTCACATGTGAACACGGGACAGACACGGCTCTATATAATCTTATTCATTCACATGGGAACACGGAACAGACACAGCTCTATATAATCTTATTCATTCACCTGGGAACACAGGACAGACACAGCTCTATATAATCTTATTCATTCACCTGGGAACACAGGACAGACACAGACAGCTATACCTAATCTTATTCATTCACCTGGGAGCATGGGACAGACCTGGCTATATCTAACCTTATTCATTCACCTGGGAACACGGGACAGACAGCTCTTTATAATCTTATTCATTCACCTGGGAACACGGGACAGCCACGGCTCCATATAATCTTATTCATTCACATGGGAACACGGGACAGACACAGCTCTATATAATCTTATTCGTTCACCTGGGAACACGGGACATGCACGGCTCTATCTAATCTTATTCATTCACATGTGAACACAGAACAGACACGGCTCCATATAATCTTATTCATTCACATGTGAACATAGACAGACATGGCTCTATCTAATCTTATTCATTCACATGGGAACACGGGACAGACACGGCTCTATATAATCTCATTCATTCACATGTTAACACGGGACAGACACGGCTCCATATAATCTTATTCATTCACTTGGGAACACGGGACAAACACAGCTCTATATAATCTTATTCATTCACCTGGGAACACGGGACAGACACGGCTCCATATAATCTTATTGATTCACCTGGGAACACGGGACAGACACGGCTCAATCTAATCTTATTCATTCACATGTGAACACGGGACAGACACGGCTATATCGAATGTTATTCATTCACCTGGGAACACGGGACAGACACTACTCTACCTAATCTTATTCATGCACACAGAAACATGGGACAGACGTGGCTCTATCTAATCTTATTCATTCACCTGGGAACACGGGACAGACACAGCTCTGCCTAATCTGATTCATTCACATGTGAACACGGAACAGACACGGCTCCATATAATCTTATTCATTCACCTGTGAACACGGGACAGACACGGCTCTATCTAATCTTATTCATTCACATGTGAACACAGGACAGACACGGCTATATCTAATCTTATTCATTCACCTGGGATCACGGGACAGACATGACTCGACCTGATCTTATTCATGCACACAAGAACATGGGACAGACGTGGCTCTGTCTAATCTTATTCATTCACATGTGAACACGGGACAGACACTGCTCTATCTAATCGTATTCATTCACATGGGAACACGGGACAAACACAGCTCGAAACAATATTATTCATTCACATGGGAACATGGGACAGACACAGATCCACATAATCTTATTCATTCACATGGGAACACGGGAGACACGGCTCTATATAATCTTATTCATTCACATGTGAACACGGGACAGACACGGCTCTATATAATCTTATTCATTCACATGGGAACACGTGACAGACACGGCTCCATATAATCTTATTCATTCACCTGGGAACACAGGACAGGCACGGCTCTATATAATCTTATTCATTCACATGGGAACACGTGACAGACACAGCTCCATATAATCTTATTCATCCACATGCGAACATGGGACAGACACAGCTCTATATAATCTTATTCATTCACATGGGAAAGACACAGCTCCATATAATCTTATTCATTCACCTGGGAACACGGGACAGACATGGCTCTATCTAATGTTATTCATTCACATGTGAACACGGGACAGGCACAGCTCTATATAATCTTATCCATTCAACTGGGAACACGGGACAGACATGGCCCTATCTAATCTTATTCATTCACATGTGAACACGGGACAGTCACAGCTCTATATAATCTTATTAATTCACCTGGGAACACGGGACAGACACGGCTCTATCTAATCTTATTCATTCACATGTGAACACGGGACAGACATGGCTCTATCTAATCTTATTCATTCACATGTGAACATGGGACATACGTGGCTCTATCTAATGTGATTCATTCACATGTGAACATGGGACAGACACGGCTCGATCTAATCTTATTCATTCACATGTGAAGACGGGACAGACACAGCTCGAGATAATCTTATTCATTCACATGGGAACACGGGACAGACACAGCTCGATATAATCTTATTCATTCACCTGGGAACATGGGACACACAGCTCTACCTAATCTTATTCATACACTTGGGAGCATGGGACAGACACGGCTATATCTAATCTTATTCATTCACCTGGGAACACGGGACAGACACGACTCTACCTAATCTTATTCATGCACACAGGAACATGGGACAGACGTGGCTCTATCTAATCTTATTCATTCACGTGTGAACACTGGACAGACACGGATCCACACAGGAACATGGGACAGACGTGGCTCTATCTAATCTTATTCATACACATGTGAACATAGACAGAAATGACTATCCAATGTTATTCATTCACCTGGGAACACGGGACAGGCACGACTCTATCAAATCTTATTCATTCACATGTGAACATAGACAGAAATGACTATCCAATGTTATTCATTCACCTGGGAACACGGGACAGGCACGACTCTATCAAATCTTATTCATTCACCTGGGAACACGGGACAGACACGGCTCTATTTAATCTTATTCATTCACATATGAACATGGGACAGACACAGTTCCATTAAATCTTATTCATTCACATGGGAACACAGGACAGACACAGCTCTATATAATCTTATTCATTCACATGTGAATATGGGACAGACACGGCTCCATATAATCTTATTCATTCACCTGGGAAGCTGGGACAGACATGGCTCTATCTAATCTTATTCATTCACATGTGAACACGGGACAGTCACGGCTATATCCAATCTTATTCATTCACCTGGGAACACGGGACAGCCACAGCTCTACCTAATCTTATTCATGCACACAGGAACATGGGACAGACGTGGCTCTATCCAATATTATTCATTCACATGTGAACACGGGACAGACACAGCTCTATATAATCTTATTCATTCACATGGGAACCCCGGACAGACAACCTCTACCTAATCTTATTCATTCACCTGGGAACATGGGACAGACATGGCTCTATCTAATCGTATTCATTCACATGGGAACACGGGACAGACACGGGACACATATGAACACGGCACAGACACAGCTCTATCTAATCTTATTCATTCACATGGGAACACAGGAAAGACACAGCTCTATATAATCTTATTCATTCACCTGGGAACACGGGACAGACACGGCTCTATCTAATCTTATTCATGCACACAGAAACATGGGACAGACGTGGCTCTATCTAATCTTATTCATTCACCTGGGAACACGGGACAGACACAGCTCTACCTAATCTTATTCATTCACCTGGTAACATGGGACAGACATGGCTCTATCTAATCTTATTCATTCACATGTGAACACGGAACAGACACGGCTCCATATAATCTTATTCATTCACCTGTGAACACGGGACAGACACGGCTCTTTCTAATCTTATTCATTCACATGTGAACACAGGACAGATAAGGCTATATCTTATCTTATTCATTCACCTGGGATCACGGGACAGACACGACTCGACCTGATCTTATTCATGCACACAGGAACATGGGACAGACGTGGCTCTGTCTCATCTTATTCATTCACATGTGAACACGGGACAGACACTGCTCTATCTAATCGTATTCATTCACATGGGAACACGGGACAAACACAGCTCGAAACAATATTATTCATTCACATGGGAACATGGGACAGACACGGCTCTATATAATCTTATTCATGCACACAGCAACATGGGACAGACGTGGCTCTATCTAATCTTATTCATTCACGTGTGAACACGGGACAGACACGGATCCATATAATCTTATTCATTCACCTGGGAACACGGGACAGACACGACTCTACCTAATCTTATTCATGCACACAGGAACATGGGACAGACGTGGCTCTATCTAATCTTATTCATACACATGTGAACACGGGACAGACACTGCTCCATATAATCTTATTCATTCACCTGGGAACACGGGACAGACACGGATCTATCTAATCTTATTCATTCACATGTGAACATAGACAGAAATGACTATCCAATGTTATTCATTCACCTGGGAACACGGGACAGGCACGACTATATCTAATCTTATTCATTCACATGTGAGCATAGACAGACATGGCTCTATCTAATCTTATTCATTCACCTGGGAACACGGGACAGACACGGCTCTATTTAATCTTATTCATTCACATATGAACATGGGACAGACACAGTTCCATTTAATCTTATTCATTCACATGGGAACACAGGACAGACACAGCTCTATATAATCTTATTCATTCACATGTGAACATGGGACAGACACGGCTCCATATAATCTTATTCATTCACCTGGGAAGCTGGGACAGACATGGCTCTATCTAATCTTATTCATTCACATGTGAACACGGGACAGTCACGGCTATATCTAATCTTATTCATTCACCTGGGAACACGGGACAGCCACAGCTCTACCTAATCTTATTCATGCACACAGGAACATGGGACAGACGTGGCTCTATCCAATATTATTCATTCACATGTGAACACGGGACAGACACAGCTCTATATAATCTTATTCATTCACATGGGAACACGGGACAGACAACCTCTATCTAATTTTATTCATTCACCTGGGAACATGGGACAGACATGGCTCTATCTAATCTTATTCATTCACATGGGAACACGGGACAGACACTGCTCTATGTAATCTTATTCATTGACCTTGAGAACACGGGACAGCCACAGCTTTACCTAATCTTATTCATTCACCTGGAAACACGGGACAGACACGGCTCTATCTAATCTTATTCATTCACCTGGGAACACGGGACTGACACGACTCTACCTGATCTTATTCATGCACAAAGGCACATGGGACAGACGTGGCTCTGTCTAATCTTATTCATTCACATGTGAACACGGGACAGACACTGCTCTATCTAATCGTATTCATTCACATGGGAACACGGGACAAACACAGCTCGAAACAATATTATTCATTCACATGGGAACATGGGACAAACACAGCTCCACATAATATTATTCATTCACATGGGAACACGGGACAGACACGGCTCTATCTAATCTTATTCACTCACGTGTGAACACGGGACAGACACGGATCCATATAATCTTATTCATTCACCTGGGAACACGGGACAGACAGGGCTATATCTAATCTTATTCATTCACCTGGGAACACGGGACAGACACGACTCTACCTAATCTTATTCATGCACACAGGAACATGGGACAGACGTGGCTCTATCTAATCTTATTCATACACATGTGAACACGGGACAGACACAGTTCCATTTAATCTTATTCATTCACCTGGGAACACGGGACAGACACGGCTCTATCTAATTCTATTCATTCACATGTGAACACGGGACAGACACGGCTATATCGAATGTTATTCATTCACCTGGGAACACGGGACAGACACTACTCTACCTAATCTTATTCATGCACACAGAAACATGGGACAGACGTGGCTCTATCTAATCTTATTCATTCACCTGGGAACACGGGACAGACACAGCTATACCTAATCTTATTCAATCACCTGGTAACATGGGACAGACATGGCTCTATCTAATCTTATTCATTCACATGTGAACACGGAACAGACACGGCTCCATATAATCTTATTCATTCACCTGTGAACACGGGACAGACACGGCTCTATCTAATCTTATTCATTCACATGTGAACACAGGACAGACACGGCTATATCTTATCTTATTCATTCACCTGGGATCACGGGACAGACACGACTCGACCTGATCTTATTCATGCACACAGAAACATGGGACAGACGTGGCTCTGTCTCATCTTATTCATTCACATGTGAACACGGGACAGACACTGCTCTATCTAATCGTATTCATTCATATGGGAACACGGGACAAACACAGCTCGAAACAATATTATCCATTCACATGGGAACATGGGACAAACACAGCTCCACATAATCTTATTCATTCACATGGGAACACGGGACAGACACGGCTCTATATAATCTTATTCATTCACATGTGAACACGGGACAGACACTGCTCTATCTAATCGTATTCATTCACATGGGAACGCGGGACAAACACAGCTCGAAACAATATTATTCATTCACATGGGAACATGGGACAGACACAGCTCCACATAATCTTATTCATTCACATGGGAACACGGGACAGACACGGCTCTATATAATCTTATTCATTCACATGTGAACACGGGACAGACACGGCTCTATATAATCTTATTCATTCACATGGGAACACGGAACAGACACAGCTCTATCTAATCTTATTCATGCACACAGAAACATGGGACAGACGTGGCTCTATCTAATCTTATTCATTCACCTGGGAACACGGGACAGACACAGCTCTACCTAATCTTATTCATTCACCTGGTAACATGGGACAGACATGGCTCTATCTAATCTTATTCATTCACATGTGAACACGGAACAGACACGGCTCCATATAATCTTATTCATTCACCTGTGAACACGGGACAGACACGGCTCTTTCTAATCTTATTCATTCACATGTGAACACAGGACAGATAAGGCTATATCTTATCTTATTCATTCACCTGGGATCACGGGACAGACACGACTCGACCTGATCTTATTCATGCACACAGGAACATGGGACAGACGTGGCTCTGTCTCATCTTATTCATTCACATGTGAACACGGGACAGACACTGCTCTATCTAATCATATTCATTCACATGGGAACACGGGACAAACACAGCTCGAAACAATATTATTCATTCACATGGGAACATGGGACAGACACGGCTCTATGTAATCTTATTCATGCACACAGCAACATGGGACAGACGTGGCTCTATCTAATCTTATTCATTCACGTGTGAACACGGGACAGACACGGATCCATATAATCTTATTCATTCACCTGGGAACACGGGACAGACACGACTCTACCTAATCTTATTCATGCACACAGGAACATGGGACAGACGTGGCTCTATCTAATCTTATTCATACACATGTGAACACGGGACAGACACTGCGCCATATAATCTTATTCATTCACCTGGGAACACGGGACAGACACGGATCTATCTAATCTTATTCATTCACATGTGAACATAGACAGAAATGACTATCCAATGTTATTCATTCACCTGGGAACACGGGACAGGCACGACTCTATCTAATCTTATTCATTCACATGTGAGCATAGACAGACATGGCTCTATCTAATCTTATTCATTCACCTGGGAACACGGGACAGACACGGCTCCATTTAATCTTATTCATTCACATATGAACATGGGACAGACACAGTTCCATTTAATCTTATTCATTCACATGGGAACACAGGACAGACACAGCTCTATATAATCTTATTCATTCACATGTGAACATGGGACAGACACGGCTCCATATAATCTTATTCATTCACCTGGGAAGCTGGGACAGACATGGCTCTATCTAATCTTATTCATTCACATGTGAACACGGGACAGTCACGGCTATATCTAATCTTATTCATTCACCTGGGAACACGGGACAGCCACAGCTCTACCTAATCTTATTCATGCACACAGGAACATGGGACAGACGTGGCTCTATCCAATATTATTCATTCACATGTGAACACGGGACAGACACAGCTCTATATAATCTTATTCATTCACATGGGAACACGGGACAGACAACCTCTATCTAATTTTATTCATTCACCTGGGAACATGGGACAGACATGGCTCTATCTAATCTTATTCATTCACATGGGAACACGGGACAGACACTGCTCTATGTAATCTTATTCATTGACCTTGAGAACACGGGACAGCCACAGCTTTACCTAATCTTATTCATTCACCTGGAAACACGGGACAGACACGGCTCTATCTAATCTTATTCATTCACCTGGGAACACGGGACTGACACGACTCTACCTGATCTTATTCATGCACAAAGGCACATGGGACAGACGTGGCTCTGTCTAATCTTATTCATTCACATGTGAACACGGGACAGACACTGCTCTATCTAATCGTATTCATTCACATGGGAACACGGGACAAACACAGCTCGAAACAATATTATTCATTCACATGGGAACATGGGACAAACACAGCTCCACATAATATTATTCATTCACATGGGAACACGGGACAGACACGGCTCTATCTAATCTTATTCACTCACGTGTGAACACGGGACAGACACGGATCCATATAATCTTATTCATTCACCTGGGAACACGGGACAGACAGGGCTATATCTAATCTTATTCATTCACCTGGGAACACGGGACAGACACGACTCTACCTAATCTTATTCATGCACACAGGAACATGGGACAGACGTGGCTCTATCTAATCTTATTCATACACATGTGAACACGGGACAGACACAGTTCCATTTAATCTTATTCATTCACCTGGGAACACGGGACAGACACGGCTCTATCTAATTCTATTCATTCACATGTGAACACGGGACAGACACGGCTATATCGAATGTTATTCATTCACCTGGGAACACGGGACAGACACTACTCTACCTAATCTTATTCATGCACACAGAAACATGGGACAGACGTGGCTCTATCTAATCTTATTCATTCACCTGGGAACACGGGACAGACACAGCTATACCTAATCTTATTCAATCACCTGGTAACATGGGACAGACATGGCTCTATCTAATCTTATTCATTCACATGTGAACACGGAACAGACACGGCTCCATATAATCTTATTCATTCACCTGTGAACACGGGACAGACACGGCTCTATCTAATCTTATTCATTCACATGTGAACACAGGACAGACACGGCTATATCTTATCTTATTCATTCACCTGGGATCACGGGACAGACACGACTCGACCTGATCTTATTCATGCACACAGAAACATGGGACAGACGTGGCTCTGTCTCATCTTATTCATTCACATGTGAACACGGGACAGACACTGCTCTATCTAATCGTATTCATTCATATGGGAACACGGGACAAACACAGCTCGAAACAATATTATTCATTCACATGGGAACATGGGACAAACACAGCTCCACATAATCTTATTCATTCACATGGGAACACGGGACAGACACGGCTCTATATAATCTTATTCATTCACATGTGAACACGGGACAGACACTGCTCTATCTAATCGTATTCATTCACATGGGAACGCGGGACAAACACAGCTCGAAACAATATTATTCATTCACATGGGAACATGGGACAGACACAGCTCCACATAATCTTATTCATTCACATGGGAACACGGGACAGACACGGCTCTATATAATCTTATTCATTCACATGTGAACACGGGACAGACACGGCTCTATATAATCTTATTCATTCACATGGGAACACGGAACAGACACAGCTCTATATAATCTTATTCATTCACCTGGGAACACAGGACAGACACAGCTCTATATAATCTTATTCATTCACCTGGGAACACAGGACAGACACAGACAGCTATACCTAATCTTATTCATTCACCTGGGAGCATGGGACAGACCTGGCTATATCTAACCTTATTCATTCACCTGGGAACACGGGACAGACAGCTCTTTATAATCTTATTCATTCACCTGGGAACACGGGACAGCCACGGCTCCATATAATCTTATTCATTCACCTGGGAACACGGGACAGACACAGCTCGATCTAATTTTATTCATTCACATGTGAACATAGACAGACATGGCTCTATCTAATCTTATTCATTCACCTGGGAACATGGGACAGACACGGCTCTATTTAATCTTATTCATTCACATATGAACACGGGACAGACACAGTTCCATATAATCTTATTCATTCACATGGGAACACGGGACAGACACAGCTCTATATAATCTTATTCGTTCACCTGGGAACACGGGACATGCACGGCTCTATCTAATCTTATTCATTCACATGTGAACACAGAACAGACACGGCTCCATATAATCTTATTCATTCACATGTGAACATAGACAGACATGGCTCTATCTAATCTTATTCATTCACATGGGAACACGGGATAGACACGGCTCTATATAATCTCATTCATTCACATGTTAACACGGGACAGACACGGCTCCATATAATCTTATTCATTCACTTGGGAACACGGGACAGACACAGCTCTATATAATCTTATTCATTCACCTGGGAACACGGGACAGACACGGCTCCATAAAATCTTATTGATTCACCTGGGAACACGGGACAGACACGGCTCAATCTAATCTTATTCATTCACATGTGAACACGGGACAGACACGGCTATATCGAATGTTATTCATTCACCTGGGAACACGGGACAGACACTACTCTACCTAATCTTATTCATGCACACAGAAACATGGGACAGACGTGGCTCTATCTAATCTTATTCATTCACCTGGGAACACGGGACAGACACAGCTCTGCCTAATCTGATTCATTCACATGTGAACACGGAACAGACACGGCTCCATATAATCTTATTCATTCACCTGTGAACACGGGACAGACACGGCTCTATCTAATCTTATTCATTCACATGTGAACACAGGACAGACACGGCTATATCTAATCTTATTCATTCACCTGGGATCACGGGACAGACATGACTCGACCTGATCTTATTCATGCACACAAGAACATGGGACAGACGTGGCTCTGTCTAATCTTATTCATTCACATGTGAACACGGGACAGACACTGCTCTATCTAATCGTATTCATTCACATGGGCAAACGGGACAAACACAGCTCGAAACAATATTATTCATTCACATGGGAACATGGGACAGACACAGATCCACATAATCTTATTCATTCACATGGGAACACGGGAGACACGGCTCTATATAATCTTATTCATTCACATGTGAACACGGGACAGACACGGCTCTATAAATCTTATTCATTCACATGGGAACACGTGACAGACACGGCTCCATATAATCTTATTCATTCACCTGGGAACACAGGACAGGCACGGCTCTATATAATCTTATTCATTCACATGGGAACACGTGACAGACACAGCTCCATATAATTTTATTCATCCACATGCGAACATGGGACAGACACAGCTCTATATAATCTTATTCATTCACATGGGAAAGACACAGCTCCATATAATCTTATTCATTCACCTGGGAACACGGGACAGACATGGCTCTATCTAATGTTATTCATTCACATGTGAACACGGGACAGGCACAGCTCTATATAATCTTATCCATTCAACTGGGAACACGGGACAGACATGGCCCTATCTAATCTTATTCATTCACATGTGAACACGGGACAGTCACAGCTCAATATAATCTTATTAATTCACCTGGGAACACGGGACAGACACGGCTCTATCTAATCTTATTCATTCACATGTGAACACGGGACAGACATGGCTCTATCTAATCTTATTCATTCACATGTGAACATGGGACATACGTGGCTCTATCTAATGTGATTCATTCACATGTGAACACGGGACAGACACGGCTCGATCTAGTCTTATTCATTCACATGTGAAGACGGGACAGACACAGCTCGAGATAATCTTATTCATTCACATGGGAACACGGGACAGACACAGCTCGATATAATCTTATTCATTCACCTGGGAACATGGGACACACAGCTCTACCTAATCTTATTCATACACTTGGGAGCATGGGACAGACACGGCTATATCTAATCTTATTCATTCACCTGGGAACACGGGACAGACACGACTCTACCTAATCTTATTCATGCACACAGGAACATGGGACAGACGTGGCTCTATCTAATCTTATTCATTCACGTGTGAACACGGGACAGACACGGATCCACACAGGAACATGGGACAGACGTGGCTCTATCTAATCTTATTCATACACATGTGAACACGGGACAGACACTGCTCCATATAATCTTATTCATTCACCTGGGAACACGGGACAGACACGGATCTATCTAATCTTATTCATTCACATGTGAACATAGACAGAAATGACTATCCAATGTTATTCATTCACCTGGGAACACGGGACAGGCACGACTCTATCAAATCTTATTCATTCACCTGGGAACACGGGACAGACACGGCTCTATTTAATCTTATTCATTCACATATGAACATGGGACAGACACAGTTCCATTAAATCTTATTCATTCACATGGGAACACAGGACAGACACAGCTCTATATGATCTTATTCATTCACATGTGAACATGGGACAGACACGGCTCCATATAATCTTATTCATTCACCTGGGAAGCTGTGACAGACATGGCTCTATCTAATCTTATTCATTCACATGTGAACACGGGACAGTCACGGCTATATCCAATCTTATTCATTCACCTGGGAACACGGGACAGCCACAGCTCTATCTAATCTTATTCATGCACACAGGAACATGGGACAGACGTGGCTCTATCCAATATTATTCATTCACATGTGAACACGGGACAGACACAGCTCTATATAATCTTATTCATTCACATGGGAACCCCGGACAGACATCCTCTACCTAATCTTATTCATTCACCTGGGAACATGGGACAGACATGGCTCTATCTAATCGTATTCATTCACATGGGAACACGGGACAGACACGGGACACATATGAACACGGCACAGACACAGCTCTATCTAATCTTATTCATTCACATGGGAACACAGGAAAGACACAGCTCTATATAATCTTATTCATTCACCTGGGAACACGGGACAGACACGGCTCTATCTAATCTTATTCATGCACACAGAAACATGGGACAGACGTGGCTCTATCTAATCTTATTCATTCACCTGGGAACACGGGACAGACACAGCTCTACCTAATCTTATTCATTCACCTGGTAACATGGGACAGACATGGCTCTATCTAATCTTATTCATTCACATGTGAACACGGAACAGACACGGCTCCATATAATCTTATTCATTCACCTGTGAACACGGGACAGACACGGCTCTATCTAATCTTATTCATTCACATGTGAACACAGGACAGATAAGGCTATATCTTATCTTATTCATTCACCTGGGATCACGGGACAGACACGACTCGACCTGATCTTATTCATGCACACAGGAACATGGGACAGACGTGGCTCTGTCTAATCTTATTCATTCACATGTGAACACAGGACAGATAAGGCTATATCTTATCTTATTCATTCACCTGGGATCACGGGACAGACACGACTCGACCTGATCTTATTCATGCACACAGGAACATGGGACAGACGTGGCTCTGTCTAATCTTATTCATTCACATGGGAACACGGGAGACCCGGCTCTATATAATCTTATTCATTCACATGTGAACACGGGACAGACACGGCTCTATATAATCTTATTCATTCACATGGGAACTCGTGACAGACACGGCTCCATATAATCTTATTCATTCACCTGGGAACACAGGACAGGCACGGCTCTATATAATCTTATTCATTCACATGGGAACACGTGACAGACACAGCTCCATATAATCTTATTCATCCACATGCGAACATGGGACAGACACAGCTCTATATAATCTTATTCATTCACATGGGAACACGGGACAGACACGGCTCTATCTAATCTTATTCATTCACATGTGAACACGGGACAGACATGGCTCTATCTAATCTTATTCATTCACATGTGAACATGGGACATACGTGGCTCTATCTAATGTGATTCATTCACATGTGAACACGGGACAGACACGGCTCGATCTAGTCTTAATCATTCACATGTGAAGACGGGACAGACACAGCTCGAGATAATCTTATTCATTCACATGGGAACACGGGACAGACACAGCTCGATATAATCTTATTCATTCACCTGGGAACATGGGACACACAGCTCTACCTAATCTTATTCATACACTTGGGAGCATGGGACAGACACGGCTATATCTAATCTTATTCATTCACCTGGGAACACGGGACAGACACGACTCTACCTAATCTTATTCATGCACACAGGAACATGGGACAGACGTGGCTCTATCTAATCTTATTCATTCACGTGTGAACACGGGACAGACACGGATCCACACAGGAACATGGGACAGACGTGGCTCTATCTAATCTTATTCATACACATGTGAACACGGGACAGACACTGCTCCATATAATCTGATTCATTCACCTGGGAACACGGGACAGACACGGATCTATCTAATCTTATTCATTCACATGTGAACATAGACAGAAATGACTATCCAATGTTATTCATTCACCTGGGAACACGGGACAGGCACGACTCTATCAAATCTTATTCATTCACCTGGGAACACGGGACAGACACGGCTCTATTTAATCTTATTCATTCACATATGAACATGGGACAGACACAGTTCCATTAAATCTTATTCATTCACATGGGAACACAGGACAGACACAGCTCTATATAATCTTATTCATTCACATGTGAACATGGGACAGACACGGCTCCATATAATCTTATTCATTCACCTGGGAAGCTGTGACAGACATGGCTCTATCTAATCTTATTCATTCACATGTGAACACGGGACAGTCACGGCTATATCCAATCTTATTCATTCACCTGGGAACACGGGACAGCCACAGCTCTATCTAATCTTATTCATGCACACAGGAACATGGGACAGACGTGGCTCTATCCAATATTATTCATTCACATGTGAACACGGGACAGACACAGCTCTATATAATCTTATTCATTCACATGGGAACCCCGGACAGACAACCTCTACCTAATCTTATTCATTCACCTGGGAACATGGGACAGACATGGCTCTATCTAATCGTATTCATTCACATGGGAACACGGGACAGACACGGGACACATATGAACACGGCACAGACACAGCTCTATCTAATCTTATTCATTCACATGGGAACACAGGAAAGACACAACTCTATATAATCTTATTCATTCACCTGGGAACACGGGACAGACACGGCTCTATCTAATCTTATTCATGCACACAGAAACATGGGACAGACGTGGCTCTATCTAATCTTATTCATTCACCTGGGAACATGGGACAGACACAGCTCTACCTAATCTTATTCATTCACCTGGTAACATGGGACAGACATGGCTCTATCTAATCTTATTCATTCACATGTGAACACGGAACAGACACGGCTCCATATAATCTTATTCATTCACCTGTGAACACGGGACAGACACGGCTCTATCTAATCTTATTCATTCACATGTGAACACAGGACAGATAAGGCTATATCTTATCTTATTCATTCACCTGGGATCACGGGACAGACACGACTCGACCTGATCTTATTCATGCACACAGGAACATGGGACAGACGTGGCTCTGTCTAATCTTATTCATTCACATGTGAACACAGGACAGATAAGGCTATATCTTATCTTATTCATTCACCTGGGATCACGGGACAGACACGACTCGACCTGATCTTATTCATGCACACAGGAACATGGGACAGACGTGGCTCTGTCTAATCTTATTCATTCACATGGGAACACGGGAGACCCGGCTCTATATAATCTTATTCATTCACATGTGAACACGGGACAGACACGGCTCTATATAATCTTATTCATTCACATGGGAACACGTGACAGACACGGCTCCATATAATCTTATTCATTCACCTGGGAACACAGGACAGGCACGGCTCTATATAATCTTATTCATTCACATGGGAACACGTGACAGACACAGCTCCATATAATCTTATTCATCCACATGCGAACATGGGACAGACACAGCTCTATATAATCTTATTCATTCACATGGGAAAGACACAGCTCCATATAATCTTATTCATTCACCTGGGAACACGGGACAAACACAGCTCGAAACAATATTATTCATTCACATGGGAACATGGGACAGACACAGATCCACATAATCTTATTCATTCACATGGGAACACGGGAGACACGGCTCTATATAATCTTATTCATTCACATGGGAACACGGGACAAACACAGCTCGAAACAATATTATTCATTCACATGGGAACATGGGACAGACACAGATCCACATAATCTTATTCATTCACATGGGAACACGGGAGACACGGCTCTATATAATCTTATTCATTCACATGTGAACACGGGACAGACACGGCTCTATCTAATGTTATTCATTCACATGTGAACACGGGACAGGCACAGCTCGATATAATCTTATCCATTCAACTGGGAACACGGGACAGACATGGCCCTATCTAATCTTATTCATTCACATGTGAACACGGGACAGTCACAGCTCTATATAATCTTATTAATTCACCTGGGAACACGGGACAGACACGGCTCTATCTAATCTTATTCATTCACATGTGAACACGGGACAGACATGGCTCTATCTAATCTTATTCATTCACATGTGAACATGGGACATACGTGGCTCTATCTAATGTGATTCATTCACATGTGAACACGGGACAGACACGGCTCGATCTAATCTTATTCATTCACATGTGAAGACGGGACAGACACAGCTCGAGATAATCTTATTCATTCACATGGGAACACGGGACAGACACAGCTCGATATAATCTTATTCATTCACCTGGGAACATGGGACACACAGCTCTACCTAATCTTATTCATACACTTGGGAGCATGGGACAGACACGGCTATATCTAATCTTATTCATTCACCTGGGAACACGGGACAGACACGACTCTACCTAATCTTATTCATGCACACAGGAACATGGGACAGACGTGGCTCTATCTAATCTTATTCATTCACGTGTGAACACGGGACAGACACGGATCCACACAGGAACATGGGACAGACGTGGCTCTATCTAATCTTATTCATACACATGTGAACACGGGACAGACACTGCTCCATATAATCTTATTCATTCACCTGGGAACACGGGACAGACACGGATCTATCTAATCTTATTCATTCACATGTGAACATAGACAGAAATGACTATCCAATGTTATTCATTCACCTGGGAACACGGGACAGGCACGACTCTATCAAATCTTATTCATTCACCTGGGAACACGGGACAGACACGGCTCTATTTAATCTTATTCATTCACATATGAACATGGGACAGACACAGTTCCATTAAATCTTATTCATTCACATGGGAACACAGGACAGACACAGCTCTATATAATCTTATTCATTCACATGTGAACATGGGACAGACACGGCTCCATATAATCTTATTCATTCACCTGGGAAGCTGGGACAGACATGGCTCTATCTAATCTTATTCATTCACATGTGAACACGGGACAGTCACGGCTATATCCAATCTTATTCATTCACCTGGGAACACGGGACAGCCACAGCTCTACCTAATCTTATTCATGCACACAGGAACATGGGACAGACGTGGCTCTATCCAATATTATTCATTCACATGTGAACACGGGACAGACACAGCTCTATATAATCTTATTCATTCACATGGGAACCCCGGACAGACAACCTCTACCTAATCTTATTCATTCACCTGGGAACATGGGACAGACATGGCTCTATCTAATCGTATTCATTCACATGGGAACACGGGACAGACACTGCTCTATGTAATCTTATTCATTGACCTTGAGAACACGGGACAGCCACAGCTCTACCTAATCTTATTCATTCACCTGGAAACACGGGACAGACACGGCTCTATCTAATCTTATTCATTCACCTGGGAACACGGGACTGACACGACTCTACCTGATCTTATTCATGCACAAAGGCACATGGGACAGACGTGGCTCTGTCTAATCTTATTCATTCACATGTGAACACGGGACAGACACTGCTCTATCTAATCGTATTCATTCACATGGGAACACGGGACAAACACAGCTCGAAACAATATTATTCATTCACATGGGAACATGGGACAAACACAGCTCCACATAATATTATTCATTCACATGGGAACACGGGACAGACACGGCTCTAACTAATCTTATTCATTCACGTGTGAACACGGGACAGACACGGATCCATATAATCTTATTCATTCACCTGGGAACACGGGACAGACAGGGCTATATCTAATCTTATTCATTCACCTGGGAACACGGGACAGACACGACTCTACCTAATCTTATTCATGCACACAGGAACATGGGACAGACGTGGCTCTATCTAATCTTATTCATACACATGTGAACACGGGACAGACACAGTTCCATTTAATCTTATTCATTCACCTGGGAACACGGGACAGACACGGCTCTATCTAATTCTATTCATTCACATGTGAACACGGGACAGACACGGCTATATCGAATGTTATTCATTCACCTGGGAACACGGGACAGACACTACTCTACCTAATCTTATTCATGCACACAGAAACATGGGACAGACGTGGCTCTATCTAATCTTATTCATTCACCTGGGAACACGGGACAGACACAGCTATACCTAATCTTATTCAATCACCTGGTAACATGGGACAGACATGGCTCTATCTAATCTTATTCATTCACATGTGAACACGGAACAGACACGGCTCCATATAATCTTATTCATTCACCTGTGAACACGGGACAGACACGGCTCTATCTAATCTTATTCATTCACATGTGAACACAGGACAGACACGGCTATATCTTATCTTATTCATTCACCTGGGATCACGGGACAGACACGACTCGACCTGATCTTATTCATGCACACAGAAACATGGGACAGACGTGGCTCTGTCTCATCTTATTCATTCACATGTGAACACGGGACAGACACTGCTCTATCTAATCGTATTCATTCATATGGGAACACGGGACAAACACAGCTCGAAACAATATTATTCATTCACATGGGAACATGGGACAAACACAGCTCCACATAATCTTATTCATTCACATGGGAACACGGGACAGACACGGCTCTATATAATCTTATTCATTCACATGTGAACACGGGACAGACACGGCTCGATATAATCTTATTCATTCACATGGGAACACGTGACAGACACGGCTCCATATAATCTTATTCATTCACCTGGGAACACAGGACAGGCACGGCTCGAAATAATCTTATTCATTCACATGGGAGCACGTGACAGACACAGCTCCATATAATCTTATTCATCCACATGCGAACATGGGACAGACACAGCTCCATATAACCTTATTCATTCACCTGGGAACATGGGACAGACATGGCTCTATCTAATGTTATTCATTCACATGTGAACACGGGACAGGCACAGCTCTATATAATCTTATCCATTCAACTGGGAACACGGGACAGACATGGCCCTATCTAATCTTATTCATTCACATGTGAACACGGGACAGTCACAGCTCTATATAATCTTATTAATTCACCTGGGAACACGGGACAGACATGGCTATATCTAATCTTATTCATTCACATGTGAACACGGGACAGACATGGCTGTATCTAATCTTATTCATTCACATGTGAACATGGGACAGACACAGCTCTATATAATCTTTTTCATTCACCTGGGAACACGGGACAGACACAGTTCTGCCTAATCTTATTCATTCACCTGGGAACATGGGACAGACATGGCCCTATCTAATGTGATTCATTCACATGTGAACACGGGACAGACACAGCTCTATCTAATCTTATTCATTCACATGGGAACATGGGACAGACACAGCTCTATATAATCTTTTTCATTCACCTGGGAACACGGGACAGACACAGTTCTGCCTAATCTTATTCATTCACCTGGGAACATGGGACAGACATGGCCCTATCTAATGTTATTCATTCACATGTGAACGTGGGACAGAAATAGCTCCATATAATCTTATTCATACACATGTGAACACGGGACAGACACTGCTCCATATAATCTTATTCATTCACCTGGGAACACGGGACAGACACGGCTCGATCTAATCTTATTCATTCACATGTGAACACGGGACAGACACAGCTCGAGATAATCTTATTCATTCACAAGGGAACACGGGACAGACACAGCTCGATATAATCTTATTCATTCACCTGGGAACACGGGACAGACACTGCTCCATATAATCTTATTCATTCACCTGGGAACACGGGACAGACACGGCTATATCTAATCTTATTCATTCACCTGGGAACATGGGACAGACACGACTCTACCTAATCTTATTCATGCACACAGGAACATGGGACAGACGTGGCTCTATCTAAGCTTATTCATTCACGTGTGAACACGGGACAGACACGGCTCCATATAATCTTATTCATTCACCTGGGAACACAGGACAGACAGGGCTATATCTAATCTTATTCATTCACCTGGGAACACGGGACAGATACGACTCTACCTAATCTTATTCATTCACCTGGGAACACGGGACAGACACAGCTCTACCTAATCCTATTCAATCACCTGGGAACACGGGACAGACACGACTCTACCTAATCTTATTCATGCACACAGGAACATGGGACAGACACGGATCTATATAATCTTATTCATTCACATGTGAACATAGACAGACATGGCTCTATGTAATCTTATTCATTCACCTGGGAACACGGGACAGACACGGCTCTATTTAATCTTATTCATTCACATATGAACATGGGACAGACAGTTCCATTTAATCTTATTCATTCACATGGGAACACGGGACAGACACAGCTCTATATAATCTTATTCATTCAGCTGGGAACACGGGACAGGCACGGCTCTATCTAATCTTATTCATTCACATGTGAACATGGGACAGACGTGGCTCTATCTAATGTTATTCATTCACATGTGAACACGGGACAGACACAGCTCTATCTAATCTTATTCATTCACATGGGAACATGGGACAGACACAGCTCTATATAATCTTATTCATTCACCTGGGAACACAGGACAGACACAGTTCTGCCTAATCTTATTCATTCACCTGGGAACATGGGACAGACATGGCTCGATCTAATCTTATTCATTCACATGTGAACATGGTGCAGACATAGCTCCATATAATCTTATTCATTCACATGAGAACACGGGACAGACACAGCTCTATATAATCTTATTCATTCACCTGGGAACATGGGAGAGACACAGCTCGACCTAATCTTATTCATTCACCTAGGAGCATGGGACAGACACGGCTATATCTAATCTTATTCATTCACCTGGGAACACGGGACAGACACAGCTCTGTATAATCATATTCATTCACCTGGGAACACAGGACCGACACAACTCTGTCTAATCTTATTCATTCACATGTGAACACGGGGCAGACACGGCTCCATATAATCTTATTCATTCACCTGGGAACACGGGACAGACACGGCTCTATATAATCTGATTCATTCACCTGGGAACACGGGACAGACACGGATCTATCTAATCTTATTCATTCACATGTGAACATAGACAGAAATGACTATCCAATGTTATTCATTCACCTGGGAACACGGGACAGGCACGACTCTATCTAATCTTATTCATTCACATGTGAGCATAGACAGACATGGCTCTATCTAATCTTATTCATTCACCTGGGAACACGGGACAGACACGGCTCCATTTAATCTTATTCATTCACATATGAACATGGGACAGACACAGTTCCATTTAATCTTATTCATTCACATGGGAACACAGGACAGACACAGCTCTATATAATCTTATTCATTCACATGTGAACATGGGACAGACACGGCTCCATATAATCTTATTCATTCACCTGGGAAGCTGGGACAGACATGGCTCTATCTAATCTTATTCATTCACATGTGAACACGGGACAGTCACGGCTATATCTAATCTTATTCATTCACCTGGGAACACGGGACAGCCACAGCTCTACCTAATCTTATTCATGCACACAGGAACATGGGACAGACGTGGCTCTATCCAATATTATTCATTCACATGTGAACACGGGACAGACACAGCTCTATATAATCTTATTCATTCACATGGGAACACGGGACAGACAACCTCTATCTAATTTTATTCATTCACCTGGGAACATGGGACAGACATGGCTCTATCTAATCTTATTCATTCACATGGGAACACGGGACAGACACTGCTCTATGTAATCTTATTCATTGACCTTGAGAACACGGGACAGCCACAGCTTTACCTAATCTTATTCATTCACCTGGAAACACGGGACAGACACGGCTCTATCTAATCTTATTCATTCACCTGGGAACACGGGACTGACACGACTCTACCTGATCTTATTCATGCACAAAGGCACATGGGACAGACGTGGCTCTGTCTAATCTTATTCATTCACATGTGAACACGGGACAGACACTGCTCTATCTAATCGTATTCATTCACATGGGAACACGGGACAAACACAGCTCGAAACAATATTATTCATTCACATGGGAACATGGGACAAACACAGCTCCACATAATATTATTCATTCACATGGGAACACGGGACAGACACGGCTCTATCTAATCTTATTCACTCACGTGTGAACACGGGACAGACACGGATCCATATAATCTTATTCATTCACCTGGGAACACGGGACAGACAGGGCTATATCTAATCTTATTCATTCACCTGGGAACACGGGACAGACACGACTCTACCTAATCTTATTCATGCACACAGGAACATGGGACAGACGTGGCTCTATCTAATCTTATTCATACACATGTGAACACGGGACAGACACAGTTCCATTTAATCTTATTCATTCACCTGGGAACACGGGACAGACACGGCTCTATCTAATTCTATTCATTCACATGTGAACACGGGACAGACACGGCTATATCGAATGTTATTCATTCACCTGGGAACACGGGACAGACACTACTCTACCTAATCTTATTCATGCACACAGAAACATGGGACAGACGTGGCTCTATCTAATCTTATTCATTCACCTGGGAACACGGGACAGACACAGCTATACCTAATCTTATTCAATCACCTGGTAACATGGGACAGACATGGCTCTATCTAATCTTATTCATTCACATGTGAACACGGAACAGACACGGCTCCATATAATCTTATTCATTCACCTGTGAACACGGGACAGACACGGCTCTATCTAATCTTATTCATTCACATGTGAACACAGGACAGACACGGCTATATCTTATCTTATTCATGCACACAGAAACATGGGACAGACGTGGCTCTGTCTCATCTTATTCATTCACATGTGAACACGGGACAGACACTGCTCTATCTAATCGTATTCATTCATATGGGAACACGGGACAAACACAGCTCGAAACAATATTATTCATTCACATGGGAACATGGGACAAACACAGCTCCACATAATCTTATTCATTCACATGGGAACACGGGACAGACACGGCTCTATATAATCTTATTCATTCACATGTGAACACGGGACAGACACTGCTCTATCTAATCGTATTCATTCACATGGGAACGCGGGACAAACACAGCTCGAAACAATATTATTCATTCACATGGGAACATGGGACAGACACAGCTCCACATAATCTTATTCATTCACATGGGAACACGGGACAGACACGGCTCTATATAATCTTATTCATTCACATGTGAACACGGGACAGACACGGCTCTATATAATCTTATTCATTCACATGGGAACACGGAACAGACACAGCTCTATATAATCTTATTCATTCACCTGGGAACACAGGACAGACACAGCTCTATATAATCTTATTCATTCACCTGGGAACACAGGACAGACACAGACAGCTATACCTAATCTTATTCATTCACCTGGGAGCATGGGACAGACCTGGCTATATCTAACCTTATTCATTCACCTGGGAACACGGGACAGACAGCTCTTTATAATCTTATTCATTCACCTGGGAACACGGGACAGCCACGGCTCCATATAATCTTATTCATTCACCTGGGAACACGGGACAGACACAGCTCGATCTAATTTTATTCATTCACATGTGAACATAGACAGACATGGCTCTATCTAATCTTATTCATTCACCTGGGAACATGGGACAGACACGGCTCTATTTAATCTTATTCATTCACATATGAACACGGGACAGACACAGTTCCATATAATCTTATTCATTCACATGGGAACACGGGACAGACACAGCTCTATATAATCTTATTCGTTCACCTGGGAACACGGGACATGCACGGCTCTATCTAATCTTATTCATTCACATGTGAACACAGAACAGACACGGCTCCATATAATCTTATTCATTCACATGTGAACATAGACAGACATGGCTCTATCTAATCTTATTCATTCACATGGGAACACGGGATAGACACGGCTCTATATAATCTCATTCATTCACATGTTAACACGGGACAGACACGGCTCCATATAATCTTATTCATTCACTTGGGAACACGGGACAGACACAGCTCTATATAATCTTATTCATTCACCTGGGAACACGGGACAGACACGGCTCCATAAAATCTTATTGATTCACCTGGGAACACGGGACAGACACGGCTCAATCTAATCTTATTCATTCACATGTGAACACGGGACAGACACGGCTATATCGAATGTTATTCATTCACCTGGGAACACGGGACAGACACTACTCTACCTAATCTTATTCATGCACACAGAAACATGGGACAGACGTGGCTCTATCTAATCTTATTCATTCACCTGGGAACACGGGACAGACACAGCTCTGCCTAATCTGATTCATTCACATGTGAACACGGAACAGACACGGCTCCATATAATCTTATTCATTCACCTGTGAACACGGGACAGACACGGCTCTATCTAATCTTATTCATTCACATGTGAACACAGGACAGACACGGCTATATCTAATCTTATTCATTCACCTGGGATCACGGGACAGACATGACTCGACCTGATCTTATTCATGCACACAAGAACATGGGACAGACGTGGCTCTGTCTAATCTTATTCATTCACATGTGAACACGGGACAGACACTGCTCTATCTAATCGTATTCATTCACATGGGCACACGGGACAAACACAGCTCGAAACAATATTATTCATTCACATGGGAACATGGGACAGACACAGATCCACATAATCTTATTCATTCACATGGGAACACGGGAGACACGGCTCTATATAATCTTATTCATTCACATGTGAACACGGGACAGACACGGCTCTATAAATCTTATTCATTCACATGGGAACACGTGACAGACACGGCTCCATATAATCTTATTCATTCACCTGGGAACACAGGACAGGCACGGCTCTATATAATCTTATTCATTCACATGGGAACACGTGACAGACACAGCTCCATATAATTTTATTCATCCACATGCGAACATGGGACAGACACAGCTCTATATAATCTTATTCATTCACATGGGAAAGACACAGCTCCATATAATCTTATTCATTCACCTGGGAACACGGGACAGACATGGCTCTATCTAATGTTATTCATTCACATGTGAACACGGGACAGGCACAGCTCTATATAATCTTATCCATTCAACTGGGAACACGGGACAGACATGGCCCTATCTAATCTTATTCATTCACATGTGAACACGGGACAGTCACAGCTCAATATAATCTTATTAATTCACCTGGGAACACGGGACAGACACGGCTCTATCTAATCTTATTCATTCACATGTGAACACGGGACAGACATGGCTCTATCTAATCTTATTCATTCACATGTGAACATGGGACATACGTGGCTCTATCTAATGTGATTCATTCACATGTGAACACGGGACAG
The DNA here is from genome assembly GCF_964187855.1 of Myxine glutinosa. Classification (NCBI taxonomy): domain Eukaryota; kingdom Metazoa; phylum Chordata; class Myxini; order Myxiniformes; family Myxinidae; genus Myxine; species Myxine glutinosa. The sequence continues at coordinate 163,069,115 of NC_136261.1, forward strand.
ACACGGCTCGATCTAGTCTTATTCATTCACATGTGAAGACGGGACAGACACAGCTCGAGATAATCTTATTCATTCACATGGGAACACGGGACAGACACAGCTCGATATAATCTTATTCATTCACCTGGGAACATGGGACACACAGCTCTACCTAATCTTATTCATACACTTGGGAGCATGGGACAGACACGGCTATATCTAATCTTATTCATTCACCTGGGAACACGGGACAGACACGACTCTACCTAATCTTATTCATGCACACAGGAACATGGGACAGACGTGGCTCTATCTAATCTTATTCATTCACGTGTGAACACGGGACAGACACGGATCCACACAGGAACATGGGACAGACGTGGCTCTATCTAATCTTATTCATACACATGTGAACACGGGACAGACACTGCTCCATATAATCTTATTCATTCACCTGGGAACACGGGACAGACACGGATCTATCTAATCTTATTCATTCACATGTGAACATAGACAGAAATGACTATCCAATGTTATTCATTCACCTGGGAACACGGGACAGGCACGACTCTATCAAATCTTATTCATTCACCTGGGAACACGGGACAGACACGGCTCTATTTAATCTTATTCATTCACATATGAACATGGGACAGACACAGTTCCATTAAATCTTATTCATTCACATGGGAACACAGGACAGACACAGCTCTATATGATCTTATTCATTCACATGTGAACATGGGACAGACACGGCTCCATATAATCTTATTCATTCACCTGGGAAGCTGTGACAGACATGGCTCTATCTAATCTTATTCATTCACATGTGAACACGGGACAGTCACGGCTATATCCAATCTTATTCATTCACCTGGGAACACGGGACAGCCACAGCTCTATCTAATCTTATTCATGCACACAGGAACATGGGACAGACGTGGCTCTATCCAATATTATTCATTCACATGTGAACACGGGACAGACACAGCTCTATATAATCTTATTCATTCACATGGGAACCCCGGACAGACAACCTCTACCTAATCTTATTCATTCACCTGGGAACATGGGACAGACATGGCTCTATCTAATCGTATTCATTCACATGGGAACACGGGACAGACACGGGACACATATGAACACGGCACAGACACAGCTCTATCTAATCTTATTCATTCACATGGGAACACAGGAAAGACACAGCTCTATATAATCTTATTCATTCACCTGGGAACACGGGACAGACACGGCTCTATCTAATCTTATTCATGCACACAGAAACATGGGACAGACGTGGCTCTATCTAATCTTATTCATTCACCTGGGAACACGGGACAGACACAGCTCTACCTAATCTTATTCATTCACCTGGTAACATGGGACAGACATGGCTCTATCTAATCTTATTCATTCACATGTGAACACGGAACAGACACGGCTCCATATAATCTTATTCATTCACCTGTGAACACGGGACAGACACAGCTCTATCTAATCTTATTCATTCACATGTGAACACAGGACAGATAAGGCTATATCTTATCTTATTCATTCACCTGGGATCACGGGACAGACACGACTCGACCTGATCTTATTCATGCACACAGGAACATGGGACAGACGTGGCTCTGTCTAATCTTATTCATTCACATGTGAACACAGGACAGATAAGGCTATATCTTATCTTATTCATTCACCTGGGATCACGGGACAGACACGACTCGACCTGATCTTATTCATGCACACAGGAACATGGGACAGACGTGGCTCTGTCTAATCTTATTCATTCACATGGGAACACGGGAGACCCGGCTCTATATAATCTTATTCATTCACATGTGAACACGGGACAGACACGGCTCTATATAATCTTATTCATTCACATGGGAACACGTGACAGACACGGCTCCATATAATCTTATTCATTCACCTGGGAACACAGGACAGGCACGGCTCTATATAATCTTATTCATTCACATGGGAACACGTGACAGACACAGCTCCATATAATCTTATTCATCCACATGCGAACATGGGACAGACACAGCTCTATATAATCTTATTCATTCACATGGGAACACGGGACAGACACGGCTCTATCTAATCTTATTCATTCACATGTGAACACGGGACAGACATGGCTCTATCTAATCTTATTCATTCACATGTGAACATGGGACATACGTGGCTCTATCTAATGTGATTCATTCACATGTGAACACGGGACAGACACGGCTCGATCTAGTCTTAATCATTCACATGTGAAGACGGGACAGACACAGCTCGAGATAATCTTATTCATTCACATGGGAACACGGGACAGACACAGCTCGATATAATCTTATTCATTCACCTGGGAACATGGGACACACAGCTCTACCTAATCTTATTCATACACTTGGGAGCATGGGACAGACACGGCTATATCTAATCTTATTCATTCACCTGGGAACACGGGACAGACACGACTCTACCTAATCTTATTCATGCACACAGGAACATGGGACAGACGTGGCTCTATCTAATCTTATTCATTCACGTGTGAACACGGGACAGACACGGATCCACACAGGAACATGGGACAGACGTGGCTCTATCTAATCTTATTCATACACATGTGAACACGGGACAGACACTGCTCCATATAATCTTATTCATTCACCTGGGAACACGGGACAGACACGGATCTATCTAATCTTATTCATTCACATGTGAACATAGACAGAAATGACTATCCAATGTTATTCATTCACCTGGGAACACGGGACAGGCACGACTCTATCAAATCTTATTCATTCACCTGGGAACACGGGACAGACACGGCTCTATTTAATCTTATTCATTCACATATGAACATGGGACAGACACAGTTCCATTAAATCTTATTCATTCACATGGGAACACAGGACAGACACAGCTCTATATAATCTTATTCATTCACATGTGAACATGGGACAGACACGGCTCCATATAATCTTATTCATTCACCTGGGAAGCTGTGACAGACATGGCTCTATCTAATCTTATTCATTCACATGTGAACACGGGACAGTCACGGCTATATCCAATCTTATTCATTCACCTGGGAACACGGGACAGCCACAGCTCTATCTAATCTTATTCATGCACACAGGAACATGGGACTGTCGCGGAAGTGGAGGGTGAGACTCAAGACGCCAATGGTCGGAAACAGGTTTTACAAAAGGTCACAACTTTATTAACTGGTTATTCACTTGATTCCATTTACCAAATAATACCGCATTATTCAATGGCTGAGATTAACTCTTTTCCATGGTCCTTTTCGTTCGGCTGATGTTCCTCCGCCATGGTCCCGTTCGTCAGAGCTCCTCGCAGCAAGTCCTCTCGACTCCAGCCGCAGCTCCCGCTTATATGGACCAACTCGACTTAATCCTCTGTCCGCTGAACTCGTAATCTCCTCTCCGCCGACGTCACCGGTCGCCTTCCTGGCGCCAGCTAGCCCCCCCCCCTGCTGTGAGTTCCTTTTATCAAACAATAGGGGGGTGCTCCAGCCTGGGGCTGTGACCAGGTGTTTCAAGAGACCATCATGTTCGTGCACATTCCTAACTCATTTACAAACCCGTCCCCCACAGAGTTTGCATGTAAAATGCATCTGCTTTGTTACTAGGTCAACCAATAAGTTACCAGTGCCAATTAATAAGTTACACTGAATTACACTTCCACAATTCCCTCATCTTTTTGTTTTTGTTTATATTAACCATTAATCTAAACATCAATATAAGTAAACAATCAATCACTACAAGTAAACATCATTACAAGTATAAGTAAATAATCATAACTTTGGTAATCAAATTCCCTTAGGCATACACCGTCATCCTGCAAGAATCACAAAACATTTCGTTGGTCATTGACTCCTTCCATATTGTTCAATCTATTGCATTTGCATCACAAATATATTTTCAAAACAACACTTCACCATCACCAAGATACAACAATTTCACTTCATTTTCAAGTTTTGTAAAGCATCTGCACCATCTGGCAAAAACGTTTGCCTCCACACAAATGTTGACTTTGTTTGAAAGGAAGGGCTGATCACTTGTGTTTGAATCCAGGTATGAAACATTTTCTCCTAATGTCTTCATAGCTCCTGCACTACTTCGTGTAGGATTTCACTGTTGTGGTAACATTGCGGAGTCATAGACTGACCCTGCTCTCCTTGTAGCATTCTTGCCACTTTTTGCTGTAAACCATAGTAATTCCTGAACAAGGCCTTCACCCAGTTGTAGTTGACTTGCCTCCTCCCTTATTGTGAGTGGGCAGCAAGTATTGGTGTGACATTGATTGGCCAGCAAGATGTGGAACAGGGATGCCGGATGCATCCACAATGATGTTGGGACCATGGTGTTCAGGTCATTCATGGTCCTTACCAGGAGCAATCCAGCAGAATCGTGCACAGCTGTTGTGACAAGGGCACAGCCGTTTTTTGCAGCTCCATGCTGGTTCCCCGGACGTTGGTGAAGTAATAACATATGTCCCCGCATTTCACAGAGGTTGCAGGTAAAATGTCGTTGTCCTGCAACTTCTGATGTGGTGAATGTTCGAAGTCTTCGAACAAGAGTAAGTGATCGCCTTTCTTTCATATGTTGCAGTGTGATCCAGGCAAATGGTCACATAAATTTCCTTGGTGAAGGTAAGCATTCATCTCCAAGTTACACGGGAGAATGTCTTCATCATTCTTTGAGAAAGAGGGTGTATGCCACGATTAACTTCATTTTTTAGCCACAAATTTTCTTTCTTTCTTCTTCCCAATTCCGTTAGCAATCCCTCCAAAATGTGATCTCGTCTTATCCTTATGCTCAGTCATATCTGAATCTGCTTTCCGCACACACTGAATCAGATAGGGTACATCTTACCATGAAATCAGCATAATCATGTATATCTTCCGACAGTTTCACATTCAACAATTTGTTGTTTTTCCTTAACACAAAAAGTTATATTCATTTATATGCGTCACACAAATAATATTCAATCAGGTATGTATTTTATTACTAAACTAAGAATAGCATTGTATATGATTACAATCACACACGGGAATACCTAATTCCCAACAACAATTTTCCCAAACCAACAAATTAAGCATAATGTATTATTACCATAATTCCTCTCCACTTTTTCTTTTCCCTCTTTTTTTTTTTTTTTTTTTTTTCTCCTAACAGTGTGTCACTCGTGGTGATATGAGTTCATTGATATTGTAATTGACACAACTCATAACATTGTCGTTATGCCATTATCTTAATTCTACTGTATTCATTTGCGACATCACTTGATTTAGTCTTTTAATCTCAGTATTTATGTCGCCATAAAAGTCTTCCTTTTCTGGTTCCACATTTCTTTCCTCATTTGTCACTTCATGCGTTATCATCGTGTTGTTGGTTACCTTATTCAAACACACCGTCACTAAGGCTTTCAAGCAAGCCACCACTAAAACAATTGCCAATATAACTACTAAACCAACAAACAAGTCTGCTACTCCTTGTATATATTCATATCTATGACATAGTTATATGTCGATGACATTTAACATTATATACCAAACTAACAAGCTTCCTAAAAGGTAAATAAAGAAAATCCCTTAATATGTAACATAATCAGATTATTTGTCTTACCCTGATCCCCCTATCTCCCGGGGTTGAACTCAATCCCCTGATCATGAGTGTAGTTGTGATACATTTTTTCACTCATGCTGTATTAATATCAGCAGGTAATTGTATGTCATGTAGGCAAATAAATGTCACTATTCCAAGTAGGAATATCACATGTTGAAAATGTAATGTTTATCAATGCAAGGGGTGTTAAAATGTAATTCAAATGACTGTAAATCATGACTATCATTTTTCTACCACTGAATGTTCTGCTGGGCTGCTAGGTGCAGCCTCATTTTCTGTGGGATCGTCCACCTTAGCCCCATGTGCTTGCTTGCAATGAGAGGCATGAATCCAACTTTCTATTTTGGGTCCATATTTGTTTCTATTCTTATCAATCTCCTATGGTTTATCAATTCGTTCCAAGATACCGCAACCAAAGGTTTTAACCAAAGCTCTACCAAACTATTTCCAATTTGAACAAAAATGCCAGTGAAACAATGATTCGAAGGATTAACTTCAAGGGGTCAATAAATTTATTCTATAGCCAGATCTAATTTTCCCATCCAATAGTTTGCCTTGCCACATGTCATATTATAACACCTTAATAAACCTTCGAAAAAATGTTTCCCATCTCAACAAATTTCCTTTTTTACAAATAGCCATGTGTAACTTACGTATTTAACTACAATTTCCTCTCAATTTGTTTGGCCTAACTGGCCGCAAAAGTGGCTGCCAGCATGCAGTACCGTTTTTATCTACCAAGGAAGTGTTCCACACAAGACCTCTACCAAAATGTTGTTTGTAAAAAACACATCTGGGATTTCTGATTACATGGATGCACACTCTCAGGACATTTTCAGGCTGCTGTTAACAATCCACTACGATGACTTAATTCCTTTACCCACAATCAAATAATTAGTACAAATTGAGGATATTATCCCTATCACATTCTTTTATAGATTCATTATGTTGGATCTAATTTTTTCCAATAATTTTCCACTGCTGTAAGGCGGAACAATAGCTCTCATAAGTCTTAGTAATATCGTACTTAATTTGCCCAGCAGAGAATAATTTATTTACTATCCTTTCTCATCTGTTAACCAGTGACTTTGTTTAAACTCCAGAACTGAAAAACCCACAATAGTTCAAACCAGCAAAATTTTCTTTACTCTTTTCCCATATCATCTATGCCTAAAACACATCCATACATACAGCACAATTTATATGCTGATAAAATTCAAGTTTATATATATAAAATCCATGAGCAGAGTATTCTGGGAAGTTAGTGTAAGACCTCTCCCAAATTTGGATGATTTTGTACTTCCTCATTTCCTTTTATGAAGCTCATATCCATAAATAGATGTTATTCTCATATACATTCTATCAAAAATGGAATCCCAAAATTACTCACAATTTTACTATTAATTAATGGCTGCTCATAACCCAGCACATCAAATTTTTTTTTTTATATTCCATTTCCCTTGACAAAAGAGATAATGTTCATAATCAAATTATATTTCTATTTTATTTTACGGATTCTCTGGATATTCAATCCCATCCACATATCCCAATCCCATCCACATATAACTATCCATTTCCAGACAGGCACACTGTCGGTGTCAACAATCTTGTAAGATTGATACACAAAAACACACACACACATGCATTATGCATATTTGTTTGCGTTGGAACCATTATTTACAGATCAGATGGGTGTCAATTTTATTTCAATTTCATAAAATTTGTCAATCAAATTCAAAATGCTTATAGACAAATAAACCAGAAGTCCATTCTTAGAAAACCCTTATGATGTCAAATTGAAATTACCCTTTCTGCCTTCACAATAATCTATCCAAATTTTGACTACACACCCATTTGCATGTCAGTCGACCATTGACCTATCAATCGTGCGGAACAATAGTCCGAAATTCCCACCTGATCATCATGTGACTCTTGTTACTTGGTTTGCCAACAATTGCAACGCAATTGTTCCAAACTTTGTAAATTTAAAATTGCTGTGCCCAAAATAGAAGATCCAATTTTGGCATTTTATCAATTAATTATTAATTTGTTAACAAGCAAAAAGAAAAATGAATCATTCTTGCTCTGAAAACTTTTCAGACACAAGAATCATTGACAGTTGTTCATGTTTGTCCAGTAATCGAATCTGTTGAGGCCAATCATCATTTGGGATTTGCAGCAATGAAGGCCTAATCATTGTCTGAGGTACCGGTAAGCACTGGTACCCTTGATCTTGGTTTGCCCCATGACCTTGTCTTCCTGTTGACATACGGACATCTTCTTCTCCAATGTCCCATCTTTCCACACTCGAAACACCGGTTTCTGTCGTTGTCTGATCTGTGCGCCTGTGCACTTGTATTGCTGGGCTGCATCTCTACATCCCTGAGTTGCCACTGCAATCTCTCGTTATCTCCTGAAACACGAAAAAATTCTCTGTACCGTCCTTTTTGGGGAGACAACTGGAAATCAGATGGGACAACTGTGACTTTCATTCCTAATTTCGAGGGCAGTTGTGCATTTGTCTCCTCCACTGTATCCTGTATCCTTTTTATTTTAAGTTCTAGTTCCGTTATCCGTTCTTGCTGTTCCCGTTGTCTGGATTCACCATCCCAAAGATGGAATGCAAGCCAGTCTACCGTTAGATTCTGTCTCTTCCTGGCTTTCAATCTTTGTTCCAATCTTTCCAATCGACTTCGCTCAAATGTACCATCTCTTGGAAACTCCTCATCATGTCCCTTTGTCCACAAATACCAATTCTCGACCTGCCTTATAGCTTCGGCACCATAACGGTCGTACATATGATGTGTACAAGTACCTTTTTGTGGAATCTCTGGTTGTCCTTGTGTGTTCTTGCAGGCTCCATTTCCCATTCTGCCTTTTATCAAAGTAGCGTTGGATGTGTTGTAGCTTGTTCCAGGTTCCTCTAAAGCTTCACTCGTACCTCCAGGAAGGATCTCTCCACCTGTTCGCACGGTGATTTCCAGAGAATCTCCCTCAGCTGTGGCTTTTGCACAATCCAATCTCACAGATCAGTATTTGCAGATGAGCCGGAGGGTCAGTATGAAGTGGGTGAATCCTCAGGTGTCCGCTCTGTTTGACGGGGAAATCACACAATGGTAACCGCACATATATATCTGTATATAAACTCACCACCTTGCTCAATTTTCCCAGGTTGTCTCCACATTGATAATATCTCGCAAAGATATCAAAGCTTCTTTCTTGAGACCGCATTTTCATCAATCAAACAATCAATATATTCAATTCAATTTATTCAGTTCAATTTATGCAATTAAATTCAATCAATTAGATTCAATCAATTAACAATTCAATCAATTATTCAATTTCAATTAATTCATCAATATTCATCAATAAATCAAATTAATCATTTTGAATGACTCCTTGCATAAGCCCTTTCCCCAATGATGTCAGGACAGGTCCATCCATTGACTGAGATCGAATTTCATCGGTCGTCACCTCGGATTCGTACCTCATGTCAATTGATGAATCGCCGTCCTGTCCTAGGGTCATATCTGACATATTTTCCCATTTTGCCTGGTCTCCACAAATTTTTCTTTGCAACCACTAAAGGCAACTCATCCTTCATTCGTGAGACAGCCAAAATGGATGCCAGATATTAAAGTTCTTTAGGAAAAATATCTCATCATTTTCCTTTTAATAGTACCCAAAATCTCTTGGCAATATAAATTTCGTAAAACTCCTGTAATGGGACTGTCAAATTCCTTCAATCATGCTAAATTTTGAAACTCCATTGCTTGTAATACCCAATTTATCCCATAGGGCTTGAAAGTTCTTTCCCAAGTTCATACAATCATTCTGCATTTGAACCCTATGATATCATTCATAATAATCATCATGATTTTATAGTCATGGTCCTATCATAATCATCTATTTAAACGAACATTTCCTTTATCACCACAGCTATGTGGTATAATCAACAATAGAATAAAACTGTACATAGCAACAGGCTACCTCATGGCCACTTAGTATACCTATTGACAAAAAGTCATAACAATATCGAATAATCATTGAACAATTCAAAAATCGCTTCCACTGCTCTAGCCGCAGCATCCGTGATATTTGTTTGCTCATTCCCTATTCCTGATTCGTCATCAAGGATCTCCATCATCACACAGCGTACTTAATTCCGCATTTTAATGAGAATTCAACAGGAATTTACGACTCAAAGGAAAAAGAACGAGCAGACCTTTTGCAGGATGATCGTTACAAAATCGTTACATATATTAAAGTATTTCTAATGTCGACAAATCATATCTTAATTCTTGCAAGATTTGGTTCTTTGAATAAATCACAGCACCGGGAGAACCAGCTCCAAAAATGGATCTTTGTGTTTATTCAGCACCCTAGTAATTGGTTCTTTGTGTACTAATTACACAGCACCCAGGCCCCGCTCATATGGATCTTTGTGCAGCGCTACACAGCACCTGAGCAAAAGGGGTTTCATCTACATTTTCCCTATCTGGTGTACCATCCGTGATATTTGTCTGCTCATTCACTATTCCTGATTCGTCATCAAGGATCTCCATCATCACACAGCGTACTTAATTCCGCTTTTTAATGAGAGTTCAACAGGAATTTACGACTCAAAGGAAAAGAACGAGCAGACCTTTTGCAGGACGATAACTGGAATTAGTCGTGAAAATATATCCAAAATACTCAAAATAGACACCCACAAAAATAAACAACAAACCCAAACAAACCCAAGGTCGACCATATTACACAATAAATTACATCATTTCAGCATCGTATTGATTGCTGAAATATTCCAGGGTTTATACACACCTCAAAAGAGGTATGCGTGGTGTTGCCCCCTCCCACGTTTATTCCAGGGTTTATACACACCTTAAAAGAGGTATGCGTGGTGTTGCCCCCTCCCACTTTTAATTCCTCATTAAATCGTTTCCATTTAAAAAACATCGCCTTTACTGCTCCAGTCGCAGCATTTGTCACTTTGTTTGCTCATCCGCATGACCAAAACGAAATAAAGGGAGCTCAACCATTACACTGCGCTTTTAATGGCGCATGCCATAGAAACTCAACGCAATTTCGACTCGGCCAGCAAACGAGCAAATTGTGCAGGATGTTAACTGGAATTAGTCGTGAAAAATATATCCAAATTCACAAAAATACACACCCACACAAATAAACAACATTTATTCCGTTTAACAGAACAAACATTTCCTCTATCATGACATGCATGTCTTCAAAATTATATGCCCAAGAGAAAAAGTAAAATTAATTAAAACTGCGGGCAGTGATGATCCGGGGACCATACCGCTCCATCCTGATTGGACGAGTGCGTGCTAGAGTCGTTAACAACGACAGTCCAGATCCGATTGTTCAAAATTTCAACTCAATCGATCGAAAAATGAACGCAGGGATGCATTTTAAAGGTGCAGTGGCACTAACTGAGTTGCCACGAATATGGCCACGAAATTGCCAATATGGCCATCACAAAATATTTTCCTTAATCAATTGGCTCATAGCATAACCAATCTGCAAGTATTTCATCCGAAGATGTATCTCTCAGGAATTTTAATTAAATAAGTCATTTATAAATCAACGAGTTAATTTATTAAATGATTAATCAATAAATCAATATTTTCCTTGACAGCCACATCCCTTGGTCAGTGTCATGTCCAAATATCAGCTTCCTTACTCAAAAGGTGCCTGAGTTAATGTAATGTAATTACTGTAATAAGATTACTGCAATTACTGTAATGATTACTGTAATTACTGTAATTACCGGAACTGTAATTACTGTAATTACCTCAGGTAATTACTGTAATGTAATTACTGTAATGTAATAAGAAATGTAATTAATTAAATAAGTACGGGTTCCAACAACAAGTTCCAACAACAAGTTCCAACAAGTTCCAACAGCAAGTTCCAACAGCAAGTTCCAACAACAAGTTCCAACAACAAGTTCCAACAAGTTCCAACAAGTGCCAACAGCAAGTTCCAACAACAAGTTCCAACAACAAGTTCCAACAAGTTCCAACAGCAAGTTCCAACAAGTTCCAACAACAAGTTCCAACAACAAGTTCCAACAACAAGTTCCAACAACAAGTTCCAACAAGTTCCAACAGCAAGTTCCAACAGCAAGTTCCAACAACAAGTTCCAACAACAAGTTCCAACAAGTTCCAACAAGTGCCAACAGCAAGTTCCAACAACAAGTTCCAACAACAAGTTCCAACAAGTTCCAACAGCAAGTTCCAACAGCAAGTTCCAACAACAAGTTCCAACAACAAGTTCCAACAGCAAGTTCCAACAGCAAGTTCCAACAACAAGTTCCAACAACAAGTTCCAACAAGTTCCAACAGCAAGTTCCAACAGCAAGTTCCAACAACAAGTTCCAACAAGTTCCAACAGCAAGTTCCAACAACAAGTTCCAACAACAAGTTCCAACAACAAGTTCCAACAAGTTCCAACAGCAAGTTCCAACAACAAGTTCCAACAACAAGTTCCAACAAGTTCCAACAGCAAGTTCCAACAGCAAGTTCCAACAACAAGTTCCAACAAGTTCCAACAGCAAGTTCCAACAACAAGTTCCAACAACAAGTTCCAACAACAAGTTCCAACAAGTTCCAACAGCAAGTTCCAACAGCAAGTTCCAACAAGTTCCAACAACAAGTTCCAACAAGTTCCAACAAGTGCCAACAGCAAGTTCCAACAACAAGTTCCAACAAGTTCCAACAACAAGTTCCAACAACAAGTTCCAACAGCAAGTTCCAACAACAAGTTCCAACAAGTTCCAACAACAAGTTCCAACAGCAAGTTCCAACAACAAGTTCCAACAACAAGTTCCAACAAGTTATTATCACATTGCAATGACCTCTAAACATTCCTAAACCAATATCCCATTAAAAAATCCCATTAAAATCCCATATTTTGTCACCCTTTGCATTGTTGAAAGCAATTAATTCCATAACTTAATATTACCTCTGGTTTATATATACTAGGGCGTGCCCGCACGTACGTGCTCGCCCGTACGTGCTTGCAAAAAACATGCGTGCAAACAACAACAACAAAACTTTGAAACCACAATCCAATCTCACTTGGTCATCACTCTGTCTATCTCTTTTTGTCTGTCTCTCTCTATGTGTCTGACTATCATCTTTATCTCTGTTTGTCTCTATGTCTCTCTCTCTTTCTCTCTCTGTCTATCTCTCTCTGTCTGTCTCTCTCTATGTGTCTGACTCTGACTATCATCTTTATCTCTGTTTGTCTCTATGTCTCTCTTTCTTTCTTTTTTCTGTCTATCTCTCTCTGTCTGTCTCTCTTTCTCACTTTGTCTCACTCTGTCTATCTCTTTTTGTCTGTCTCTCTCTATGTGTCTGACTATCATCTTTATCTCTGTTTGTCTCTATGTCTCTCTTTCTTTCTTTTTCTGTCTATCTCTCTCTGTCTGTCTCTCTTTCTCACTTTGTCTCACTCTGTCTATCTCTTTTTGTCTGTCTCTCTCTATGTGTCTGACTATCATCTTTATCTCTGTTTGTCTCTATGTCTCTCTTTCTTTCTTTTTCTGTCTATCTCTCTCTGTCTGTCTCTCTTTCTCACTTTGTCTCACTCTGTCTATCTCTTTTTGTCTGTCTCTCTCTATGTGTCTGACTATCATCTTTATCTCTGTTTGTCTCTATGTCTCTCTTTCTTTCTTTTTCTGTCTATCTCTCTCTGTCTGTCTCTCTTTCTCTCTCTCTATGTGTCTGACTATCATCTTTATCTCTGTTTGTCTCTATGTCTCTCTTTCTTTCTTTTTCTGTCTATCTCTCTCTGTCTGTCTCTCTTTCTCACTTTGTCTCACTCTGTCTATCTCTTTTTGTCTGTCTCTCTCTATGTGTCTGACTATCATCTTTATCTCTGTTTGTCTCTATGTCTCTCTTTCTTTCTTTTTCTGTCTATCTCTCTCTGTCTGTCTCTCTTTCTCACTTTGTCTCACTCTGTCTATCTCTTTTTGTCTGTCTCTCTCTATGTGTCTGACTATCATCTTTATCTCTGTTTGTTTCTATGTCTCTCTTTCTTTCTTTTTCTGTCTATCTCTCTCTGTCTGTCTCTCTTTCTCACTTTGTCTCACTCTGTCTATCTCTTTTTGTCTGTCTCTCTCTATGTGTCTGACTATCATCTTTATCTCTGTTTGTCTCTATGTCTCTCTTTCTTTCTTTTTCTGTCTATCTCTCTCTGTCTGTCTCTCTTTCTCACTTTGTCTCACTCTGTCTATCTCTTTTTGTCTGTCTCTCTCTATGTGTCTGACTATCATCTTTATCTCTGTTTGTCTCTATGTCTCTCTTTCTTTCTTTTTCTGTCTATCTCTCTCTGTCTGTCTCTCTTTCTCACTTTGTCTCACTCTGTCTATCTCTTTTTGTCTGTCTCTCTCTATGTGTCTGACTATCATCTTTATCTCTGTTTGTCTCTATGTCTCTCTTTCTTTCTTTTTCTGTCTATCTCTCTCTGTCTGTCTCTCTTTCTCACTTTGTCTCACTCTGTCTATCTCTTTTTGTCTGTCTCTCTCTATGTGTCTGACTATCATCTTTATCTCTGTTTGTTTCTATGTCTCTCTTTCTTTCTTTTTCTGTCTATCTCTCTCTGTCTGTCTCTCTTTCTCACTTTGTCTCACTCTGTCTATCTCTTTTTGTCTGTCTCTCTCTATGTGTCTGACTATCATCTTTATCTCTGTTTGTCTCTATGTCTCTCTTTCTTTCTTTTTCTGTCTATCTCTCTCTGTCTGTCTCTCTTTCTCACTTTGTCTCACTCTGTCTATCTCTTTTTGTCTGTCTCTGGGGTAGATGTAGGGATGGGTTCTTTTTAGGATCATGTTGCATCGAGCATTATTTTTCAAACAGTGTGACTATTAAGCCCACGCCAAAACCTCTGACATCCCACCATTAACACCTATTTTAAGCGTGCCGAATCAGTAAGCATCACCCCTTCTATGAGCCTCGACCAGAGGGTGGTTGTCACCCACAAACACTCGTCGCGAGCTGTTCCATTGTCTGTTGATTCCCATTCTGCTGTTTTTGTCTCATAATCAAGATAAATTTGGAACAGCCCTTAAACTAACACCAAGCAGATCAATTTTTATATTTAAATATAAAATCATTTTCTCATTAATTCATAATCATAAAATCATTTAATCCGTGTCACCCATGCTATTTATCTAGCAAATTTCGTCCAAAAAAAACAACAAGTTTTAGTTATGGCGGGAAAACTGAAAAAAAATTCTCTATTTAAAACGGGTATACACGATTGTACACGTGTACGGACCTTACCGACCCGGCAAACAAATCGCCTCATGGTGCACTTCATGAGCCGACTTGCCCGCAGACCAGAGTAAGGCTCTTAACACCCAGCGTATACCGTACGCATATGCAAGCACACGAATAATAGAATCATTTAAACCGTTCCATCCGTGACTTTTACCTTGGACGGTCGTGACAAAAATACTTTTACACTCCTTGGATTACCTACGGAATGCAAGTCCCACACACCAAATCCTCCATCTTCAGAATTCATATTTCATAATGGACAGATCCCCAAGACGTCATGCTTACATGCTCACCTTGGCGACGTCCACTCGAAATTTCAGCGGTGCCTCCATATTGTCGCGGAAGTGGAGGGTGAGACTCAAGACGCCAATGGTCGGAAACAGGTTTTACAAAAGGTCACAACTTTATTAACTGGTTATTCACTTGATTCCATTTACCAAACTAGGGCATGCCCGTACTATATATATATATCTAAAATTATATCCCCCCCTCTATTTACATGAAATGGTTTGGTCCAAAGCGAACGGCTTGCGAGTGGTGACAATCCCCCCCCTCTATTTACATGCTATGGTTCGGTCCAAAGCGAACGGCTTCCGGAGTTTGGTAAAGAAATCGCCATCGCGTACACAAACGCGCAGGAAAGCGAATGAATCGCAAATTCGTTTTTATTAGTTGTAAAACATAGTTTAACGCCAACATAGTTTGCAAACGTGAAATAAATGAATACGCTCTCAAATGTGCCATCCGAGGCAGAGTGTGCCCGCCACGTTCGGCACACGCGATCGTTCGCTGCTCTCTGATTGGTTGAATCGTTTTTTGGACATAGCTCGGTAAGTAATTGTCCGATTAATATGAAACCTTGAAAAGGCACATCCTCGGGTCCCCAGCAATATACCTGGCAAGTTAAAAGTATATCGGACCCGTGGTTGTCGAGAAACAGCGGTCACAGACAAACGTACAGACGTACAGACAGACAGACAGAGATTACTGGAATTATAGATAGATAATACCGCATTATTCAATGGCTGAGATTAACGCTTTTCCATGGTCCTTTTCGTTCGGCTGATGTTCCTCCGCCATGGTCCCGTTCGTCAGAGCTCCTCGCAGCAAGTCCTCTCGACTCCAGCCGCAGCTCCCGCTTATATGGACCAACTCGACTTAATCCTCTGTCCGCTGAACTCGTAATCTCCTCTCCGCCGACGTCACCGGTCGCCTTCCTGGCGCCAGCTAGCCCCCCCCCCTGCTGTGAGTTCCTTTTATCAAACAATAGGGGGGTGCTCCAGCCTGGGGCTGTGACCAGGTGTTTCAAGAGACCATCATGTTCGTGCACATTCCTAACTCATTTACAAACCCGTCCCCCACAGAGTTTGCATGTAAAATGCATCTGCTTTGTTACTAGGTCAACCAATAAGTTACCAGTGCCAATTAATAAGTTACACTGAATTACACTTCCACAGGACAGACGTGGCTCTATCCAATATTATTCATTCACATGTGAACACGGGACAGACACAGCTCTATATAATCTTATTCATTCACATGGGAACCCCGGACAGACAACCTCAACCTAATCTTATTCATTCACCTGGGAACATGGGACAGACATGGCTCTATCTAATCGTATTCATTCACATGGGAACACGGGACAGACACGGGACACATATGAACACGGCACAGACACAGCTCTATCTAATCTTATTCATTCACATGGGAACACAGGAAAGACACAGCTCTATATAATCTTATTCATTCACCTGGGAACACGGGACAGACACGGCTCTATCTAATCTTATTCATGCACACAGAAACATGGGACAGACGTGGCTCTATCTAATCTTATTCATTCACCTGGGAACATGGGACAGACACAGCTCTACCTAATCTTATTCATTCACCTGGTAACATGGGACAGACATGGCTCTATCTAATCTGATTCATTCACATGTGAACACGGAACAGACACGGCTCCATATAATCTTATTCATTCACCTGTGAACACGGGACAGACACGGCTCTATCTAATCTTATTCATTCACATGTGAACACAGGACAGATAAGGCTATATCTTATCTTATTCATTCACCTGGGATCACGGGACAGACACGACTCGACCTGATCTTATTCATGCACACAGGAACATGGGACAGACGTGGCTCTGTCTAATCTTATTCATTCACATGTGAACACAGGACAGATAAGGCTATATCTTATCTTATTCATTCACCTGGGATCACGGGACAGACACGACTCGACCTGATCTTATTCATGCACACAGGAACATGGGACAGACGTGGCTCTGTCTAATCTTATTCATTCACATGGGAACATGGGAGACCCGGCTCTATATAATCTTATTCATTCACATGTGAACACGGGACAGACACGGCTCTATATAATCTTATTCATTCACATGGGAACACGTGACAGACACGGCTCCATATAATCTTATTCATTCACCTGGGAACACAGGACAGGCACGGCTCTATATAATCTTATTCATTCACATGGGAACACGTGACAGACACAGCTCCATATAATCTTATTCATCCACATGCGAACATGGGACAGACACAGCTCTATATAATCTTATTCATTCACATGGGAAAGACACAGCTCCATATAATCTTATTCATTCACCTGGGAACACGGGACAAACACAGCTCGAAACAATATTATTCATTCACATGGGAACATGGGACAGACACAGATCCACATAATCTTATTCATTCACATGGGAACACGGGAGACACGGCTCTATATAATCTTATTCATTCACATGGGAACACGGGACAAACACAGCTCGAAACAATATTATTCATTCACATGGGAACATGGGACAGACACAGATCCACATAATCTTATTCATTCACATGGGAACACGGGAGACACGGCTCTATATAATCTTATTCATTCACATGTGAACACGGGACAGACACGGCTCTATCTAATGTTATTCATTCACATGTGAACACGGGACAGGCACAGCTCGATATAATCTTATCCATTCAACTGGGAACACGGGACAGACATGGCCCTATCTAATCTTATTCATTCACATGTGAACACGGGACAGTCACAGCTCTATATAATCTTATTAATTCACCTGGGAACACGGGACAGACACGGCTCTATCTAATCTTATTCATTCACATGTGAACACGGGACAGACATGGCTCTATCTAATCTTATTCATTCACATGTGAACATGGGACATACGTGGCTCTATCTAATGTGATTCATTCACATGTGAACACGGGACAGACACGGCTCGATCTAATCTTATTCATTCACATGTGAAAACGGGACAGACACAGCTCGAGATAATCTTATTCATTCACATGGGAACACGGGACAGACACAGCTCGATATAATCTTATTCATTCACCTGGGAACATGGGACACACAGCTCTACCTAATCTTATTCATACACTTGGGAGCATGGGACAGACACGGCTATATCTAATCTTATTCATTCACCTGGGAACACGGGACAGACACGACTCTACCTAATCTTATTCATGCACACAGGAACATGGGACAGACGTGGCTCTATCTAATCTTATTCATTCACGTGTGAACACGGGACAGACACGGATCCACACAGGAACATGGGACAGACGTGGCTCTATCTAATCTTATTCATACACATGTGAACACGGGACAGACACTGCTCCATATAATCTTATTCATTCACCTGGGAACACGGGACAGACACGGATCTATCTAATCTTATTCATTCACATGTGAACATAGACAGAAATGACTATCCAATGTTATTCATTCACCTGGGAACACGGGACAGGCACGACTCTATCAAATCTTATTCATTCACCTGGGAACACGGGACAGACACGGCTCTATTTAATCTTATTCATTCACATATGAACACGGGACAGACACAGTTCCATATAATCTTATTCATTCACATGGGAACACGGGACAGACACAGCTCTATATAATCTTATTCGTTCACCTGGGAACACGGGACATGCACGGCTCTATCTAATCTTATTCATTCACATGTGAACACAGAACAGACACGGCTCCATATAATCTTATTGATTCACATGTGAACACAGACAGACATGGCTCTATCTAATCTTATTCATTCACATGGGAACACGGGATAGACACGGCTCTATATAATCTCATTCATTCACATGTTAACACGGGACAGACACGGCTCCATATAATCTTATTCATTCACTTGGGAACATGGGACAGACACAGCTCTATATAATCTTATTCATTCACCTGGGAACACGGGACAGACACGGCTCCATAAAATCTTATTGATTCACCTGGGAACACGGGACAGACACGGCTCAATCTAATCTTATTCATTCACATGTGAACACGGGACAGACACGGCTATATCGAATGTTATTCATTCACCTGGGAACACGGGACAGACACTACTCTACCTAATCTTATTCATGCACACAGAAACATGGGACAGACGTGGCTCTATCTAATCTTATTCATTCACCTGGGAACACGGGACAGACACAGCTCTGCCTAATCTGATTCATTCACATGTGAACACGGAACAGACACGGCTCCATATAATCTTATTCATTCACCTGTGAACACGGGACAGACACGGCTCTATCTAATCTTATTCATTCACATGTGAACACAGGACAGACACGGCTATATCTAATCTTATTCATTCACCTGGGATCACGGGACAGACATGACTCGACCTGATCTTATTCATGCACACAAGAACATGGGACAGACGTGGCTCTGTCTAATCTTATTCATTCACATGTGAACACGGGACAGACACTGCTCTATCTAATCGTATTCATTCACATGGGCACACGGGACAAACACAGCTCGAAACAATATTATTCATTCACATGGGAACATGGGACAGACACAGATCCACATAATCTTATTCATTCACATGGGAACACGGGAGACACGGCTCTATATAATCTTATTCATTCACATGTGAACACGGGACAGACACGGCTCTATAAATCTTATTCATTCACATGGGAACACGTGACAGACACGGCTCCATATAATCTTATTCATTCACCTGGGAACACAGGACAGGCACGGCTCTATATAATCTTATTCATTCACATGGGAACACGTGACAGACACAGCTCCATATAATTTTATTCATCCACATGCGAACATGGGACAGACACAGCTCTATATAATCTTATTCATTCACATGGGAAAGACACAGCTCCATATAATCTTATTCATTCACCTGGGAACACGGGACAGACATGGCTCTATCTAATGTTATTCATTCACATGTGAACACGGGACAGGCACAGCTCTATATAATCTTATCCATTCAACTGGGAACACGGGACAGACATGGCCCTATCTAATCTTATTCATTCACATGTGAACACGGGACAGTCACAGCTCAATATAATCTTATTAATTCACCTGGGAACACGGGACAGACACGGCTCTATCTAATCTTATTCATTCACATGTGAACACGGGACAGACATGGCTCTATCTAATCTTATTCATTCACATGTGAACATGGGACATACGTGGCTCTATCTAATGTGATTCATTCACATGTGAACACGGGACAGACACGGCTCGATCTAGTCTTATTCATTCACATGTGAAGACGGGACAGACACAGCTCGAGATAATCTTATTCATTCACATGGGAACACGGGACAGACACAGCTCGATATAATCTTATTCATTCACCTGGGAACATGGGACACACAGCTCTACCTAATCTTATTCATACACTTGGGAGCATGGGACAGACACGGCTATATCTAATCTTATTCATTCACCTGGGAACACGGGACAGACACGACTCTACCTAATCTTATTCATGCACACAGGAACATGGGACAGACGTGGCTCTATCTAATCTTATTCATTCACGTGTGAACACGGGACAGACACGGATCCACACAGGAACATGGGACAGACGTGGCTCTATCTAATCTTATTCATACACATGTGAACACGGGACAGACACTGCTCCATATAATCTTATTCATTCACCTGGGAACACGGGACAGACACGGATCTATCTAATCTTATTCATTCACATGTGAACATAGACAGAAATGACTATCCAATGTTATTCATTCACCTGGGAACACGGGACAGGCACGACTCTATCAAATCTTATTCATTCACCTGGGAACACGGGACAGACACGGCTCTATTTAATCTTATTCATTCACATATGAACATGGGACAGACACAGTTCCATTAAATCTTATTCATTCACATGGGAACACAGGACAGACACAGCTCTATATAATCTTATTCATTCACATGTGAACATGGGACAGACACGGCTCCATATAATCTTATTCATTCACCTGGGAAGCTGTGACAGACATGGCTCTATCTAATCTTATTCATTCACATGTGAACACGGGACAGTCACGGCTATATCCAATCTTATTCATTCACCTGGGAACACGGGACAGCCACAGCTCTATCTAATCTTATTCATGCACACAGGAACATGGGACAGACGTGGCTCTATCCAATATTATTCATTCACATGTGAACACGGGACAGACACAGCTCTATATAATCTTATTCATTCACATGGGAACCCCGGACAGACAACCTCTACCGAATCTTATTCATTCACCTGGGAACATGGGACAGACATGGCTCTATCTAATCGTATTCATTCACATGGGAACACGGGACAGACACGGGACACATATGAACACGGCACAGACACAGCTCTATCTAATCTTATTCATTCACATGGGAACACAGGAAAGACACAGCTCTATATAATCTTATTCATTCACCTGGGAACACGGGACAGACACGGCTCTATCTAATCTTATTCATGCACACAGAAACATGGGACAGACGTGGCTCTATCTAATCTTATTCATTCACCTGGGAACACGGGACAGACACAGCTCTACCTAATCTTATTCATTCACCTGGTAACATGGGACAGACATGGCTCTATCTAATCTTATTCATTCACATGTGAACACGGAACAGACACGGCTCCATATAATCTTATTCATTCACCTGTGAACACGGGACAGACATGGCTCTATCTAATCTTATTCATTCACATGTGAACACAGGACAGATAAGGCTATATCTTATCTTATTCATTCACCTGGGATCACGGGACAGACACGACTCGACCTGATCTTATTCATGCACACAGGAACATGGGACAGACGTGGCTCTGTCTAATCTTATTCATTCACATGTGAACACAGGACAGATAA
The DNA here is from genome assembly GCF_964187855.1 of Myxine glutinosa. Classification (NCBI taxonomy): domain Eukaryota; kingdom Metazoa; phylum Chordata; class Myxini; order Myxiniformes; family Myxinidae; genus Myxine; species Myxine glutinosa. The sequence continues at coordinate 163,091,274 of NC_136261.1, forward strand.
GGCTATATCTTATCTTATTCATTCACCTGGGATCACGGGACAGACACGACTCGACCTGATCTTATTCATGCACACAGGAACATGGGACAGACGTGGCTCTGTCTAATCTTATTCATTCACATGGGAACACGGGAGACCCGGCTCTATATAATCTTATTCATTCACATGTGAACACGGGACAGACACGGCTCTATATAATCTTATTCATTCACATGGGAACACGTGACAGACACGGCTCCATATAATCTTATTCATTCACCTGGGAACACAGGACAGGCACGGCTCTATATAATCTTATTCATTCACATGGGAACACGTGACAGACACAGCTCCATATAATCTTATTCATCCACATGCGAACATGGGACAGACACAGCTCTATATAATCTTATTCATTCACATGGGAACACGGGACAGACACGGCTCTATCTAATCTTATTCATTCACATGTGAACACGGGACAGACATGGCTCTATCTAATCTTATTCATTCACATGTGAACATGGGACATACGTGGCTCTATCTAATGTGATTCATTCACATGTGAACACGGGACAGACACGGCTCGATCTAGTCTTAATCATTCACATGTGAAGACGGGACAGACACAGCTCGAGATAATCTTATTCATTCACATGGGAACACGGGACAGACACAGCTCGATATAATCTTATTCATTCACCTGGGAACATGGGACACACAGCTCTACCTAATCTTATTCATACACTTGGGAGCATGGGACAGACACGGCTATATCTAATCTTATTCATTCACCTGGGAACACGGGACAGACACGACTCTACCTAATCTTATTCATGCACACAGGAACATGGGACAGACATGGCTCTATCTAATCTTATTCATTCACATGTGAACACGGAACAGACACGGCTCCATATAATCTTATTCATTCACCTGTGAACACGGGACAGACACGGCTCTATCTAATCTTATTCATTCACATGTGAACACAGGACAGATAAGGCTATATCTTATCTTATTCATTCACCTGGGATCACGGGACAGACACGACTCGACCTGATCTTATTCATGCACACAGGAACATGGGACAGACGTGGCTCTGTCTAATCTTATTCATTCACATGTGAACACAGGACAGATAAGGCTATATCTTATCTTATTCATTCACCTGGGATCACGGGACAGACACGACTCGACCTGATCTTATTCATGCACACAGGAACATGGGACAGACGTGGCTCTGTCTAATCTTATTCATTCACATGGGAACACGGGAGACCCGGCTCTATATAATCTTATTCATTCACATGTGAACACGGGACAGACACGGCTCTATATAATCTTATTCATTCACATGGGAACACGTGACAGACACGGCTCCATATAATCTTATTCATTCACCTGGGAACACAGGACAGGCACGGCTCTATATAATCTTATTCATTCACATGGGAACACGTGACAGACACAGCTCCATATAATCTTATTCATCCACATGCGAACATGGGACAGACACAGCTCTATATAATCTTATTCATTCACATGGGAAAGACACAGCTCCATATAATCTTATTCATTCACCTGGGAACACGGGACAAACACAGCTCGAAACAATATTATTCATTCACATGGGAACATGGGACAGACACAGATCCACATAATCTTATTCATTCACATGGGAACACGGGAGACACGGCTCTATATAATCTTATTCATTCACATGGGAACACGGGACAAACACAGCTCGAAACAATATTATTCATTCACATGGGAACATGGGACAGACACAGATCCACATAATCTTATTCATTCACATGGGAACACGGGAGACACGGCTCTATATAATCTTATTCATTCACATGTGAACACGGGACAGACACGGCTCTATCTAATGTTATTCATTCACATGTGAACACGGGACAGGCACAGCTCGATATAATCTTATCCATTCAACTGGGAACACGGGACAGACATGGCCCTATCTAATCTTATTCATTCACATGTGAACACGGGACAGTCACAGCTCTATATAATCTTATTAATTCACCTGGGAACACGGGACAGACACGGCTCTATCTAATCTTATTCATTCACATGTGAACACGGGACAGACATGGCTCTATCTAATCTTATTCATTCACATGTGAACATGGGACATACGTGGCTCTATCTAATGTGATTCATTCACATGTGAACACGGGACAGACACGGCTCGATCTAATCTTATTCATTCACATGTGAAGACGGGACAGACACAGCTCGAGATAATCTTATTCATTCACATGGGAACACGGGACAGACACAGCTCGATATAATCTTATTCATTCACCTGGGAACATGGGACACACAGCTCTACCTAATCTTATTCATACACTTGGGAGCATGGGACAGACACGGCTATATTTAATCTTATTCATTCACCTGGGAACACGGGACAGACACGACTCTACCTAATCTTATTCATGCACACAGGAACATGGGACAGACGTGGCTCTATCTAATCTTATTCATTCACGTGTGAACACGGGACAGACACGGATCCACACAGGAACATGGGACAGACGTGGCTCTATCTAATCTTATTCATACACATGTGAACACGGGACAGACACTGCTCCATATAATCTTATTCATTCACCTGGGAACACGGGACAGACACGGATCTATCTAATCTTATTCATTCACATGTGAACATAGACAGAAATGACTATCCAATGTTATTCATTCACCTGGGAACACGGGACAGGCACGACTCTATCAAATCTTATTCATTCACCTGGGAACACGGGACAGACACGGCTCTATTTAATCTTATTCATTCACATATGAACATGGGACAGACACAGTTCCATTAAATCTTATTCATTCACATGGGAACACAGGACAGACACAGCTCTATATAATCTTATTCATTCACATGTGAACATGGGACAGACACGGCTCCATATAATCTTATTCATTCACCTGGGAAGCTGGGACAGACATGGCTCTATCTAATCTTATTCATTCACATGTGAACACGGGACAGTCATGGCTATATCCAATCTTATTCATTCACCTGGGAACACGGGACAGCCACAGCTCTACCTAATCTTATTCATGCACACAGGAACATGGGACAGACGTGGCTCTATCCAATATTATTCATTCACATGTGAACACGGGACAGACACAGCTCTATATAATCTTATTCATTCACATGGGAACCCCGGACAGACAACCTCTACCTAATCTTATTCATTCACCTGGGAACATGGGACAGACATGGCTCTATCTAATCGTATTCATTCACATGGGAACACGGGACAGACACTGCTCTATGTAATCTTATTCATTGACCTTGAGAACACGGGACAGCCACAGCTCTACCTAATCTTATTCATTCACCTGGAAACACGGGACAGACACGGCTCTATCTAATCTTATTCATTCACCTGGGAACACGGGACTGACACGACTCTACCTGATCTTATTCATGCACAAAGGCACATGGGACAGACGTGGCTCTGTCTAATCTTATTCATTCACATGTGAACACGGGACAGACACTGCTCTATCTAATCGTATTCATTCACATGGGAACACGGGACAAACACAGCTCGAAACAATATTATTCATTCACATGGGAACATGGGACAAACACAGCTCCACATAATATTATTCATTCACATGGGAACACGGGACAGACACGGCTCTATCTAATCTTATTCATTCACGTGTGAACACGGGACAGACACGGATCCATATAATCTTATTCATTCACCTGGGAACACGGGACAGACAGGGCTATATCTAATCTTATTCATTCACCTGGGAACACGGGACAGACACGACTCTACCTAATCTTATTCATGCACACAGGAACATGGGACAGACGTGGCTCTATCTAATCTTATTCATACACATGTGAACACGGGACAGACACAGTTCCATTTAATCTTATTCATTCACCTGGGAACACGGGACAGACACGGCTCTATCTAATTCTATTCATTCACATGTGAACACGGGACAGACACGGCTATATCGAATGTTATTCATTCACCTGGGAACACGGGACAGACACTACTCTATCTAATCTTATTCATGCACACAGAAACATGGGACAGACGTGGCTCTATCTAATCTTATTCATTCACCTGGGAACACGGGACAGACACAGCTATACCTAATCTTATTCAATCACCTGGTAACATGGGACAGACATGGCTCTATCTAATCTTATTCATTCACATGTGAACACGGAACAGACACGGCTCCATATAATCTTATTCATTCACCTGTGAACACGGGACAGACATGGCTCTATCTAATCTTATTCATTCACATGTGAACATGGGACATACGTGGCTCTATCTAATGTGATTCATTCACATGTGAACACGGGACAGACACGGCTCGATCTAATCTTATTCATTCACATGTGAAGACGGGACAGACACAGCTCGAGATAATCTTATTCATTCACATGGGAACACGGGACAGACACAGCTCGATATAATCTTATTCATTCACCTGGGAACATGGGACACACAGCTCTACCTAATCTTATTCATACACTTGGGAGCATGGGACAGACACGGCTATATCTAATCTTATTCATTCACCTGGGAACACGGGACAGACACGACTCTACCTAATCTTATTCATGCACACAGGAACATGGGACAGACGTGGCTCTATCTAATCTTATTCATTCACGTGTGAACACGGGACAGACACGGATCCACACAGGAACATGGGACAGACGTGGCTCTATCTAATCTTATTCATACACATGTGAACACGGGACAGACACTGCTCCATATAATCTTATTCATTCACCTGGGAACACGGGACAGACACGGATCTATCTAATCTTATTCATTCACATGTGAACATAGACAGAAATGACTATCCAATGTTATTCATTCACCTGGGAACACGGGACAGGCACGACTCTATCAAATCTTATTCATTCACCTGGGAACACGGGACAGACACGGCTCTATTTAATCTTATTCATTCACATATGAACATGGGACAGACACAGTTCCATTAAATCTTATTCATTCACATGGGAACACAGGACAGACACAGCTCTATATAATCTTATTCATTCACATGTGAACATGGGACAGACACGGCTCCATATAATCTTATTCATTCACCTGGGAAGCTGGGACAGACATGGCTCTATCTAATCTTATTCATTCACATGTGAACACGGGACAGTCACGGCTATATCCAATCTTATTCATTCACCTGGGAACACGGGACAGCCACAGCTCTACCTAATCTTATTCATGCACACAGGAACATGGGACAGACGTGGCTCTATCCAATATTATTCATTCACATGTGAACACGGGACAGACACAGCTCTATATAATCTTATTCATTCACATGGGAACCCCGGACAGACAACCTCTACCTAATCTTATTCATTCACCTGGGAACATGGGACAGACATGGCTCTATCTAATCGTATTCATTCACATGGGAACACGGGACAGACACTGCTCTATGTAATCTTATTCATTGACCTTGAGAACACGGGACAGCCACAGCTCTACCTAATCTTATTCATTCACCTGGAAACACGTGACAGACACGGCTCTATCTAATCTTATTCATTCACCTGGGAACACGGGACTGACACGACTCTACCTGATCTTATTCATGCACAAAGGCACATGGGACAGACGTGGCTCTGTCTAATCTTATTCATTCACATGTGAACACGGGACAGACACTGCTCTATCTAATCGTATTCATTCACATGGGAACACGGGACAAACACAGCTCGAAACAATATTATTCATTCACATGGGAACATGGGACAAACACAGCTCCACATAATATTATTCATTCACATGGGAACACGGGACAGACACGGCTCTATCTAATCTTATTCATTCACGTGTGAACACGGGACAGACACGGATCCATATAATCTTATTCATTCACCTGGGAACACGGGACAGACAGGGCTATATCTAATCTTATTCATTCACCTGGGAACACGGGACAGACACGACTCTACCTAATCTTATTCATGCACACAGGAACATGGGACAGACGTGGCTCTATCTAATCTTATTCATACACATGTGAACACGGGACAGACACAGTTCCATTTAATCTTATTCATTCACCTGGGAACACGGGACAGACACGGCTCTATCTAATTCTATTCATTCACATGTGAACACGGGACAGACACGGCTATATCGAATGTTATTCATTCACCTGGGAACACGGGACAGACACTACTCTACCTAATCTTATTCATGCACACAGAAACATGGGACAGACGTGGCTCTATCTAATCTTATTCATTCACCTGGGAACACGGGACAGACACAGCTATACCTAATCTTATTCAATCACCTGGTAACATGGGACAGACATGGCTCTATCTAATCTTATTCATTCACATGTGAACACGGAACAGACACGGCTCCATATAAACTTATTCATTCACCTGTGAACACGGGACAGACACGGCTCTATCTAATCTTATTCATTCACATGTGAACACAGGACAGACACGGCTATATCTTATCTTATTCATTCACCTGGGATCACGGGACAGACACGACTCGACCTGATCTTATTCATGCACACAGAAACATGGGACAGACGTGGCTCTGTCTCATCTTATTCATTCACATGTGAACACGGGACAGACACTGCTCTATCTAATCGTATTCATTCATATGGGAACACGGGACAAACACAGCTCGAAACAATATTATTCATTCACATGGGAACATGGGACAAACACAGCTCCACATAATCTTATTCATTCACATGGGAACACGGGACAGACACGGCTCTATATAATCTTATTCATTCACATGTGAACACGGGACAGACACGGCTCGATATAATCTTATTCATTCACATGGGAACACGTGACAGACACGGCTCCATATAATCTTATTCATTCACCTGGGAACACAGGACAGGCACGGCTCGAAATAATCTTATTCATTCACATGGGAGCACGTGACAGACACAGCTCCATATAATCTTATTCATCCACATGCGAACATGGGACAGACACAGCTCCATATAACCTTATTCATTCACCTGGGAACATGGGACAGACATGGCTCTATCTAATGTTATTCATTCACATGTGAACACGGGACAGGCACAGCTCTATATAATCTTATCCATTCAACTGGGAACACGGGACAGACATGGCCCTATCTAATCTTATTCATTCACATGTGAACACGGGACAGTCACAGCTCTATATAATCTTATTAATTCACCTGGGAACACGGGACAGACACGGCTATATCTAATCTTATTCATTCACATGTGAACACGGGACAGACATGGCTGTATCTAATCTTATTCATTCACATGTGAACATGGGACAGACACAGCTCTATATAATCTTTTTCATTCACCTGGGAACACGGGACAGACACAGTTCTGCCTAATCTTATTCATTCACCTGGGAACATGGGACAGACATGGCCCTATCTAATGTGATTCATTCACATGTGAACACGGGACAGACACAGCTCTATCCAATCTTATTCATTCACATGGGAACATGGGACAGACACAGCTCTATATAATCTTTTTCATTCACCTGGGAACACGGGACAGACACAGTTCTGCCTAATCTTATTCATTCACCTGGGAACATGGGACAGACATGGCCCTATCTAATGTTATTCATTCACATGTGAACGTGGGACAGAAATAGCTCCATATAATCTTATTCATACACATGTGAACACGGGACAGACACTGCTCCATATAATCTTATTCATTCACCTGGGAACACGGGACAGACACGGCTCGATCTAATCTTATTCATTCACATGTGAACACGGGACAGACACAGCTCGAGATAATCTTATTCATTCACAAGGGAACACGGGACAGACACAGCTCGATATAATCTTATTCATTCACCTGGGAACATGGGACAGACACAGCTCTCCCTAATCTTATTCATACACTTGGACGCATGGGACAGACACGGCTATATCTAATCTTATTCATTCACCTGGGAACATGGGACAGACACGACTCTACCTAATCTTATTCATGCACACAGGAACATGGGACAGACGTGGCTCCATCTAAGCTTATTCATTCACGTGTGAACACGGGACAGACACGGCTCCATATAATCTTATTCATTCACCTGGGAACACAGGACAGACAGGGCTATATCTAATCTTATTCATTCACCTGGGAACACGGGACAGATACGACTCTACCTAATCTTATTCATTCACCTGGGAACACGGGACAGACACAGCTCTACCTAATCCTATTCAATCACCTGGGAACACGGGACAGACACGACTCTACCTAATCTTATTCATGCACACAGGAACATGGGACAGACACGGATCTATATAATCTTATTCATTCACATGTGAACATAGACAGACATGGCTCCATGTAATCTTATTCATTCACCTGGGAACACGGGACAGACACGGCTCTATTTAATCTTATTCATTCACATATGAACATGGGACAGACAGTTCCATTTAATCTTATTCATTCACATGGGAACACGGGACAGACACAGCTCTATATAATCTTATTCATTCAGCTGGGAACACGGGACAGGCACGGCTCTATCTAATCTTATTCATTCACATGTGAACATGGGACAGACGTGGCTCTATCTAATGTTATTCATTCACATGTGAACACGGGACAGACACAGCTCTATCTAATCTTATTCATTCACATGGGAACATGGGACAGACACAGCTCTATATAATCTTATTCATTCACCTGGGAACACAGGACAGACACAGTTCTGCCTAATCTTATTCATTCACCTGGGAACATGGGACAGACATGGCTCGATCTAATCTTATTCATTCACATGTGAACATGGTGCAGACATAGCTCCATATAATCTTATTCATTCACATGAGAACACGGGACAGACACAGCTCTATATAATCTTATTCATTCACCTGGGAACATGGGAGAGACACAGCTCGACCTAATCTTATTCATTCACCTAGGAGCATGGGACAGACACGGCTATATCTAATCTTATTCATTCACCTGGGAACACGGGACAGACACAGCTCTGTATAATCATATTCATTCACCTGGGAACACAGGACCGACACAACTCTGTCTAATCTTATTCATTCACATGTGAACACGGGGCAGACACGGCTCCATATAATCTTATTCATTCACCTGGGAACACGGGACAGACACGGCTCTATATAATCTGATTCATTCACCTGGGAACACCGGACAGACACGGCCCGATCTAATCTCATTCATTCACATGGGAACACGGGACAGACACAGCTCTGTCTAATCTTATTCATTTACATGTGAACACGGGGCAGACACGGCTCCATATAATCTTATTCATTCACCTGGGAACACGGGACAGACATGGCTCAATCTAATCTTATTCATTCACATGGGAACACGGGACAGACACTGCTCTGTGTAATCTTATTCATTCACCTTGGGAACACGGGACAGCCACAGCTCTACCTAATCTTATTCATTCACCTGGGAACACGGGACAGACACGGCTCTATCTAATCTTATTCATTCACATGTGAACACAGGACAGACATGGCTATATCTAATCTTATTCATTCACATGTGAACATGGGACAGACGTGGCTCTATCTAATGTTATTCATTCACATGGGAACACGGGACAAACACAGCTCGAAACAATATTATTCATTCACATGGGAACATGGGACAGACACAGATCCACATAATCTTATTCATTCACATGGGAACACGGGAGACACGGCTCTATATAATCTTATTCATTCACATGTGAACACGGGACAGACACGGCTCTATATAATCTTATTCATTCACATGGGAACACGTGACAGACACGGCTCCATATAATCTTATTCATTCACCTGGGAACACAGGACAGGCACGGCTCTATATAATCTTATTCATTCACATGGGAACACGTGACAGACACAGCTCCATATAATCTTATTCATCCACATGCGAACATGGGACAGACACAGCTCTATATAATCTTATTCATTCACATGGGAAAGACACAGCTCCATATAATCTTATTCATTCACCTGGGAACACGGGACAGACATGGCTCTATCTAATGTTATTCATTCACATGTGAACACGGGACAGGCACAGCTCTATATAATCTTATCCATTCAACTGGGAACACGGGACAGACATGGCCCTATCTAATCTTATTCATTCACATGCGAACACGGGACAGTCACAGCTCTATATAATCTTATTAATTCACCTGGGAACACGGGACAGACACGGCTCTATCTAATCTTATTCATTCACATGTGAACACGGGACAGACATGGCTCTATCTAATCTTATTCATTCACATGTGAACATGGGACATACGTGGCTCTATCTAATGTGATTCATTCACATGTGAACACGGGACAGACACGGCTCTATATAATCTTATTCATACACATGTGAACACGGGACAGACACTGCTCCATATAATCTTATTCATTCACCTGGGAACACGGGACAGACACGGCTCGATCTAATCTTATTCATTCACATGTGAAGACGGGACAGACACAGCTCGAAATAATCTTATTCATTCACATGGGAACACGGGACAGACACAGCTCGATATAATCTTATTCATTCACCTGGGAACATGGGACACACAGCTCTACCTAATCTTATTCATACACTTGGGAGCATGGGACAGACACGGCTATATCTAATCTTATTCATTCACCTGGGAACACGGGACAGACACGGATCCACACAGGAACATGGGACAGACGTGGCTCTATCTAATCTTATTCATACACATGTGAACACGGGACAGACACTGCTCCATATAATCTTATTCATTCACCTGGGAACACGGGACAGACACGGATCGATCTAATCTTATTCATTCACATGTAAACATAGACAGAAATGACTATCCAATGTTATTCATTCACCTGGGAACACGGGACAGGCACGACTCTATCAAATCTTATTCATTCACCTGGGAACACGGGACAGACACAGTTCCATTAAATCTTATTCATTCACATGGGAACACAGGACAGACACAGCTCTATATAATCTTATTCATTCACATGTGAACATGGTACAGACACGGCTCCATATAATCTTATTCATTCACCTGGGAAGCTGGGACAGACATGGCTCTATCTAATCTTATTCATTCACATGTGAACACGGGACAGTCACGGCTATATCCAATCTTATTCATTCACCTGGGAACAGGGGACAGGCACAGCTCTACCTAATCTTATTCATGCACACAGGAACATGGGACAGACGTGGCTCTATCCAATATTATTCATTCACATGTGAACACGGGACAGACACAGCTCTATATAATCTTATTCATTCACATGGGAACACGGGACAGACAACCTCTACCTAATCTTATTCATTCACCTGGGAACATGGGACAGACATGGCTCTATCTAATCTTATTCATTCACATGGGAACACGGGACAGACACGAGACACATGTGAACACGGCACAGACACAGCTCTATCTAATCTTATTCATTCACATGGGAACACAGGAAAGACACAGCTCTATATAATCTTATTCATTCACCTGGGAACACGGGACAGACACGGCTCTATCTAATCTTATTCATTCACCTGGGAACACGGGACAGACACGGCTCAATCTAATCTTATTCATTCACATGTGAACACGGGACAGACACGGCTATATCGAATGTTATTCATTCACCTGGGAACACGGGACAGACACTACTCTACCTAATCTTATTCATGCACACAGAAACATGGGACAGACGTGGCTCTATCTAATCTTATTCATTCACCTGGGAACACGGGACAGACACAGCTCTGCCTAATCTGATTCATTCACATGTGAACACGGAACAGACACGGCTCCATATAATCTTATTCATTCACCTGTGAACACGGGACAGACACGGCTCTATCTAATCTTATTCATTCACATGTGAACACAGGACAGACACGGCTATATCTAATCTTATTCATTCACCTGGGATCACGGGACAGACATGACTCGACCTGATCTTATTCATGCACACAAGAACATGGGACAGACGTGGCTCTGTCTAATCTTATTCATTCACATGTGAACACGGGACAGACACTGCTCTATCTAATCGTATTCATTCACATGGGAACACGGGACAAACACAGCTCGAAACAATATTATTCATTCACATGGGAACATGGGACAGACACAGATCCACATAATCTTATTCATTCACATGGGAACACGGGAGACACGGCTCTATATAATCTTATTCATTCACATGTGAACACGGGACAGACACGGCTCTATATAATCTTATTCATTCACATGGGAACACGTGACAGACACGGCTCCATATAATCTTATTCATTCACCTGGGAACACAGGACAGGCACGGCTCTATATAATCTTATTCATTCACATGGGAACACGTGACAGACACAGCTCCATATAATCTTATTCATCCACATGCGAACATGGGACAGACACAGCTCTATATAATCTTATTCATTCACATGGGAAAGACACAGCTCCATATAATCTTATTCATTCACCTGGGAACACGGGACAGACATGGCTCTATCTAATGTTATTCATTCACATGTGAACACGGGACAGTCACAGCTCTATATAATCTTATTAATTCACCTGGGAACACGGGACAGACACGGCTCTATCTAATCTTATTCATTCACATGTGAACACGGGACAGACATGGCTCTATCTAATCTTATTCATTCACATGTGAACATGGGACATACTTGGCTCTATCTAATGTGATTCATTCACATGTGAACACGGGACAGACACGGCTCGATCTAATCTTATTCATCCACATGTGAAGACGGGACAGACACAGCTCGAGATAATCTTATTCATTCACATGGGAACACGGGACAGACACAGCTCGATATAATCTTATTCATTCACCTGGGAACATGGGACACACAGCTCTACCTAATCTTATTCATACACTTGGGAGCATGGGACAGACACGGCTATATCTAATCTTATTCATTCACCTGGGAACACGGGACAGACACGACTCTACCTAATCTTATTCATGCACACAGGAACATGGGACAGACGTGGCTCTATCTAATCTTATTCATTCACGTGTGAATACGGGACAGACACGGATCCACACAGGAACATGGGACAGACGTGGCTCTATCTAATCTTATTCATACACATGTGAACACGGGACAGACACTGCTCCATATAATCTTATTCATTCACCTGGGAACACGGGACAGACACGGATCTATCTTATCTTATTCATTCACATGTGAACATAGACAGAAATGACTATCCAATGTTATTCATTCACCTGGGAACACGGGACAGGCACGACTCTATCAAATCTTATTCATTCACCTGGGAACACGGGACAGACACGGCTCTATTTAATCTTATTCATTCACATATGAACATGGGACAGACACAGTTCCATTAAATCTTATTCATTCACATGGGAACACAGGACAGACACAGCTCTATATAATCTTATTCATTCACATGTGAACATGGGACAGACACGGCTCCATATAATCTTATTCATTCACCTGGGAAGCTGGGACAGACATGGCTCTATCTAATCTTATTCATTCACATGTGAACACGGGACAGTCACGGCTATATCCAATCTTATTCATTCACCTGGGAACACGGGACAGCCACAGCTCTACCTAATCTTATTCATGCACACAGGAACATGGGACAGACGTGGCTCTATCCAATATTATTCATTCACATGTGAACACGGGACAGACACAGCTCTATATAATCTTATTCATTCACATGGGAACCCCGGACAGACAACCTCTACCTAATCTTATTCATTCACCTGGGAACATGGGACAGACATGGCTCTATCTAATCGTATTCATTCACATGGGAACACGGGACAGACACGGGACACATATGAACACGGCACAGACACAGCTCTATCTAATCTTATTCATTCACATGGGAACACAGGAAAGACACAGCTCTATATAATCTTATTCATTCACCTGGGAACACGGGACAGACACGGCTCTATCTAATCTTATTCATGCACACAGAAACATGGGACAGACGTGGCTCTATCTAATCTTATTCATTCACCTGGGAACATGGGACAGACACAGCTCTACCTAATCTTATTCATTCACCTGGTAACATGGGACAGACATGGCTCTATCTAATCTTATTCATTCACATGTGAACACGGAACAGACACGGCTCCATATAATCTTATTCATTCACCTGTGAACACGGGACAGACACGGCTCTATCTAATCTTATTCATTTACATGTGAACATGGGACAGACATGGCTCTATCTAATCTTATTCATTCACATGTGAACACGGAACAGACACGGCCCGATCTAATCTCATTCATTCACATGGGAACACGGGACAGACACAGCTCTGTCTAATCTTATTCATTTACATGTGAACACGGGGCAGACACGGCTCCATATAATCTTATTCATTCACCTGGGAACACGGGACAGACATGGCTCAATCTAATCTTATTCATTCACATGGGAACACGGGACAGACACTGCTCTGTGTAATCTTATTCATTCACCTTGGGAACACGGGACAGCCACAGCTCTACCTAATCTTATTCATTCACCTGGGAACACGGGACAGACACGGCTCTATCTAATCTTATTCATTCACATGTGAACACAGGACAGACATGGCTATATCTAATCTTATTCATTCACATGTGAACATGGGACAGACGTGGCTCTATCTAATGTTATTCATTCACATGGGAACACGGGACAAACACAGCTCGAAACAATATTATTCATTCACATGGGAACATGGGACAGACACAGATCCACATAATCTTATTCATTCACATGGGAACACGGGAGACACGGCTCTATATAATCTTATTCATTCACATGTGAACACGGGACAGACACGGCTCTATATAATCTTATTCATTCACATGGGAACACGTGACAGACACGGCTCCATATAATCTTATTCATTCACCTGGGAACACAGGACAGGCACGGCTCTATATAATCTTATTCATTCACATGGGAACACGTGACAGACACAGCTCCATATAATCTTATTCATCCACATGCGAACATGGGACAGACACAGCTCTATATAATCTTATTCATTCACATGGGAAAGACACAGCTCCATATAATCTTATTCATTCACCTGGGAACACGGGACAGACATGGCTCTATCTAATGTTATTCATTCACATGTGAACACGGGACAGGCACAGCTCTATATAATCTTATCCATTCAACTGGGAACACGGGACAGACATGGCCCTATCTAATCTTATTCATTCACATGCGAACACGGGACAGTCACAGCTCTATATAATCTTATTAATTCACCTGGGAACACGGGACAGACACGGCTCTATCTAATCTTATTCATTCACATGTGAACACGGGACAGACATGGCTCTATCTAATCTTATTCATTCACATGTGAACATGGGACATACGTGGCTCTATCTAATGTGATTCATTCACATGTGAACACGGGACAGACACGGCTCTATATAATCTTATTCATACACATGTGAACACGGGACAGACACTGCTCCATATAATCTTATTCATTCACCTGGGAACACGGGACAGACACGGCTCGATCTAATCTTATTCATTCACATGTGAAGACGGGACAGACACAGCTCGAAATAATCTTATTCATTCACATGGGAACACGGGACAGACACAGCTCGATATAATCTTATTCATTCACCTGGGAACATGGGACACACAGCTCTACCTAATCTTATTCATACACTTGGGAGCATGGGACAGACACGGCTATATCTAATCTTATTCATTCACCTGGGAACACGGGACAGACACGGATCCACACAGGAACATGGGACAGACGTGGCTCTATCTAATCTTATTCATACACATGTGAACACGGGACAGACACTGCTCCATATAATCTTATTCATTCACCTGGGAACACGGGACAGACACGGATCTATCTAATCTTATTCATTCACATGTAAACATAGACAGAAATGACTATCCAATGTTATTCATTCACCTGGGAACACGGGACAGGCACGACTCTATCAAATCTTATTCATTCACCTGGGAACACGGGACAGACACAGTTCCATTAAATCTTATTCATTCACATGGGAACACAGGACAGACACAGCTCTATATAATCTTATTCATTCACATGTGAACATGGTACAGACACGGCTCCATATAATCTTATTCATTCACTTGGGAAGCTGGGACAGACATGGCTCTATCTAATCTTATTCATTCACATGTGAACACGGGACAGTCACGGCTATATCCAATCTTATTCATTCACCTGGGAACAGGGGACAGGCACAGCTCTACCTAATCTTATTCATGCACACAGGAACATGGGACAGACGTGGCTCTATCCAATATTATTCATTCACATGTGAACACGGGACAGACACAGCTCTATATAATCTTATTCATTCACATGGGAACACGGGACAGACAACCTCTACCTAATCTTATTCATTCACCTGGGAACATGGGACAGACATGGCTCTATCTAATCTTATTCATTCACATGGGAACACGGGACAGACACTACTCTACCTAATCTTATTCATGCACACAGAAACATGGGACAGACGTGGCTCTATCTAATCTTATTCATTCACCTGGGAACACGGGACAGACACAGCTCTGCCTAATCTGATTCATTCACATGTGAACACGGAACAGACACGGCTCCATATAATCTTATTCATTCACCTGTGAACACGGGACAGACACGGCGCTATCTAATCTTATTCATTCACATGTGAACACAGGACAGACACGGCTATATCTAATCTTATTCATTCACCTGGGATCACGGGACAGACATGACTCGACCTGATCTTATTCATGCACACAAGAACATGGGACAGACGTGGCTCTGTCTAATCTTATTCATTCACATGTGAACACGGGACAGACACTGCTCTATCTAATCGTATTCATTCACATGGGAACACGGGACAAACACAGCTCGAAACAATATTATTCATTCACATGGGAACATGGGACAGACACAGATCCACATAATCTTATTCATTCACATGGGAACACGGGAGACACGGCTCTATATAATCTTATTCATTCACATGTGAACACGGGACAGACACGGCTCTATATAATCTTATTCATTCACATGGGAACACGTGACAGACACGGCTCCATATAATCTTATTCATTCACCTGGGAACACAGGACAGGCACGGCTCTATATAATCTTATTCATTCACATGGGAACACGTGACAGACACAGCTCCATATAATCTTATTCATCCACATGCGAACATGGGACAGACACAGCTCTATATAATCTTATTCATTCACATGGGAAAGACACAGCTCCATATAATCTTATTCATTCACCTGGGAACACGGGACAGACATGGCTCTATCTAATGTTATTCATTCACATGTGAACACGGGACAGGCACAGCTCTATATAATCTTATCCATTCAACTGGGAACACGGGACAGACATGGCCCTATCTAATCTTATTCATTCACATGTGAACACGGGACAGTCACAGCTCTATATAATCTAATTAATTCACCTGGGAACACGGGACAGACACGGCTCTATCTAATCTTATTCATTCACATGTGAACACGGGACAGACATGGCTCTATCTAATCTTATTCATTCACATGTGAACATGGGACATACGTGGCTCTATCTAATGTGATTCATTCACATGTGAACACGGGACAGACACGGCTCGATCTAATCTTATTCATCCACATGTGAAGACGGGACAGACACAGCTCGAGATAATCTTATTCATTCACATGGGAACACGGGACAGACACAGCTCGATATAATCTTATTCATTCACCTGGGAACATGGGACACACAGCTCTACCTAATCTTATTCATACACTTGGGAGCATGGGACAGACACGGCTATATCTAATCTTATTCATTCACCTGGGAACACGGGACAGACACGACTCTACCTAATCTTATTCATGCACACAGGAACATGGGACAGACGTGGCTCTATCTAATCTTATTCATTCACGTGTGAATACGGGACAGACACGGATCCACACAGGAACATGGGACAGACGTGGCTCTATCTAATCTTATTCATACACATGTGAACACGGGACAGACACTGCTCCATATAATCTTATTCATTCACCTGGGAACACGGGACAGACACGGATCTATCTAATCTTATTCATTCACATGTGAACATAGACAGAAATGACTATCCAATGTTATTCATTCACCTGGGAACACGGGACAGGCACGACTCTATCAAATCTTATTCATTCACCTGGGAACACGGGACAGACACGGCTCTATTTAATCTTATTCATTCACATATGAACATGGGACAGACACAGTTCCATTAAATCTTATTCATTCACATGGGAACACAGGACAGACACAGCTCTATATAATCTTATTCATTCACATGTGAACATGGGACAGACACGGCTCCATATAATCTTATTCATTCACCTGGGAAGCTGGGACAGACATGGCTCTATCTAATCTTATTCATTCACATGTGAACACGGGACAGTCACGGCTATATCCAATCTTATTCATTCACCTGGGAACACGGGACAGCCACAGCTCTACCTAATCTTATTCATGCACACAGGAACATGGGACAGACGTGGCTCTATCCAATATTATTCATTCACATGTGAACACGGGACAGACACAGCTCTATATAATCTTATTCATTCACATGGGAACCCCGGACAGACAACCTCTACCTAATCTTATTCATTCACCTGGGAACATGGGACAGACATGGCTCTATCTAATCGTATTCATTCACATGGGAACACGGGACAGACACGGGACACATATGAACACGGCACAGACACAGCTCTATCTAATCTTATTCATTCACATGGGAACACAGGAAAGACACAGCTCTATATAATCTTATTCATTCACCTGGGAACACGGGACAGACACGGCTCTATCTAATCTTATTCATGCACACAGAAACATGGGACAGACGTGGCTCTATCTAATCTTATTCATTCACCTGGGAACACGGGACAGACACAGCTCTACCTAATCTTATTCATTCACCTGGTAACATGGGACAGACATGGCTCTATCTAATCTTATTCATTCACATGTGAACACGGAACAGACACGGCTCCATATAATCTTATTCATTCACCTGTGAACACGGGACAGACACGGCTCTATCTAATCTTATTCATTCACATGTGAACACAGGACAGATAAGGCTATATCTTATCTTATTCATTCACCTGGGATCACGGGACAGACACGACTCGACCTGATCTTATTCATGCACACAGGAACATGGGACAGACGTGGCTCTGTCTCATCTTATTCATTCACATGTGAACACGGGACAGACACTGCTCTATCTAATCGTATTCATTCACATGGGAACACGGGACAAACACAGCTCGAAACAATATTATTCATTCACATGGGAACATGGGACAGACACGGCTCTATATAATCTTATTCATGCACACAGCAACATGGGACAGACGTGGCTCTATCTAATCTTATTCATTCACCTGGGAACACGGGACAGACACGACTCTACGTAATCTTATTCATGCACACAGGAACATGGGACAGACGTGGCTCTATCTAATCTTATTCATACACATGTGAACACGGGACAGACACTGCTCCATATAATCTTATTCATTCACCTGGGAACACGGGACAGACACGGATCTATCTAATCTTATTCATTCACATGTGAACATAGACAGAAATGACTATCCAATGTTATTCATTCACCTGGGAACACGGGACAGGCACGACTCTATCTAATCTTATTCATTCACATGTGAGCATAGACAGAGATGGCTCTATCTAATCTTATTCATTCACCTGGGAACACGGGACAGACACAGCTCTATTTAATCTTATTCATTCACATATGAACATGGGACAGACACAGTTCCATTTAATCTTATTCATTCACATGGGAACACAGGACAGACACAGCTCTATATAATCTTATTCATTCACATGTGAACATGGGACAGACACGGCTCCATATAATCTTATTCATTCACCTGGGAAGCTGGGACAGACATGGCTCTATCTAATCTTATTCATTCACATGTGAACACGGGACAGTCACGGCTATATCTAATCTTATTCATTCACCTGGGAACACGGGACAGCCACAGCTCTACCTAATCTTATTCATGCACACAGGAACATGGGACAGACGTGGCTCTATCCAATATTATTCATTCACATGTGAACACGGGACAGACACAGCTCTATATAATCTTATTCATTCACATGGGAACCCCGGACAGACAACCTCTACCTAATCTTATTCATTCACCTGGGAACATGGGACAGACATGGCTCTATCTAATCGTATTCATTCACATGGGAACACGGGACAGACACGGGACACATATGAACACGGCACAGACACAGCTCTATCTAATCTTATTCATTCACATGGGAACACAGGAAAGACACAGCTCTATATAATCTTATTCATTCACCTGGGAACACGGGACAGACACGGCTCTATCTAATCTTATTCATGCACACAGAAACATGGGACAGACGTGGCTCTATCTAATCTTATTCATTCACCTGGGAACACGGGACAGACACAGCTCTACCTAATCTTATTCATTCACCTGGTAACATGGGACAGACATGGCTCTATCTAATCTTATTCATTCACATGTGAACACGGAACAGACACGGCTCCATATAATCTTATTCATTCACCTGTGAACACGGGACAGACACGGCTCTATCTAATCTTATTCATTCACATGTGAACACAGGACAGATAAGGCTATATCTTATCTTATTCATTCACCTGGGATCACGGGACAGACACGACTCGACCTGATCTTATTCATGCACACAGGAACATGGGACAGACGTGGCTCTGTCTCATCTTATTCATTCACATGTGAACACGGGACAGACACTGCTCTATCTAATCGTATTCATTCACATGGGAACACGGGACAAACACAGCTCGAAACAATATTATTCATTCACATGGGAACATGGGACAGACACGGCTCTATATAATCTTATTCATGCACACAGCAACATGGGACAGACGTGGCTCTATCTAATCTTATTCATTCACCTGGGAACACGGGACAGACACGACTCTACGTAATCTTATTCATGCACACAGGAACATGGGACAGACGTGGCTCTATCTAATCTTATTCATACACATGTGAACACGGGACAGACACTGCTCCATATAATCTTATTCATTCACCTGGGAACACGGGACAGACACGGATCTATCTAATCTTATTCATTCACATGTGAACATAGACAGAAATGACTATCCAATGTTATTCATTCACCTGGGAACACGGGACAGGCACGACTCTATCTAATCTTATTCATTCACATGTGAGCATAGACAGAGATGGCTCTATCTAATCTTATTCATTCACCTGGGAACACGGGACAGACACAGCTCTATTTAATCTTATTCATTCACATATGAACATGGGACAGACACAGTTCCATTTAATCTTATTCATTCACATGGGAACACAGGACAGACACAGCTCTATATAATCTTATTCATTCACATGTGAACATGGGACAGACACGGCTCCATATAATCTTATTCATTCACCTGGGAAGCTGGGACAGACATGGCTCTATCTAATCTTATTCATTCACATGTGAACACGGGACAGTCACGGCTATATCTAATCTTATTCATTCACCTGGGAACACGGGACAGCCACAGCTCTACCTAATCTTATTCATGCACACAGGAACATGGGACAGACGTGGCTCTATCCAATATTATTCATTCACATGTGAACACGGGACAGACACAGCTCTATATAATCTTATTCATTCACATGGGAACACGGGACAGACAACCTCTATCTAATTTTATTCATTCACCTGGGAACATGGGACAGACATGGCTCTATCTAATCTTATTCATTCACATGGGAACACGGGACAGACACTGCTCTATGTAATCTTATTCATTGACCTTGAGAACACGGGACAGCCACAGCTCTACCTAATCTTATTCATTCACCTGGAAACACGGGACAGACACGGCTCTATCTAATCTTATTCATTCACCTGGGAACACGGGACTGACACGACTCTACCTGATCTTATTCATGCACAAAGGCACATGGGACAGACGTGGCTCTGTCTAATCTTATTCATTCACATGTGAACACGGGACAGACACTGCTCTATCTAATCGTATTCATTCACATGGGAACACGGGACAAACACAGCTCGAAACAATATTATTCATTCACATGGGAACATGGGACAAACACAGCTCCACATAATATTATTCATTCACATGGGAACACGGGACAGACACGGCTCTATCTAATCTTATTCATTCACGTGTGAACACGGGACAGACACGGATCCATATAATCTTATTCATTCACCTGGGAACACGGGACAGACAGGGCTATATCTAATCTTATTCATTCACCTGGGAACACGGGACAGACACGACTCTACCTAATCTTATTCATGCACACAGGAACATGGGACAGACGTGGCTCTATCTAATCTTATTCATACACATGTGAACACGGGACAGACACAGTTCCATTTAATCTTATTCATTCACCTGGGAACACGGGACAGACACGGCTCTATCTAATTCTATTCATTCACATGTGAACACGGGACAGACACGGCTATATCGAATGTTATTCATTCACCTGGGAACACGGGACAGACACTACTCTACCTAATCTTATTCATGCACACAGAAACATGGGACAGACGTGGCTCTATCTAATCTTATTCATTCACCTGGGAACACGGGACAGACACAGCTATACCTAATCTTATTCAATCACCTGGTAACATGGGACAGACATGGCTCTATCTAATCTTATTCATTCACATGTGAACACGGAACAGACACGGCTCCATATAATCTTATTCATTCACCTGTGAACACGGGACAGACACGGCTCTATCTAATCTTATTCATTCACATGTGAACACAGGACAGACACGGCTATATCTTATCTTATTCATTCACCTGGGATCACAGGACAGACACGACTCGACCTGATCTTATTCATGCACACAGAAACATGGGACAGACGTGGCTCTGTCTCATCTTATTCATTCACATGTGAACACGGGACAGACACTGCTCTATCTAATCGTATTCATTCATATGGGAACACGGGACAAACACAGCTCGAAACAATATTATTCATTCACATGGGAACTTGGGACAAACACAGCTCCACATAATCTTATTCATTCACATGGGAACACGGGACAGACACGGCTCTATATAATCTTATTCATTCACATGTGAACACGGGACAGACACGGCTCGATATAATCTTATTCATTCACATGGGAACACGTGACAGACACGGCTCCATATAATCTTATTCATTGACCTGGGAACACAGGACAGGCACGGCTCGAAATAATCTTATTCATTCACATGGGAGCACGTGACAGACACAGCTCCATATAATCTTATTCATCCACATGCGAACATGGGACAGACACAGCTCCATATAACCTTATTCATTCACCTGGGAACATGGGACAGACATGGCTCTATCTAATGTTATTCATTCACATGTGAACACGGGACAGGCACAGCTCTATATAATCTTATCCATTCAACTGGGAACACGGGACAGACATGGCCCTATCTAATCTTATTCATTCACATGTGAACACGGGACAGTCACAGCTCTATATAATCTTATTAATTCACCTGGGAACACGGGACAGACACGGCTATATCTAATCTTATTCATTCACATGTGAACACGGGACAGACATGGCTGTATCTAATCTTATTCATTCACATGTGAACATGGGACAGACACAGCTCTATATAATCTTTTTCATTCACCTGGGAACACGGGACAGACACAGTTCTGCCTAATCTTATTCATTCACCTGGGAACATGGGACAGACATGGCCCTATCTAATGTGATTCATTCACATGTGAACACGGGACAGACACAGCTCTATCTAATCTTATTCATTCACATGGGAACATGGGACAGACACAGCTCTATATAATCTTTTTCATTCACCTGGGAACACGGGACAGACACAGTTCTGCCTAATCTTATTCATTCACCTGGGAACATGGGACAGACATGGCCCTATCTAATGTTATTCATTCACATGTGAACGTGGGACAGAAATAGCTCCATATAATCTTATTCATACACATGTGAACACGGGACAGACACTGCTCCATATAATCTTATTCATTCACCTGGGAACACGGGACAGACACGGCTCGATCTAATCTTATTCATTCACATGTGAACACGGGACAGACACAGCTCGAGATAATCTTATTCATTCACAAGGGAACACGGGACAGACACAGCTCGATATAATCTTATTCATTCACCTGGGAACATGGGACAGACACAGCTCTACCTAATCTTATTCATACACTTGGGAGCATGGGACAGACACGGCTATATCTAATCTTATTCATTCACCTGGGAACATGGGACAGACACGACTCTACCTAATCTTATTCATGCACACAGGAACATGGGACAGACGTGGCTCTATATAATCTTATTCATTCACATGTGAACATAGACAGACATGGCTCTATGTAATCTTATTCATTCACCTGGGAACACGGGACAGACACGGCTCTATTTAATCTTATTCATTCACATATGAACATGGGACAGACAGTTCCATTTAATCTTATTCATTCACATGGGAACACGGGACAGACACAGCTCTATATAATCTTATTCATTCAGCTGGGAACACGGGACAGGCACGGCTCTATCTAATCTTATTCATTCACATGTGAACATGGGACAGACGTGGCTCTATCTAATGTTATTCATTCACATGTGAACACGGGACAGACACAGCTCTATCTAATCTTATTCATTCACATGGGAACATGGGACAGACACAGCTCTATATAATCTTATTCATTCACCTGGGAACACAGGACAGACACAGTTCTGCCTAATCTTATTCATTCACCTGGGAACATGGGACAGACATGGCTCGATCTAATCTTATTCATTCACATGTGAACATGGTGCAGACATAGCTCCATATAATCTTATTCATTCACATGAGAACACGGGACAGACACAGCTCTATATAATCTTATTCATTCACCTGGGAACATGGGAGAGACACAGCTCGACCTAATCTTATTCATTCACCTAGGAGCATGGGACAGACACGGCTATATCTAATCTTATTCATTCACCTGGGAACACGGGACAGACACAGCTCTGTATAATCATATTCATTCACCTGGGAACACACGACCGACACAACTCTGTCTAATCTTATTCATTCACATGTGAACACGGGGCAGACACGGCTCCATATAATCTTATTCATTCACCTGGGAACACGGGACAGACACGGCTCTATATAATCTGATTCATTCACCTGGGAACACCGGACAGACACGGCCCGATCTAATCTCATTCATTCACATGGGAACACGGGACAGACACGGATCTATCTAATCTTATTCATTCACATGTAAACATAGACAGAAATGACTATCCAATGTTATTCATTCACCTGGGAACACGGGACAGGCACGACTCTATCAAATCTTATTCATTCACCTGGGAACACGGGACAGACACAGTTCCATTAAATCTTATTCATTCACATGGGAACACAGGACAGACACAGCTCTATATAATCTTATTCATTCACATGTGAACATGGTACAGACACGGCTCCATATAATCTTATTCATTCACCTGGGAAGCTGGGACAGACATGGCTCTATCTAATCTTATTCATTCACATGTGAACACGGGACAGTCACGGCTATATCCAATCTTATTCATTCACCTGGGAACAGGGGACAGGCACAGCTCTACCTAATCTTATTCATGCACACAGGAACATGGGACAGACGTGGCTCTATCCAATATTATTCATTCACATGTGAACACGGGACAGACACAGCTCTATATAATCTTATTCATTCACATGGGAACACGGGACAGACAACCTCTACCTAATCTTATTCATTCACCTGGGAACATGGGACAGACATGGCTCTATCTAATCTTATTCATTCACATGGGAACACGGGACAGACACGAGACACATGTGAACACGGCACAGACACAGCTCTATCTAATCTTATTCATTCACATGGGAACACAGGAAAGACACAGCTCTATATAATCTTATTCATTCACCTGGGAACACGGGACAGACACGGCTCTATCTAATCTTATTCATTCACCTGGGAACACGGGACAGACACGGCTCCATATAATCTTATTGATTCACCTGGGAACACGGGACAGACACGGCTCAATCTAATCTTATTCATTCACATGTGAACACGGGACAGACACGGCTATATCGAATGTTATTCATTCACCTGGGAACACGGGACAGACACTACTTTACCTAATCTTATTCATGCACACAGAAACATGGGACAGACGTGGCTCTATCTAATCTTATTCATTCACCTGGGAACACGGGACAGACACAGCTCTGCCTAATCTGATTCATTCACATGTGAACACGGAACAGACACGGCTCCATATAATCTTATTCATTCACCTGTGAACACGGGACAGACACGGCTCTATCTAATCTTATTCATTCACATGTGAACACAGGACAGACACGGCTATATCTAATCTTATTCATTCACCTGGGATCACGGGACAGACATGACTCGACCTGATCTTATTCATGCACACAAGAACATGGGACAGACGTGGCTCTGTCTAATCTTATTCATTCACATGTGAACACGGGACAGACACTGCTCTATCTAATCGTATTCATTCACATGGGAACACGGGACAAACACAGCTCGAAACAATATTATTCATTCACATGGGAACATGGGACAGACACAGATCCACATAATCTTATTCATTCACATGGGAACACGGGAGACACGGCTCTATATAATCTTATTCATTCACATGTGAACACGGGACAGACACGGCTCTATATAATCTTATTCATTCACATGGGAACACGTGACAGACACGGCTCCATATAATCTTATTCATTCACCTGGGAACACAGGACAGGCACGGCTCTATATAATCTTATTCATTCACATGGGAACACGTGACAGACACAGCTCCATATAATCTTATTCATCCACATGCGAACATGGGACAGACACAGCTCTATATAATCTTATTCATTCACATGGGAAAGACACAGCTCCATATAATCTTATTCATTCACCTGGGAACACGGGACAGACATGGCTCTATCTAATGTTATTCATTCACATGTGAACACGGGACAGGCACAGCTCTATATAATCTTATCCATTCAACTGGGAACACGGGACAGACATGGCCCTATCTAATCTTATTCATTCACATGTGAACACGGGACAGTCACAGCTCTATATAATCTTATTAATTCACCTGGGAACACGGGACAGACACGGCTCTATCTAATCTTATTCATTCACATGTGAACACGGGACAGACATGGCTCTATCTAATCTTATTCATTCACATGTGAACATGGGACATACGTGGCTCTATCTAATGTGATTCATTCACATGTGAACACGGGACAGACACGGCTCGATCTAATCTTATTCATTCACATGTGAAGACGGGACAGACACAGCTCGAGATAATCTTATTCATTCACATGGGAACACGGGACAGACACAGCTCGATATAATCTTATTCATTCACCTGGGAACATGGGACACACAGCTCTACCTAATCTTATTCATACACTTGGGAGCATGGGACAGACACGGCTATATCTAATCTTATTCATTCACCTGGGAACACGGGACAGACACGACTCTACCTAATCTTATTCATGCACACAGGAACATGGGACAGACGTGGCTCTATCTAATCTTATTCATTCACGTGTGAATACGGGACAGACACGGATCCACACAGGAACATGGGACAGACGTGGCTCTATCTAATCTTATTCATACACATGTGAACACGGGACAGACACTGCTCCATATAATCTTATTCATTCACCTGGGAACACGGGACAGACACGGATCTATCTAATCTTATTCATTCACATGTGAACATAGACAGAAATGACTATCCAATGTTATTCATTCACCTGGGAACACGGGACAGGCACGACTCTATCAAATCTTATTCATTCACCTGGGAACACGGGACAGACACGGCTCTATTTAATCTTATTCATTCACATATGAACATGGGACAGACACAGTTCCATTAAATCTTATTCATTCACATGGGAACACAGGACAGACACAGCTCTATATAATCTTATTCATTCACATGTGAACATGGGACAGACACGGCTCCATATAATCTTATTCATTCACCTGGGAAGCTGGGAGAGACATGGCTCTATCTAATCTTATTCATTCACATGTGAACACGGGACAGTCACGGCTATATCCAATCTTATTCATTCACCTGGGAACACGGGACAGCCGCAGCTCTACCTAATCTTATTCATGCACACAGGAACATGGGACAGACGTGGCTCTATCCAATATTATTCATTCACATGTGAACACGGGACAGACACAGCTCTATATAATCTTATTCATTCACATGGGAACCCCGGACAGACAACCTCTACCTAATCTTATTCATTCACCTGGGAACATGGGACAGACATGGCTCTATCTAATCGTATTCATTCACCTGGGAACACGGGACAGACACGGCTCTATCTAATCTTATTCATGCACACAGAAACATGGGACAGACGTGGCTCTATCTAATCTTATTCATTCACCTGGGAACACGGGACAGACACAGCTCTACCTAATCTTATTCATTCACCTGGTAACATGGGACAGACATGGCTCTATCTAATCTTATTCATTCACATGTGAACACGGAACAGACACGGCTCCATATAATCTTATTCATTCACCTGTGAACACGGGACAGACACGGCTCTATCTAATCTTATTCATTCACATGTGAACACAGGACAGATAAGGCTATATCTTATCTTATTCATTCACCTGGGATCACGGGACAGACACGACTCGACCTGATCTTATTCATGCACACAGGAACATGGGACAGACGTGGCTCTGTCTCATCTTATTCATTCACATGTGAACACGGGACAGACACTGCTCTATCTAATCGTATTCATTCACATGGGAACACGGGACAAACACAGCTCGAAACAATATTATTCATTCACATGGGAACATGGGACAGACACGGCTCTATATAATCTTATTCATGCACACAGCAACATGGGACAGACGTGGCTCTATCTAATCTTATTCATTCACGTGTGAACACGGGACAGACACGGATCCATATAATCTTATTCATTCACCTGGGAACACGGGACAGACACGACTCTACCTAATCTTATTCATGCACACAGGAACATGGGGCAGACGTGGCTCTATCTAATCTTATTCATACACATGTGAACACGGGACAGACACTGCTCCATATAATCTTATTCATTCACCTGGGAACACGGGACAGACACGGATCTATCTAATCTTATTCATTCACATGTGAACATAGACAGAAATGACTATCCAATGTTATTCATTCACCTGGGAACACGGGACAGGCACGACTCTATCTAATCTTATTCATTCACATGTGAGCATAGACAGAGATGGCTCTATCTAATCTTATTCATTCACCTGGGAACACGGGACAGACACGGCTCTATTTAATCTTATTCATTCACATATGAACATGGGACAGACACAGTTCCATTTAATCTTATTCATTCACATGGGAACACAGGACAGACACAGCTCTATATAATCTTATTCATTCACATGTGAACATGGGACAGACACGGCTCCATATAATCTTATTCATTCACCTGGGAAGCTGGGACAGACATGGCTCTATCTAATCTTATTCATTCACATGTGAACACGGGACAGTCACGGCTATATCTAATCTTATTCATTCACCTGGGAACACGGGACAGCCACAGCTCTACCTAATCTTATTCATGCACACAGGAACATGGGACAGACGTGGCTCTATCCAATATTATTCATTCACATGTGAACACGGGACAGACACAGCTCTATATAATCTTATTCATTCACATGGGAACACGGGACAGACAACCTCTATCTAATTTTATTCATTCACCTGGGAACATGGGACAGACATGGCTCTATCTAATCTTATTCATTCACATGGGAACACGGGACAGACACTGCTCTATGTAATCTTATTCATTGACCTTGAGAACACGGGACAGCCACAGCTCTACCTAATCTTATTCATTCACCTGGAAACACGGGACAGACACGGCTCTATCTAATCTTATTCATTCACCTGGGAACACGGGACTGACACGACTCTACCTGATCTTATTCATGCACAAAGGCACATGGGACAGACGTGGCTCTGTCTAATCTTATTCATTCACATGTGAACACGGGACAGACACTGCTCTATCTAATCGTATTCATTCACATGGGAACACGGGACAAACACAGCTCGAAACAATATTATTCATTCACATGGGAACATGGGACAAACACAGCTCCACATAATATTATTCATTCACATGGGAACACGGGACAGACACGGCTCTATCTAATCTTATTCATTCACGTGTGAACACGGGACAGACACGGATCCATATAATCTTATTCATTCACCTGGGAACACGGGACAGACAGGGCTATATCTAATCTTATTCATTCACCTGGGAACACGGGACAGACACGACTCTACCTAATCTTATTCATGCACACAGGAACATGGGACAGACGTGGCTCTATCTAATCTTATTCATACACATGTGAACACGGGACAGACACAGTTCCATTTAATCTTATTCATTCACCTGGGAACACGGGACAGACACGGCTCTATCTAATTCTATTCATTCACATGTGAACACGGGACAGACACGGCTATATCGAATGTTATTCATTCACCTGGGAACACGGGACAGACACTACTCTACCTAATCTTATTCATGCACACAGAAACATGGGACAGACGTGGCTCTATCTAATCTTATTCATTCACCTGGGAACACGGGACAGACACAGCTATACCTAATCTTATTCAATCACCTGGTAACATGGGACAGACATGGCTCTATCTAATCTTATTCATTCACATGTGAACACGGAACAGACACGGCTCCATATAATCTTATTCATTCACCTGTGAACACGGGACAGACACGGCTCTATCTAATCTTATTCATTCACATGTGAACACAGGACAGACACGGCTATATCTTATCTTATTCATTCACCTGGGATCACAGGACAGACACGACTCGACCTGATCTTATTCATGCACACAGAAACATGGGACAGACGTGGCTCTGTCTCATCTTATTCATTCACATGTGAACACGGGACAGACACTGCTCTATCTAATCGTATTCATTCATATGGGAACACGGGACAAACACAGCTCGAAACAATATTATTCATTCACATGGGAACATGGGACAAACACAGCTCCACATAATCTTATTCATTCACATGGGAACACGGGACAGACACGGCTCTATATAATCTTATTCATTCACATGTGAACACGGGACAGACACGGCTCGATATAATCTTATTCATTCACATGGGAACACGTGACAGACACGGCTCCATATAATCTTATTCATTCACCTGGGAACACAGGACAGGCACGGCTCGAAATAATCTTATTCATTCACATGGGAGCACGTGACAGACACAGCTCCATATAATCTTATTCATCCACATGCGAACATGGGACAGACACAGCTCCATATAACCTTATTCATTCACCTGGGAACATGGGACAGACATGGCTCTATCTAATGTTATTCATTCACATGTGAACACGGGACAGGCACAGCTCTATATAATCTTATCCATTCAACTGGGAACACGGGACAGACATGGCCCTATCTAATCTTATTCATTCACATGTGAACACGGGACAGTCACAGCTCTATATAATCTTATTAATTCACCTGGGAACACGGGACAGACACGGCTATATCTAATCTTATTCATTCACATGTGAACACGGGACAGACATGGCTGTATCTAATCTTATTCATTCACATGTGAACATGGGACAGACACAGCTCTATATAATCTTTTTCATTCACCTGGGAACACGGGACAGACACAGTTCTGCCTAATCTTATTCATTCACCTGGGAACATGGGACAGACATGGCCCTATCTAATGTGATTCATTCACATGTGAACACGGGACAGACACAGCTCTATCTAATCTTATTCATTCACATGGGAACATGGGACAGACACAGCTCTATATAATCTTTTTCATTCACCTGGGAACACGGGACAGACACGGCTCGATCTAATCTTATTCATTCACATGTGAACACGGGACAGACACAGCTCGATATAATCTTATTCATTCACCTGGGAACATGGGACAGACACAGCTCTACCTAATCTTATTCATACACTTGGGAGCATGGGACAGACACGGCTATATCTAATCTTATTCATTCACCTGGGAACATGGGACAGACACGACTCTACCTAATCTTATTCATGCACACAGGAACATGGGACAGACGTGGCTCTATCTAAGCTTATTCATTAACGTGTGAACACGGGACAGACACGGCTCCATACAATCTTATTCATTCACCTGGGAACACAGGACAGACAGGGCTATATCTAATCTTATTCATTCACCTGGGAACACGGGACAGACACGACTCTACCTAATCTTATTCATTCACCTGGGAACACGGGACAGACACAGCTCTACCTAATCCTATTCAATCACCTGGGAACACGGGACAGACACGACTCTACCTAATCTTATTCATGCACACAGGAACATGGGACAGACACGGATCTATATAATCTTATTCATTCACATGTGAACATAGACAGACATGGCTCTATGTAATCTTATTCATTCACCTGGGAACACGGGACAGACACAGCTCTATCTAATCTTATTCATTCACATGGGAACATGGGACAGACACAGCTCTATATAATCTTATTCATTCACCTGGGAACACAGGACAGACGCAGTTCTGCCTAATCTTATTCATTCACCTGGGAACATGGGACAGACATGGCTCGATCTAATCTTATTCATTCACATGTGAACATGGTGCAGACATAGCTCCATATAATCTTATTCATTCACATGAGAACACGGGACAGACACAGCTCTATATAATCTTATTCATTCACCTGGGAACATGGGAGAGACACAGCTCGACCTAATCTTATTCATTCACCTAGGAGCATGGGACAGACACGGCTATATCTAATCTTATTCATTCACCTGGGAACACGGGACAGACACAGCTCTGTATAATCATATTCATTCACCTGGGAACACAGGACCGACACAACTCTGTCTAATCTTATTCATTCACATGTGAACACGGGGCAGACACAGCTCCATATAATCTTATTCATTCACCTGGGAACACGGGACAGACACGGCTCTATATAATCTGATTCATTCACCTGGGAACACCGGACAGACACGGCCCGATCTAATCTCATTCATTCACATGGGAACACGGGACAGACACTGCTCTGTCTAATCTTATTCATTTACATGTGAACACGGGGCAGACACGGCTCCATATAATCTTATTCATTCACCTGGGAACACGGGACAGACATGGCTCAATCTAATCTTATTCATTCACATGGGAACACGGGACAGACACTGCTCTGTGTAATCTTATTCATTCACCTTGGGAACACGGGACAGCCACAGCTCTACCTAATCTTATTCATTCACCTGGGAACACGGGACAGACACGGCTCTATCTAATCTTATTCATTCACATGTGAACACAGGACAGACATGGCTATATCTAATCTTATTCATTCACATGTGAACATGGGACAGACGTGGCTCTATCTAATGTTATTCATTCACATGGGAACACGGGACAAACACAGCTCGAAACAATATTATTCATTCACATGGGAACATGGGACAGACACAGATCCACATAATCTTATTCATTCACATGGGAACACGGGAGACACGGCTCTATATAATCTTATTCATTCACATGTGAACACGGGACAGACAAGGCTCTATATAATCTTATTCATTCACATGGGAACACGTGACAGACACGGCTCCATATAATCTTATTCATTCACCTGGGAACACAGGACAGGCACGGCTCTATATAATCTTATTCATTCACATGGGAACACGTGACAGACACAGCTCCATATAATCTTATTCATCCACATGCGAACATGGGACAGACACAGCTCTATATAATCTTATTCATTCACATGGGAAAGACACAGCTCCATATAATCTTATTCATTCACCTGGGAACACGGGACAGACATGGCTCTATCTAATGTTATTCATTCACATGTGAACACGGGACAGGCACAGCTCTATATAATCTTATCCATTCAACTGGGAACACGGGACAGACATGGCCCTATCTAATCTTATTCATTCACATGCGAACACGGGACAGTCACAGCTCTATATAATCTTATTAATTCACCTGGGAACACGGGACAGACACGGCTCTATCTAATCTTATTCATTCACATGTGAACACGGGACAGACATGGCTCTATCTAATCTTATTCATTCACATGTGAACATGGGACATACGTGGCTCTATCTAATGTGATTCATTCACATGTGAACACGGGACAGACACTGCTCCATATAATCTTATTCATTCACCTGGGAACACGGGACAGACACGGCTCGATCTAATCTTATTCATTCACATGTGAAGACGGGAGAGACACAGCTCGAAATAATCTTATTCATTCACATGGGAACACGGGACAGACACAGCTCGATATAATCTTATTCATTCACCTGGGAACATGGGACACACAGCTCTACCTAATCTTATTCATACACTTGGGAGCATGGGACAGACACGGCTATATCTAATCTTATTCATTCACCTGGGAACACGGGACAGACACGGATCCACAAAGGAACATGGGACAGACGTGGCTCTATCTAATCTTATTCATACACATGTGAACACGGGACAGACACTGCTCCATATAATCTTATTCATTCACCTGGGAACACGGGGCAGACACGGATCTATCTAATCTTATTCATTCACATGTAAACATAGACAGAAATGACTATCCAATGTTATTCATTCACCTGGGAACACGGGACAGGCACGACTCTATCAAATCTTATTCATTCACCTGGGAACACGGGACAGACACAGTTCCATTAAATCTTATTCATTCACATGGGAACACAGGACAGACACAGCTCTATATAATCTTATTCATTCACATGTGAACATGGTACAGACACGGCTCCATATAATCTTATTCATTCACCTGGGAAGCTGGGACAGACATGGCTCTATCTAATCTTATTCATTCACATGTGAACACGGGACAGTCACGGCTATATCCAATCTTATTCATTCACCTGGGAACAGGGGACAGCCACAGCTCTACCTAATCTTATTCATGCACACAGGAACATGGGACAGACGTGGCTCTATCCAATATTATTCATTCACATGTGAACACGGGACAGACACAGCTCTATATAATCTTATTCATTCACATGGGAACACGGGACAGACAACCTCTACCTAATCTTATTCATTCACCTGGGAACATGGGACAGACATGGCTCTATCTAATCTTATTCATTCACATGGGAACACGGGACAGACACGAGACACATGTGAACACGGCACAGACACAGCTCTATCTAATCTTATTCATTCACATGGGAACACAGGAAAGACACAGCTCTATATAATCTTATTCATTCACCTGGGAACACGGGACAGACACGGCTCTATCTAATCTTATTCATTCACATGTGAACACGGGACAGACACGGCTATATCTAATTCTATTCATTCACATGTGAACACGGGACAGACACGGCTATATCGAATGTTATTCATTCACCTGGGAACACGGGACAGACACTACTCTACCTAATCTTATTCATGCACACAGAAACATGGGACAGACGTGGCTCTATCTAATCTTACTCATTCACCTGGGAACACGGGACAGACACAGCTCTACCTAATCTTATTCATTCACCTGGTAACATGGGACAGACATGGCTCTATCTAATCTTATTCATTCACATGTGAACACGGAACAGACACGGCTCTATCTAATCTTATTCATTCACATGTGAACACAGGACAGACACGGCTATATCTTATCTTATTCATTCACCTGGGATCACGGGACAGACACGACTCGACCTGATCTTATTCATGCACACAGGAACATGGGACAGACGTGGCTCTGTCTCATGTTATTCATTCACATGTGAACACGGGACAGACACTGCTCTATCTAATCGTATTCATTCACATGGGAACACGGGACAAACACAGCTCGAAACAATATTATTCATTCACATGGGAACATGGGACAAACACAGCTCCACATAATCTTATTCATTCACATGGGAACACGGGACAGACACGGCTCTATATAATCTTATTCATTCACATGTGAACACGGGACAGACACGGCTCGATATAATCTTATTCATTCACATGGGAACACGTGACAGACACGGCTCCATATAATCTTATTCATTCACCTGGGAACACAGGACAGGCACGGCTCTATATAATCTTATTCATTCACATGGGAGCACGTGACAGACACAGCTCCATATAATCTTATTCATCCACATGCGAACATGGGACAGACACAGCTCCATATAATCTTATTCATTCACCTGGGAACACGGGACAGACATGGCTCTATCTAATGTTATTCATTCACATGTGAACACGGGACAGGCACAGCTCTATATAATCTTATCCATTCAACTGGGAACACGGGACAGACATGGCCCTATCTAATCTTATTCATTCACATGTGAACACGGGACAGTCACAGCTCTATATAATCTTATTAATTCACCTGGGAACACGGGACAGACACGGCTCTATCTAATCTTATTCATTCACATGTGAACACGGGACAGACATGGCTGTATCTAATCTTATTCATTCACATGTGAACATGGGACAGACACGGCTCTATCTAATCTTATTCATTCACATGTGAACACGGGACAGACATGGCTGTATCTAATGTGATTCATTCACATGTGAACACGGGACAGACACAGCTCTATATAATCTTTTTCATTCACCTGGGAACACGGGACAGACACAGTTCTGCCTAATCTTATTCATTCACCTGGGAACATGGGACAGACATGGACCTATCTAATGTTATTCATTCACATGTGAACGTGGGACAGACATAGCTCCATATAATCTTATTCATACACATGTGAACACGGGACAGACACTGCTCCATATAATCTTATTCATTCACCTGGGAACACGGGACAGACACGGCTCGATCTAATCTTATTCATTCACATGTGAACACGGGACAGACACAGCTCGAGATAATCTTATTCATTCACATGGGAACACGGGACAGACACAGCTCGATATAATCTTATTCATTCACCTGGGAACATGGGACAGACACGACTCTACCTAATCTTATTCATGCATACAGGAACATGGGGCAGACGTGGCTCTATCTAAGCTTATTCATTCACGTGTGAACACGGGACAGACACGGCTCCATATAATCTTATTCATTCACCTGAGAACACGGGACAGACAGGGCTATATCTAATCTTATTCATTCACCTGGGAACACGGGACAGACACGACTCTACCTAATCTTATTCATTCACCTGGGAACACGGGACAGACACAGCTCTACCTAATCCTATTCAATCACCTGGGAACACGGGACAGACACGACTCTACCTAATCTTATTCATGCACACAGGAACATGGGACAGACACGGATCTATATAATCTTATTCATTCACATGTGAACATAGACAGACATGGCTCTATGTAATCTTATTCATTCACCTGGGAACACGGGACAGACACGGCTCTATTTAATCTTATTCATTCACATATGAACATGGGACAGACAGTTCCATTTAATCTTATTCATTCACATGGGAACACGGGACAGGCACGGCTCTATCTAATCTTATTCATTCACATGTGAACATGGGACAGACGTGGCTCTATCTAAT
This sequence comes from Myxine glutinosa, assembly GCF_964187855.1. Classification (NCBI taxonomy): domain Eukaryota; kingdom Metazoa; phylum Chordata; class Myxini; order Myxiniformes; family Myxinidae; genus Myxine; species Myxine glutinosa. The sequence goes on from NC_136261.1 coordinate 163,129,327, forward strand.
GTTATTCATTCACATGTGAACACGGGACAGACACAGCTCTATCTAATGTTATTCATTCACATGGGAACATGGGACAGACACAGCTCTATATAATCTTATTCATTCACCTGGGAAAACAGGACAGACACAGTTCTGCCTAATCTTATTCATTCACCTGGGAACATGGGACAGACATGGCTCGATCTAATCTTATTCATTCACATGTGAACATGGGACAGACACTGCTCCATATAATCTTATTCATTCACCTGGGAACACGGGACAGACACGGTTCAATCTAATCTTATTCATTCACATGTGAACACGGGACAGACACAGCTCTATATAATCTTATTCATTCACATGAGAACACGGGACAGACACAGCTCTATATAATCTTATTCATTCACATGAGAACACGGGACAGACACAGCTCTGTACAATCTTATTCATTCACCTGGGAACACAGGACCGACACAACTCTGTCTAATCTTATTCATTCACATGTGAACACGGGGCAGACACGGCTCCATATAATCTTATTCATTCACCTGGGAACACGGGACAGACATGGCTCAATCTAATCTTATTCATTCACATGGGAACACGGGACAGACACGGCTCTATATAATCTGATTCATTCACCTGGGAACACGGGACAGACACGGCTATATCTAATCTTATTCATTCACCTGGGAACACGGGACAGACACGGCTCTATATAATCTGATTCATTCACCTGGGAACACGGGACAGACACGGCCCGATCTAATCTCATTCATTCACATGGGAACACGGGACAGACACAGCTCTGTATAACCTTATTCATTCACCTGGGAATACAGGACAGACACAGCTCTGTCTAATCTTATTCATTTACATGTGAACACGGGGCAGACACGGCTCCATATAATCTTATTCATTCACCTGGGAACACGGGACAGACATGGCTCAATCTAATCTTATTCATTCACATGGGAACACGGGACAGACACTGCTCTGTGTAATCTTATTCATTCACCTTGGGAACACGGGACAGCCACAGCTCTACCTAATCTTATTCATTCACCTGGGAACACGGGACAGACACGGCTCTATCTAATCTTATTCATTCACATGTGAACACAGGACAGACACGGCTATATCTAATCTTATTCATTCACATGTGAACATGGGACAGACGTGGCTCTATCTAATGTTATTCATTCACATGTGAACACGGGACAGACACAGACACAGCTCTATCTAATCTTATTCATTCACATGGGACCATGGGACAGACACAGCTCTATATAATCTTATTCATTCACCTGGGAACACAGGACAGACACAGTTCTGCCTAATCTTATTCATTCACCTGGGAACATGGGACAGACATGGCTCGATCTAATCTTATTCGTTCACATGTGAACATGGTGCAGACATAGCTCCATATAATCTTATTCATTCACATGGGAACATGGGACAGACACAGCTCTATATAATCTTATTCATTCACATGTGAACACGGGACAGACACTGCTCCATATAATCTTATTCATTCACCTGGGAACACGGGACAGACACGGCTCTATCTAATCTTATTCATTCACATGTGAACACGGGACAGACATAGCTCTATATAATCTTATTCATTCACATGTGAACACGGGACAGACACAGCTCGAGATAATCTTATTCATTCACATGGGAACACGGGACAGACATGGACCTATCTAATGTTATTCATTCACATGTGAACGTGGGACAGACATAGCTCCATATAATCTTATTCATACACATGTGAACACGGGACAGACACTGCTCCATATAATCTTATTCATTCACCTGGGAACACGGGACAGACACGGCTCGATCTAATCTTATTCATTCACATGTGAACACGGGACAGACACAGCTCGAGATAATCTTATTCATTCACATGGGAACACGGGACAGACACAGCTCGATATAATCTTATTCATTCACCTGGGAACATGGGACAGACACGACTCTACCTAATCTTATTCATGCACACAGGAACATGGGACAGACGTGGCTCTATCTAAGCTTATTCATTCACGTGTGAACAGGGGACAGACACGGCTCCATATAATCTTATTCATTCACCTGGGAACACGGGACAGACAGGGCTATATCTAATCTTATTCATTCACCTGGGAACACGGGACAGACACGACTCTACCTAATCTTATTCATTCACCTGGGAACACGGGACAGACACAGCTCTACCTAATCCTATTCAATCACCTGGGAACACGGGACAGACACGACTCCACCTAATCTTATTCATGCACACAGGAACATGGGACAGACACGGATCTATATAATCTTATTCATTCACATGTGAACATAGACAGACATGGCTCTATGTAATCTTATTCATTCACCTGGGAACACGGGACAGACACGGCTCTATTTAATCTTATTCATTCACATATGAACATGGGACAGACAGTTCCATTTAATCTTATTCATTCACATGGGAACACGGGACAGACACAGCTCTATATAATCTTATTCATTCACCTGGGAACACGGGACAGGCACGGCTCTATCTAATCTTATTCATTCACATGTGAACATGGGACAGACGTGGCTCTATCTAATGTTATTCATTCACATGTGAACACGGGACAGACACAGCTCTATCTAATCTTATTCATTCACATGGGAACATGGGACAGACACAGCTCTATATAATCTTATTCATTCACCTGGGAACACAGGACAGACACAGTTCTGCCTAATCTTATTCATTCACCTGGGAACATGGGGCAGACATGGCTCGATCTAATCTTATTCATTCACATGTGAACATGGTGCAGACATAGCTCCATATAATCTTATTCATTCACATAGGAACACGGGACAGACACAGCTCTATATAATCTGATTCATTCACATGTGAACACGGGACAGACACAGCTCTATATAATCTTATTCATTCACATGGGAACACGGGACAGACAACCTCTATCTAATTTTATTCATTCACCTGGGAACATGGGACAGACATGGCTCTATCTAATCTTATTCATTCACATGGGAACACGGGACAGACACTGCTCTATGTAATCTTATTCATTGACCTTGGGAACACGGGACAGCCACAGCTCTACCTAATCTTATTCATTCACCTGGGAACATGGGACAGACACGGCTCTATCTAATCTTATTCATTCACCTGGGAACACGGGACTGACACGACTCTACCTGATCTTATTCATGCACACAGGCACATGGGACAGACGTGGCTCTGTCTAATCTTATTCATTCACATGTGAACACGGGACAGACACTGCTCTATCTAATCGTATTCATTCACATGGGAACACGGGACAAACACAGCTCGAAACAATATTATTCATTCACATGGGAACATGGGACAAACACAGCTCCACATAATCTTATTCATTCACATGGGAACACAGGACAGACACGGCTCTATATAATCTTATTCATTCACATGTGAACACGGGACAGACACGGCTCGATATAATCCTATTCATTCACATGGGAACACGTGACAGACAGGGCTCCAAAAATCTTATTCATTCACCTGGGAACACAGGACAGGCACGGCTCTATATAATCTTATTCATTCACCTGGGAACACGGGACAGACACGACTCTACCTAATCTTATTCATGCACACAGGAACATGGGACAGACGTGGCTCTATCTAATCTTATTCATTCACGTGTGAACACGGGACAGACACGGATCCATATAATCTTATTCATTTACATGGGAACACGGGACAAACAGGGCTATATCTAATCTTATTCATTCACCTGGGAACACGGGACAGACACGACTCTACCTAATCTTATTCATGCACACAGGAACATGGGACAGACGTGGCTCTATCTAATCTTATTCATACACATGTGAACACGGGACAGACACGGCTCTATTTAATCTTATTCATTCACATATGAACATGGGACAGACACAGTTCCATTTAATCTTATTCATTCACATGGGAACACAGGACAGACACAGCTCTATATAATCTTATTCATTCACATGTGAACATGGGACAGACACGGCTCCATATAATCTTATTCATTCACCTGGGAAGCTGGGACAGACATGGCTCTATCTAATCTTATTCATTCACATGTGAACACGGGACAGTCACGGCTATATCTAATCTTATTCATTCACCTGGGAACACGGGACAGCCACAGCTCTACCTAATCTTATTCATGCACACAGGAACATGGGACAGACGTGGCTCTATCCAATATTATTCATTCACATGTGAACACGGGACAGACACAGCTCTATATAATCTTATTCATTCACATGGGAACACGGGACAGACAACCTCTATCTAATTTTATTCATTCACCTGGGAACACGGGACAGACACGGCTCAATCTAATCTTATTCATTCACATGTGAACACGGGACAGACATGGCTGTATCTAATCTTATTCATTCACATGTGAACATGGGACAGACACGGCTCTATCTAATCTTATTCATTCACATGTTAACACGGGACAGACATGGCTGTATCTAATGTGATTCATTCACATGTGAACACGGGACAGACACAGCTCTATATAATCTTTTTCATTCACCTGGGAACACGGGACAGACACAGTTCTGCCTAATCTTATTCATTCACCTGGGAACATGGGACAGACATGGACCTATCTAATGTTATTCATTCACATGTGAACGTGGGACAGACATAGCTCCATATAATCTTATTCATACACATGTGAACACGGGACAGACACTGCTCCATATAATCTTATTCATTCACCTGGGAACACGGGACAGACACGGCTCGATCTAATCTTATTCATTCACATGTGAACACGGGACAGACACAGCTCGAGATAATCTTATTCATTCACATGGGAACACGGGACAGACACAGCTCGATATAATCTTATTCATTCACCTGGGAACATGGGACAGACACGACTCTACCTAATCTTATTCATGCACACAGGAACATGGGGCAGACGTGGCTCTATCTGAGCTTATTCATTCACGTGTGAACACGGGACAGACACGGCTCCATATAATCTTATTCATTCACCTGAGAACACGGGACAGACAGGGCTATATCTAATCTTATTCATTCACCTGGGAACACGGGACAGACACGACTCTACCTAATCTTATTCATTCACCTGGGAACACGGGACAGACACAGCTCTACCTAATCCTATTCAATCACCTGGGAACACGGGACAGACACGACTCTACCTAATCTTATTCATGCACACAGGAACATGGGACAGACACGGATCTATATAATCTTATTCATTCACATGTGAACATAGACAGACATGGCTCTATGTAATCTTATTCATTCACCTGGGAACACGGGACAGACACGGCTCTATTTAATCTTATTCATTCACATATGAACATGGGACAGACAGTTCCATTTAATCTTATTCATTCACATGGGAACACGGGACAGGCACGGCTCTATCTAATATTATTCATTCACATGTGAACATGGGACAGACGTGGCTCTATCTAATGTTATTCATTCACATGTGAACACGGGACAGACACAGCTCTAATGTTATTCATTCACATGGGAACATGGGACAGACACAGCTCTATGTAATCTTATTCATTCACCTGGGAACACAGGACAGACACAGTTCTGCCTAATCTTATTCATTCACCTGGGAACATGGGACAGACATGGCTCGATCTAATCTTATTCATTCACATGTGAACATGGGACAGACACTGCTCCATATAATCTTATTCATTCACCTGGGAACACGGGACAGACACGGTTCAATCTAATCTTATTCATTCACATGTGAACACGGGACAGACACAGCTCTATATAATCTTATTCATTCACATTAGAACACGGGACAGACACAGCTCTATATAATCTTATTCATTCACCTGGGAACATGGGAGAGACACAGCTCGACCTAATCTTATTCATTCACCTCGGAGCATGGGACAGACACGGCTATATCTAATCTTATTCATTCACCTGGGAACACGGGACAGACACGACTCGATCTAATCTCATTCATTCACATGGGAACACGGGACAGACACAGCTCTGTACAATCTTATTCATTCACCTGGGAACACAGGACCGACACAACTCTGTCTAATCTTATTCATTCACATGTGAACACGGGGCAGACACGGCTCCATATAATCTTATTCATTCACCTGGGAACACGGGACAGACATGGCTCAATCTAATCTTATTCATTCACATGGGAACACGGGACAGACACGGCTCTATATAATCTGATTCATTCACCTGGGAACACGGGACAGACACGGCTATATCTAATCTTATTCATTCACCTGGGAACACGGGACAGACACGGCTCTATATAATCTGATTCATTCACCTGGGAACACGGGACAGACACGGCCCGATCTCATCTCATTCATTCACATGGGAACACGGGACAGACACAGCTCTGTATAACCTTATTCATTCACCTGGGAACACAGGACAGACACAGCTCTGTCGAATCTTATTCATTTACATGTGAACACGGGGCAGACACGGCTCCATATAATCTTATTCATTCACCTGGGAACACGGGACAGACATGGCTCAATCTAATCTTATTCATTCACATGGGAACACGGGACAGACACTGCTCTGTGTAATCTTATTCATTCACCTTGGGAACACGGGACAGCCACAGCTCTACCTAATCTTATTCATTCACCTGGGAACACGGGACAGACACGGCTCTATCTAATCTTTTTCATTCACATGTGAACACAGGACAGACACGGCTATATCTAATCTTATTCATTCACATGTGAACATGGGACAGACGTGGCTCTATCTAATGTTATTCATTCACATGTGAACACGGGACAGACACAGACACAGCTCTATCTAATCTTATTCATTCACATGGGAGACCATGGGACAGACACAGCTCTATATAATCTTATTCATTCACCTGGGAACACAGGACAGACACAGTTCTGCCTAATCTTATTCATTCACCTGGGAACATGGGACAGACATGGCTCGATCTAATCTTATTCATTCACATGTGAACATGGTGCAGACATAGCTCCATATAATCTTATTCATTCACATGGGAACATGGGACAGACACAGCTCTATATAATCTTATTCATTCACATGTGAACACGGGACAGACACTGCTCCATATAATCTTATTCATTCACCTGGGAACACGGGACAGACACGGCTCTATCTAATCTTATTCATTCACATGTGAACACGGGACAGACATAGCTCTATATAATCTTATTCATTCACATGTGAACACGGGACAGACACAGCTCGAGATAATCTTATTCATTCACATGGGAACACGGGACAGACATGGACCTATCTAATGTTATTCATTCACATGTGAACGTGGGACAGACATAGCTCCATATAATCTTCTTCATACACATGTGAACACGGGACAGACACTGCTCCATATAATCTTATTCATTCACCTGGGAACACGGGACAGACACGGCTCGATCTAATCTTATTCATTCACATGTGAACACGGGACAGACACAGCTCGAGATAATCTTATTCATTCACATGGGAACACGGGACAGACAGCTCGATATAATCTTATTCATTCACCTGGGAACACGGGACAGACACGGCTCGATCTAATCTTATTCATTCACATGTGAACACGGGACAGACACAGCTCGAGATAATCTTATTCATTCACATGGGAACACGGGACAGACAGCTCGATCTAATCTTATTCATTCACATGTGAACACGGGACAGACACTGCTTTGTGTAATCTTATTCATTCACCTGGGAACACGGGACAGACAGGGCTATATCTAATCTTATTCATTCACCTGGGAACACGGGACAGACACGACTCTACCTAATCTTATTCATTCACCTGGGAACACGGGACAGACACAGCTCTACCTAATCCTATTCAATCACCTGGGAACACGGGACAGACACGACTCTACCTAATCTTATTCATGCACACAGGAACATGGGACAGACACGGATCTATATAATCTTATTCATTCACATGTGAACATAGACAGACATGGCTCTATGTAATCTTATTCATTCACCTGGGAACACGGGACAGACACGGCTCTATTTAATCTTATTCATTCACATATGAACATGGGACAGACAGTTCCATTTAATCTTATTCATTCACATGGGAACACGGGACAGACACAGCTCTATATAATCTTATTCATTCACCTGGGAACACGGGACAGGCACGGCTCTATCTAATCTTATTCATTCACATGTGAACATGGGACAGACGTGGCTCTATCTAATGTTATTCATTCACATGTGAACACGGGACAGACACAGCTCTATCTAATCTTATTCATTCACATGGGAACATGGGACAGACACAGCTCTATATAATCTTATTCATTCACCTGGGAACACAGGACAGACACAGTTCTGCCTAATCTTATTCATTCACCTGGGAACATGGGACAGACATGGCTCGATCTAATCTTATTCATTCACATGTGAACATGGTGCAGACATAGCTCCATATAATCTTATTCATTCACATGGGAACACGGGACAGACACAGCTCTATATAATCTGATTCATTCACATGTGAACACGGGACAGACACAGCTCTATATAATCTTATTCATTCACATGGGAACACGGGACAGACAACCTCTATCTAATTTTATTCATTCACCTGGGAACATGGGACAGACATGGCTCTATATAATCTTATTCATTCACATGGGAACACGGGACAGACAACCTCTATCTAATTTTATTCATTCACCTGGGAACATGGGACAGACATGGCTCTATCTAATCTTATTCATTCACATGGGAACACGGGACAGACACTGCTCTATGTAATCTTATTCATTGACCTTGGGAACACGGGACAGCCACAGCTCTACCTAATCTTATTCATTCACCTGGGAACACGGGACAGACACGGCTCTATCTAATCTTATTCATTCACCTGGGAACACGGGACTGACACGACTCTACCTGAACTTATTCATGCACACAGGCACATGGGACAGACGTGGCTCTGTCTAATCTTATTCATTCACATGTGAACACGGGACAGACACTGCTCTATCTAATCGTATTCATTCACATGGGAACACGGGACAAACACAGCTCGAAACAATATTATTCATTCACATGGGAACATGGGACAAACACAGCTCCACATAATCTTATTCATTCACATGGGAACACGGGACAGACACGGCTCGATATAATCCTATTCATTCACATGGGAACACGTGACAGACAGGGCTCCATATAATCTTATTCATTCACCTGGGAACACAGGACAGGCACGGCTCTATATAATCTTATTCATTCACCTGGGAACACGGGACAGACACGACTCTGCCTAATCTTATTCATGCACACAGGAACATGGGACAGACGTGGCTCTATCTAATCTTATTCATTCACGTGTGAACACGGGACAGACACGGATCCATATAATCTTATTCATTTACATGGGAACACGGGACAAACAGGGCTATATCTAATCTTATTCATTCACCTGGGAACACGGGACAGACACGACTCTACCTAATCTTATTCATGCACACAGGAACATGGGACAGACGTGGCTCTATCTAATCTTATTCATACACATGTGAACACGGGACAGACACGGCTCTATTTAATCTTATTCATTCACATATGAACATGGGACAGACACAGTTCCATTTAATCTTGTTCATTCACATGGGAACACAGGACAGACACAGCTCTATATAATCTTATTCATTCACATGTGAACATGGGACAGACACGGCTCCATATAATCTTATTCATTCACCTGGGAAGCTGGGACAGACATGGCTCTATCTAATCTTATTCATTCACATGTGAACACGGGACAGTCACGGCTATATCTAATCTTATTCATTCACCTGGGAACACGGGACAGCCACAGCTCTACCTAATCTTATTCATGCACACAGGAACATGGGACAGACCTGGCTCTATCCAATATTATTCATTCACATGTGAACACGGGACAGACACAGCTCTATATAATCTTATTCATTCACATGGGAACACGGGACAGACAACCTCTATCTAATTTTATTCATTCACATGGGAACATGGGACAGACATGGCTCTATCTAATCTTATTCATTCACATGGGAACACGGGACAGACACTGCTCTATGTAATCTTATTCATTGACCTTGGGAACACGGGACAGCCACAGCTCTACCTAATCTTATTCATTCACCTGGGAACACGGGACAGACACGGCTCTATCTAATCTTATTCATTCACCTGGGAACACGGGACTGACACGACTCTACCTGATCTTATTCATGCACACAGGCACATGGGACAGACGTGGCTCTGTCTAATCTTATTCATTCACATGTGAACACGGCACAGACACAGCTCTATCTAATCTTATTCATTCACATGGGAACACAGGAAAGACACAGCTCTATATAATCTTATTCATTCACGTGTCAACACGGGACAGACCCGGCTCCATATAATCTTATTCATTCACCTGGGAACACGGGACAGACACGGCTCTATCTAATCTTATTCATTCACATGTGAACACGGGACAGACACGGCTATATCTAATTCTATTCATTCACATGTGAACACGGGACAGACGTGGCTCTATCTAATCTTATTCATTCACCTGGGAACACGGGACAGACACAGCTCTACCTAATCTTATTCATTCACCTGGTAACATGGGACAGACATGGCCCTATCTAATCTTATTCATTCACATGTGAACACGGAACAGACACGGCTCCAGATAATCTTATTCATTCACCTGTGAACACGGGACAGACACGGCTCTATCTAATCTTATTCATTCACATGTGAACACAGGACAGACACGGCTATATCTTATCTTATTCATTCACCTGGGATCACGGGACAGACACGACTCGACCTGATCTTATTCATGCACACAGGAACATGGGACAGACGTGGCTCTGTCTCATGTTATTCATTCACATGTGAACACGGGACAGACACTGCTCTATCTAATCGTATTCATTCACATGGGAACACGGGACAAACACAGCTCGAAACAATATTATTCATTCACATGGGAACATGGGACAAACACAGCTCCACATAATCTTATTCATTCACATGGGAACACGGGACAGACACGGCTCTATATAATCTTATTCATTCACATGTGAACACGGGACAGACACGGCTCGATATAATCTTATTCATTCACATGGGAACACGTGACAGACACGGCTCCATATAATCTTATTCATTCACCTGGGAACACAGGACAGGCACGGCTCTATATAATCTTATTCATTCACATGGGAGCACGTGACAGACACAGCTCCATATAATCTTATTCATCCACATGCGAACATGGGACAGACACAGCTCCATATAATCTTATTCATTCACCTGGGAACACGGGACAGACATGGCTCTATCTAATGTTATTCATTCACATGTGAACACGGGACAGGCACAGCTCTATATAATCTTATCCATTCAACTGGGAACACGGGACAGACATGGCCCTATCTAATCTTATTCATTCACATGTGAACACGGGACAGTCACAGCTCTATATAATCTTATTAATTCACCTGGGAACACGGGACAGACACGGCTCTATCTAATCTTATTCATTCACATGTGAACACGGGACAGACATGGCTGTATCTAATCTTATTCATTCACATGTGAACATGGGACAGACACGGCTCTATCTAATCTTATTCATTCATATGTGAACACGGGACAGACATGGCTGTATCTAATGTGATTCATTCACATGTGAACACGGGACAGACACAGCTCTATATAATCTTTTTCATTCACCTGGGAACACGGGACAGACACAGTTCTGCCTAATCTTATTCATTCACCTGGGAACATGGGACAGACATGGACCTATCTAATGTTATTCATTCACATGTGAACGTGGGACAGACATAGCTCCATATAATCTTATTCATACACATGTGAACACGGGACAGACACTGCTCCACATAATCTTATTCATTCACCTGGGAACACGGGACAGACACGGCTCGATCTAATCTTATTCATTCACATGTGAACACGGGACAGACACAGCTCGAGATAATCTTATTCATTCACATGGGAACACGGGACAGACACAGCTCGATATAATCTTATTCATTCACCTGGGAACATGGGACAGACACGACTCTACCTAATCTTATTCATGCACACAGGAACATGGGGCAGACGTGGCTCTATCTAAGCTTATTCATTCACGTGTGAACACGGGACAGACACGGCTCCATATAATCTTATTCATTCACCTGAGAACACGGGACAGACAGGGCTATATCTAATCTTATTCATTCACCTGGGAACACGGGACAGACACGACTCTACCTAATCTTATTCATTCACCTGGGAACACGGGACAGACACAGCTCTACCTAATCCTATTCAATCACCTGGGAACACGGGACAGACATGACTCTACCTAATCTTATTCATGCACACAGGAACATGGGACAGACACGGATCTATATAATCTTATTCATTCACATGTGAACATAGACAGACATGGCTCTATGTAATCTTATTCATTCACCTGAGAACACGGGACAGACACGGCTCTATTTAATCTTATTCATTCACATATGAACATGGGACAGACAGTTCCATTTAATCTTATTCATTCACATGGGAACACGGGACAGGCACGGCTCTATCTAATCTTATTCATTCACATGTGAACATGGGACAGACGTGGCTCTATCTAATGTTATTCATTCACATGTGAACACGGGACAGACACAGCTCTATCTAATGTTATTCATTCACATGGGATCATGGGACAGACACAGCTCTATATAATCTTATTCATTCACCTGGGAACACAGGACAGACACAGTTCTGCCTAATCTTATTCATTCACCTGGGAACATGGGACAGACATGGCTCGATCTAATCTTATTCATTCACATGTGAACATGGGACAGACACTGCTCCATATAATCTTATTCATTCACCTGGGAACACGGGACAGACACGGTTCAATCTAATCTTATTCATTCACATGTGAACACGGGACAGACACAGCTCTATATAATCTTATTCATTCACATGAGAACACGGGACAGACACAGCTCTATATAATCTTATTCATTCACCTGGGAACATGGGAGAGACACAGCTCGACCTAATCTTATTCATTCACCTCGGAGCATGGGACAGACACGGCTATATCTAATCTTATTCATTCACCTGGGAACACGGGACAGACACGACTCGATCTAATCTCATTCATTCACATGGGAACACGGGACAGACACAGCTCTGTACAATCTTATTCATTCACCTGGGAACACAGGACCGACACAACTCTGTCTAATCTTATTCATTCACATGTGAACACGGGGCAGACACGGCTCCATATAATCTTATTCATTCACCTGGGAACACGGGACAGACATGGCTCAATCTAATCTTATTCATTCACATGGGAACACGGGACAGACACGGCTCTATATAATCTGATTCATTCACCTGGGAACACGGGACAGACACGGCTATATCTAATCTTATTCATTCACCTGGGAACACGGGACAGACACGGCTCTATATAATCTGATTCATTCACCTGGGAACACGGGACAGACACGGCCCGATCTAATCTCATTCATTCACATGGGAACACGGGCCAGACACAGCTCTGTATAACCTTATTCATTCACCTGGGAACACAGGACAGACACAGCTCTGTCTAATCTTATTCATTTACATGTGAACACGGGGCAGACACGGCTCCATATAATCTTATTCATTCACCTGGGAACACGGGACAGACATGGCTCAATCTAATCTTATTCATTCACATGGGAACACGGGACAGACACTGCTCTGTGTAATCTTATTCATTCACCTTGGGAACACGGGACAGCCACAGCTCTACCTAATCTTATTCATTCACCTGGGAACACGGGACAGACACGGCTCTATCTAATCTTATTCATTCACATGTGAACACAGGACAGACACGGCTATATCTAATCTTATTCATTCACATGTGAACATGGGACAGACGTGGCTCTATCTAATGTTATTCATTCACATGTGAACACGGGACAGACACAGCTCTATCTAATCTTATTCATTCACATGGGACCATGGGACAGACACAGCTCTATATAATCTTATTCATTCACCTGGGAACACAGGACAGACACAGTTCTGCCTAATCTTATTCATTCACCTGGGAACATGGGACAGACATGGCTCGATCTAATCTTATTCATTCACATGTGAACATGGTGCAGACATAGCTCCATATAATCTTATTCATTCACATGGGAACATGGGACAGACACAGCTCTATATAATCTTATTCATTCACATGTGAACACGGGACAGACACTGCTCCATATAATCTTATTCATTCACCTGGGAACACGGGACAGACACGGCTCTATCTAATCTTATTCATTCACATGTGAACACGGGACAGACAGGGCTATATCTAATCTTATTCATTCACCTGGGAACACGGGACAGACACGACTCTACCTAATCTTATTCATTCACCTGGGAACACGGGACAGACACAGCTCTACCTAATCCTATTCAATCACCTGGGAACACGGGACAGACACGACTCTACCTAATCTTATTCATGCACACAGGAACATGGGACAGACACGGATCTATATAATCTTATTCATTCACATGTGAACATAGACAGACATGGCTCTATGTAATCTTATTCATTCACCTGGGAACACGGGACAGACACGGCTCTATTTAATCTTATTCATTCACATATGAACATGGGACAGACAGTTCCATTTAATCTTATTCATTCACATGGGAACACGGGACAGACACAGCTCTATATAATCTTATTCATTCACCTGGGAACATGGGACAGACGTGGCTCTATCTAATGTTATTCATTCACATGTGAACACGGGACAGACACAGCTCTATCTAATCTTATTCATTCACATGGGAACATGGGACAGACACAGCTCTATATAATCTTATTCATTCACCTGGGAACACAGGACAGACACAGTTCTGCCTAATCTTATTCATTCACCTGGGAACATGGGACAGACATGGCTCGATCTAATCTTATTCATTCACATGTGAACATGGTGCAGACATAGCTCCATATAATCTTATTCATTCACATGGGAACACGGGACAGACACAGCTCTATATAATCTTATTCATTCACATGTGAACACGGGACAGACACTGCTCCATATAATCTTATTCATTCACCTGGGAACACGGGACAGACACGGCTCAATCTAATCTTATTCATTCACATGTGAACAGGGGACAGACACAGCTCTATATAATCTTATTCATTCACATGAGAACACGGGACAGACACAGCTCTATATAATCTTATTCATTCACCTGGGAACATGGGAGAGACACAGCTCGACCTAATCTTATTCATTCACCTCGGAGCATGGGACAGACACGGCTATATCTAATCTTATTCATTCACCTGGGAACACAGGACAGACACGACTCGATCTAATCTCATTCATTCACATGGGAACACGGGACAGACACAGCTCTGTATAATCTTATTCATTCACCTGGGAACACAGGACCGACACAACTCTGTCTAATCTTATTCATTCACATGTGAACACGGGGCAGACACGGCTCCATATAATCTTATTCATTCACCTGGGAACACGGGACAGACATGGCTCAATCTAATCTTATTCATTCACATGGGAACACGGGACAGACACGGCTCTATATAATCTGATTCATTCACCTGGGAACACGGGACAGACACGGCTATATCTAATCTTATTCATTCACCTGGGAACACGGGACAGACACGGCTCTATATAATCTGATTCATTCACCTGGGAACACGGGACAGACACGGCCCGATCTAATCTCATTCATTCATATGGGAACACAGGACAGACACAGCTCTGTATAACCTTATTCATTCACCTGGGAACACAGGACCGACGCAGCTCTGTCTAATCTTATTCATTTACATGTGAACACGGGGCAGACACGGCTCCATATAATCTTAGTCATTCACCTGGGAACACGGGACAGACATGGCTCAATCTAATCTTATTCATTCACATGGGAACACGGGACAGACACTGCTCTGTGTAATCTTATTCATTCACCTTGGGAACACGGGACAGCCACAGCTCTACCTAATCTTATTCATTCACCTGGGAACACGGGACAGACACGGCTCTATCTAATCTTATTCATTCACATGTGAACACAGGACAGACACGGCTATATCTAATCTTATCCATGCACATGTGAACATGGGACAGACGTGGCTCTATCTAATGTTATTCATTCACATGTGAACACGGGACAGACACAGCTCTATCTAATCTTATTCATTCACATGGGACCATGGGACAGACACAGCTCTATATAATCTTATTCATTCACCTGGGAACACAGGACAGACACAGTTCTGCCTAATCTTATTCATTCACCTGGGAACATGGGACAGACATGGCTCGATCTAATCTTATTCATTCACATGCGAACACAGAACAGACACCGCTCTATCTAATCTTATTCATTCACCTGGGAACACGGGACAGGCACGGCTCTATCTAATCTTATTCATTCACATGTGAACATGGGACAGACGTGGCTCTATCTAATGTTATTCATTCACATGTGAACACGGGACAGACACAGCTCTATCTAATCTTATTCATTCACATGGGAACATGGGACAGACACAGCTCTATATAATCTTATTCATTCACCTGGGAACACAGGACAGACACAGTTCTGCCTAATCTTATTCATTCACCTGGGAACATGGGACAGACATGGCTCGATCTAATCTTATTCATTCACATGTGAACATGGTGCAGACATAGCTCCATATAATCTTATTCATTCACATGGGAACACGGGACAGACACAGCTCTATATAATCTTATTCATTCACATGTGAACACGGGACAGACACTGCTCCATATAATCTTATTCATTCACCTGGGAACACGGGACAGACACGGCTCAATCTAATCTTATTCATTCACATGTGAACAGGGGACAGACACAGCTCTATATAATCTTATTCATTCACATGAGAACACGGGACAGACACAGCTCTATATAATCTTATTCATTCACCTGGGAACATGGGAGAGACACAGCTCGACCTAATCTTATTCATTCACCTCGGAGCATGGGACAGACACGGCTATATCTAATCTTATTCATTCACCTGGGAACACAGGACAGACACGACTCGATCTAATCTCATTCATTCACATGGGAACACGGGACAGACACAGCTCTGTATAATCTTATTCATTCACCTGGGAACACAGGACCGACACAACTCTGTCTAATCTTATTCATTCACATGTGAACACGGGGCAGACACGGCTCCATATAATCTTATTCATTCACCTGGGAACACGGGACAGACATGGCTCAATCTAATCTTATTCATTCACATGGGAACACGGGACAGACACGGCTCTATATAATCTGATTCATTCACCTGGGAACACGGGACAGACACGGCTATATCTAATCTTATTCATTCACCTGGGAACACGGGACAGACACGGCTCTATATAATCTGATTCATTCACCTGGGAACACGGGACAGACACGGCCCGATCTAATCTCATTCATTCACATGGGAACACAGGACAGACACAGCTCTGTATAACCTTATTCATTCACCTGGGAACACAGGACCGACGCAGCTCTGTCTAATCTTATTCATTTACATGTGAACACGGGGCAGACACGGCTCCATATAATCTTAGTCATTCACCTGGGAACACGGGACAGACATGGCTCAATCTAATCTTATTCATTCACATGGGAACACGGGACAGACACTGCTCTGTGTAATCTTATTCATTCACCTTGGGAACACGGGACAGCCACAGCTCTACCTAATCTTATTCATTCACCTGGGAACACGGGACAGACACGGCTCTATCTAATCTTATTCATTCACATGTGAACACAGGACAGACACGGCTATATCTAATCTTATCCATGCACATGTGAACATGGGACAGACGTGGCTCTATCTAATGTTATTCATTCACATGTGAACACGGGACAGACACAGCTCTATCTAATCTTATTCATTCACATGGGACCATGGGACAGACACAGCTCTATATAATCTTATTCATTCACCTGGGAACACAGGACAGACACAGTTCTGCCTAATCTTATTCATTCACCTGGGAACATGGGACAGACATGGCTCGATCTAATCTTATTCATTCACATGTGAACATGGTGCAGACATAGCTCCATATAATCTTATTCATTCACATGGGAACACGGGACAGACACAGCTCTATATAATCTTATTCATTCACATGTGAACAGGGGACAGACACTGCTCCACATAATCTTATTCATTCACCTGGGAACACGGGACAGACACGGCTCTATCTAATCTTATTCATTCACATGTGAACACAGGACAGACACAGCTCTATATAATCTTATTCATTCACATGAGAACACGGGACAGACACAGCTCTATATAATCTTATTCATTCACCTGGGAACATGGGAGAGACACAGCTCGACCTAATCTTATTCATTCACCTAGGAGCATGGGACAGACACGGCTATATCTAATCTTATTCATTCACCTGGGAACACGGGACAGACACGACTCGATCTAATCTCATTCATTCACATGGGAACACGGGACAGAAACAGCTCTGTATAATCTTATTCATTCACCTGGGAACACAGGACAGACACAATTCTGTCTAATCTTATTCATTCACATGTGAACACGGGGCAGACACGGCTCCATATAATCTTATTCATTCACCTGGGAACACGGGACAGACATGGCTCAATCTAATCTTATTCATTCACATGGGAAGCTGGGACAGACATGGCTCTATCTAATCTTATTCATTCACATGTGAACACGGGACATTCACGGCTATATCCAATCTTATTCATTCACCTGGGAACACGGGACAGCCACAGCTCTACCTAATCTTATTCATGCACACAGGAACATGGGACAGACGTGGCTCTATCCAATATTATTCATTCACATGTGAACACGGGACAGACACAGCTCTATATAATCTTATTCATTCACATGGGAACACGGGACAGACAACCTCTACCTAATCTTATTCATTCACCTGGGAACATGGGACAGACATGGCTCTATCTAATCTTATTCATTCACATGGGAACACGGGACAGACACGGGACACATGTGAACACAGCACATACACAGCTCTATATAATCTTATTCATTCACCTGGGAACACGGGACAGACACAGCTCTACCTAATCTTATTCATTCACCTGGTAACATGGGACAGACACGGCTCTATCTAATCTTATTCATTCACATGTGAACACAGGACAGACACGGCTATATCTTATCTTATTCATTCACCTGGGATCACGGGACAGACACGACTCGACCTGATCTTATTCATGCACACAGGAACATGGGACAGACGTGGCTCTGTCTCATCTTATTCATTCACATGTGAACACGGGACAGACACTGCTCTATCTAATCGTATTCATTCACATGGGAACATGGGACAAACACAGCTCGAAACAATATTATTCATTCACATGGGAACATGGGACAAACACAGCTCCACATAATCTCATTCATTCACATGGGAACACGGGACAGACACGGCTCTATATAATCTTATTCATTCACATGTGAACACGGGACAGACACGGCTCGATATAATCTTATTCATTCACATGGGAACACGTGACAGACAGGGCTCCATATAATCTTATTCATTCACCTGGGAACACGGGACAGACACGACTCTACCTAATCTTATTCATGCACACAGGAACATGGGACAGACGTGGCTCTATCTAATCTTATTCATTCACGTGTGAACACGGGACAGACACGGATCCATATAATCTTATTCATTCACCTGGAAACACGGGACAGACACGACTCTACCTAATCTTATTCATGCACACAGGAATATGGGACAGACGTGGCTCTATCTAATCTTATTCATACACATGTGAACACGGGACAGACACTGCTCCATATAATCTTATTCATTCACCTGGGAACACGGGACAGACACGGATCTATCTAATCTTATTCATTCACATGTGAACATAGACAGAAATGACTATCCAATGTTATTCATTCACCTGGGAACACGGGACAGGCACGACTCTATCTAATCTTATTCATTCACATGTGAGCATAGACAGACATGGCTCTATCTAATCTTATTCATTCACCTGGGAACACGGGACAGACACGGCTCTATTTAATCTTATTCATTCACATATGAACATGGGACAGACACAGTTCCATTTAATCTTATTCATTCACATGGGAACACAGGACAGACACAGCTCTATATAATCTTATTCATTCACATGTGAACATGGGACAGACACGTCTCCATATAATCTTATTCATTCACCTGGGAAGCTGGGACAGACATGGCTCTATCTAATCTTATTCATTCACATGTGAACACGGGACAGTCACGGCTATATCTAATCTTATTCATTCACCTGGGAACACGGGACAGCCACAGCTCTACCTAATCTTATTCATGCACACAGGAACATGGGACAGACGTGGCTCTATCCAATATTATTCATTCACATGTGAACACGGGACAGACACAGCTCTATATAATCTTATTCATTCACATGGGAACACGGGACAGACAACCTCTATCTAATTTTATTCATTCACCTGGGGACATGGGACAGACATGGCT
Organism: Myxine glutinosa; assembly: GCF_964187855.1. NCBI lineage: Eukaryota > Metazoa > Chordata > Myxini > Myxiniformes > Myxinidae > Myxine > Myxine glutinosa. Next base: position 163,150,060 of record NC_136261.1, read on the forward strand.
CTATCTAATCTTATTCATTCACATGGGAACACGGGACAGACACTGCTCTATGTAATCTTATTCATTGACCTTGGGAACACGGGACAGCCACAGCTCTACCTAATCTTATTCATTCACCTGGGAACACGGGACAGACACGGCTCTATCTAATCTTATTCATTCACCTGGGAACACGGGACTGACACGACTCTACCTGATCTTATTCATGCACACAGGCACATGGGACAGACGTGGCACTGTCTAATCTTATTCATTCACATGTGAACACGGCGCAGACACAGCTCTATCTAATCTTATTCATTCACATGGGAACACAGGAAAGACACAGCTCTATATAATCTTATTCATTCACGTGTCAACACGGGACAGCCCCGGCTCCATATAATCTTATTCATTCACCTGGGAACACGGGACAGAAAGGATCCATATAATCTTATTCATTCACCTGGGAACACGGGACAGACATGGCTCTATCTAATCTTATTCATTCACATGTGAACACAGGACAGACACGGCTATATCTTATCTTATTCATTCACCTGGGATCACGGGACAGACACGACTCGACCTGATCTTATTCATGCACACAGGAACATGGGACAGACGTGGCTCTGTCTCATCTTATTCATTCACATGTGAACACGGGACAGACACTGCTCTATCTAATCGTATTCATTCACATGGGAACACGGGACAAACACAGCTCTATATAATCTTATCCATTCAACTGGGAACACGGGACAGATATGGCCCTATCTAATCTTATTCATTCACATGTGAACACGGGACAGTCACAGCTCTATATAATCTTATTAATTCACCTGGGAACACGGGACAGACACAGCTCTATCTAATCTTATTCATTCACATGTGAACACGGGACAGACATGGCTGTATCTAATCTTATTCATTCACATGTGAACATGGGACAGACGTGGCTCTGTCTCATCTTATTCATTCACATGTGAACACGGGACAGACACTGCTCTATCTAATCGTATTCATTCACATGGGAACATGGGACAAACACAGCTCGAAACAATATTATTCATTCACATGGGAACATGGGACAAACACAGCTCCACATAATCTCATTCATTCACATGGGAACACGGGACAGACACGGCTCTATATAATCTTATTCATTCACATGTGAACACGGGACAGACACGGCTCGATATAATCTTATTCATTCACATGGGAACACGTGACAGACAGGGCTCCATATAATCTTATTCATTCACCTGGGAACACAGGACAGGCACGGCTCTATATAATCTTATTCATTCACCTGGGAACACGGGACAGACACGACTCTACCTAATCTTATTCATGCACACAGGAACATGGGACAGACGTGGCTCTATCTAATCTTATTCATTCACGTGTGAACACGGGACAGACACGGATCCATATAATCTTATTCATTCACCTGGAAACACGGGACAGACACGACTCTACCTAATCTTATTCATGCACACAGGAATATGGGACAGACGTGGCTCTATCTAATCTTATTCATACACATGTGAACACGGGACAGACACTGCTCCATATAATCTTATTCATTCACCTGGGAACACGGGACAGACACGGATCTATCTAATCTTATTCATTCACATGTGAACATAGACAGAAATGACTATCCAATGTTATTCATTCACCTGGGAACACGGGACAGGCACGACTCTATCTAATCTTATTCATTCACATGTGAGCATAGACAGACATGGCTCTATCTAATCTTATTCATTCACCTGGGAACACGGGACAGACACGGCTCTATTTAATCTTATTCATTCACATATGAACATGGGACAGGCACAGTTCCATTTAATCTTATTCATTCACATGGGAACACAGGACAGACACAGCTCTATATAATCTTATTCATTCACATGTGAACATGGGACAGACACGTCTCCATATAATCTTATTCATTCACCTGGGAAGCTGGGACAGACATGGCTCTATCTAATCTTATTCATTCACATGTGAACACGGGACAGTCACGGCTATATCTAATCTTATTCATTCACCTGGGAACACGGGACAGCCACAGCTCTACCTAATCTTATTCATGCACACAGGAACATGGGACAGACGTGGCTCTATCCAATATTATTCATTCACATGTGAACACGGGACAGACACAGCTCTATATAATCTTATTCATTCACATGGGAACACGGGACAGACAACCTCTATCTAATTTTATTCATTCACCTGGGGACATGGGACAGACATGGCTCTATCTAATCTTATTCATTCACATGGGAACACGGGACAGACACTGCTCTATGTAATCTTATTCATTGACCTTGGGAACACGGGACAGCCACAGCTCTACCTAATCTTATTCATTCACCTGGGAACACGGGACAGACACGGCTCTATCTAATCTTATTCATTCACCTGGGAACATGGGACTGACACGACTCTACCTGATCTTATTCATGCACACAGGCACATGGGACAGACGTGGCACTGTCTAATCTTATTCATTCACATGTGAACACGGCGCAGACACAGCTCTATCTAATCTTATTCATTCACATGGGAACACAGGAAAGACACAGCTCTATATAATCTTATTCATTCACGTGTCAACACGGGACAGATCCGGCTCCATATAATCTTATTCATTCACCTGGGAACACGGGACAGACACGGCTCAATATAATCTTATTAATTCACCTGGGAACACGGGACAGACACAGCTCTATCTAATCTTATTCATTCACATGTGAACACGGGACAGACATGGCTGTATCTAATCTTATTCATTCACATGTGAACATGGGACAGACGTGGCTCTATCTAATGTGATTCATTCACATGTGAACACGGGACAGACACAGCTCTATCTAATCTTATTCATTCACATGGGAACATGGGACAGACACAGCTCTATATAATCTTTTTCATTCACCTGGGAACACGGGACAGACACAGTTCTGCCTAATCTTATTCATTCACCTGGGAACATGGGACAGACATGGCCCTATCTAATGTTATTCATTCACATGTGAACGTGGGACAGACATAGCTCCATATAATCTTATTCATACACATGTGAACACGGGACAGACACTGCTCCATATAATCTTATTCATTCACCTGGGAACACGGGACAGACACGGCTCGATCTAATCTTATTCATTCACATGTGAACACGGGACAGACACAGCTCGAGATAATCTTATTCATTCACATGGGAACACGGGACAGACACAGCTCGATATAATCTTATTCATTCACCTGGGAACATGGGACAGACACAGCTCTACCTAATCTTATTCATACACTTGGGAGCATGGGACAGACACGGCTATATCTAATCTTATTCATTCACATGTGAACATGGGACAGACGTGGATCTATCTAATGTTATTCATTCACATGTGAACACGGGACAGACACAGCTCTATCTAATCTTATTCATTCACATGGGACCATGGGACAGACACAGCTCTATATAATCTTATTCATTCACCTGGGAACACAGGACAGACACAGTTCTGCCTAATCTTATTCATTCACCTGGGAACATGGGACAGACATGGCTCGATCTAATCTTATTCATTCACATGTGAACATGGTGCAGACATAGCTCCATATAATCTTATTCATTCACCTGGGAACACGGGACAGACACGGCTCTATCTAATCTTATTCATTCACCTGGGAACACAGGACAGACACAATTCTGTCTAATCTTATTCATTCACCTGGGAACATGGGACAGACATGGCTCGATCTAATCTTATTCATTCACATGTGAACATGGTGCAGACATAGCTCCATATAATCTTATTCATTCACCTGGGAACACGGGACAGAAACAGCTCTGTATAATCTTATTCATTCACCTGGGAACACAGGACAGACACAATTCTGTCTAATCTTATTCATTCACATGTGAACACGGGGCAGACACGGCTCCATATAATCTTATTCATTCACCTGGGAACACGGGACAGACATGGCTCAATCTAATCTTATTCATTCACATGGGAAGCTGGGACAGACATGGCTCTATCTAATCTTATTCATTCACATGTGAACACGGGACATTCACGGCTATATCCAATCTTATTCATTCACCTGGGAACACGGGACAGCCACAGCTCTACCTAATCTTATTCATGCACACAGGAACATGGGACAGACGTGGCTCTATCCAATATTATTCATTCACATGTGAACACGGGACAGACACAGCTCTATATAATCTTATTCATTCACATGGGAACACGGGACAGACAACCTCTACCTAATCTTATTCATTCACCTGGGAACATGGGACAGACATGGCTCTATCTAATCTTATTCATTCACATGGGAACACGGGACAGACACGGGACACATGTGAACACAGCACAGACACAGCTCTATATAATCTTATTCATTCACCAGGGAACACGGGACAGACACGGCTCTATCTAATCTTATTCATTCACATGTGAACACGGGACAGACACGGCTATATCTAATTTTATTCATTCACATGTGAACACGGGACAGACACGGCTATATCGAATGTTATTCATTCACCTGGGAACACGGGACAGACACTACTCTACCTAATCTTATTCATGCACACAGAAACATGGGACAGACGTGGCTCTATCTAATCTTATTCATTCACCTGGGAACACGGGACAGACACAGCTCTACCTAATCTTATTCATTCACCTGGTAACATGGGACAGACACAGCTCTATCTAATCTTATTCATTCACATGTGAACACAGGACAGACACGGCTATATCTTATCTTATTCATTCACCTGGGATCACGGGACAGACACGACTCGACCTGATCTTATTCATGCACACAGGAACATGGGACAGACGTGGCTCTGTCTCATCTTATTCATTCACATGTGAACACGGGACAGACACTGCTCTATCTAATCGTATTCATTCACATGGGAACATGGGACAAACACAGCTCGAAACAATATTATTCATTCACATGGGAACATGGGACAAACACAGCTCCACATAATCTCATTCATTCACATGGGAACACGGGACAGACACGGCTCTATATAATCTTATTCATTCACATGTGAACACGGGACAGACACGGCTCGATATAATCTTATTCATTCACATGGGAACACGTGACAGACAGGGCTCCATATAATCTTATTCATTCACCTGGGAACACAGGACAGGCACGGCTCTATATAATCTTATTCATTCACCTGGGAACACGGGACAGACACGACTCTACCTAATCTTATTCATGCACACAGGAACATGGGACAGACGTGGCTCTATCTAATCTTATTCATTCACGTGTGAACACGGGACAGACACGGATCCATATAATCTTATTCATTCAACTGGAAACACGGGACAGACACGACTCTACCTAATCTTATTCATGCACACAGGAATATGGGACAGACGTGGCTCTATCTAATCTTATTCATACACATGTGAACACGGGACAGACACTGCTCCATATAATCTTATTCATTCACCTGGGAACACGGGACAGACACGGATCTATCTAATCTTATTCATTCACATGTGAACATAGACAGAAATGACTATCCAATGTTATTCATTCACCTGGGAACACGGGACAGGCACGACTCTATCTAATCTTATTCATTCACATGTGAGCATAGACAGACATGGCTCTATCTAATCTTATTCATTCACCTGGGAACACGGGACAGACACGGCTCTATTTAATCTTATTCATTCACATATGAACATGGGACAGACACAGTTCCATTTAATCTTATTCATTCACATGGGAACACAGGACAGACACAGCTCTATATAATCTTATTCATTCACATGTGAACATGGGACAGACACGTCTCCATATAATCTTATTCATTCACCTTGGAAGCTGGGACAGACATGGCTCTATCTAATCTTATTCATTCACATGTGAACACGGGACAGTCACGGCTATATCTAATCTTATTCATTCACCTGGGAACACGGGACAGCCACAGCTCTACCTAATCTTATTCATGCACACAGGAACATGGGACAGACGTGGCTCTATCCAATATTATTCATTCGCATGTGAACACGGGACAGACACAGCTCTATATAATCTTATTCATTCACATGGGAACACGGGACAGACAACTTCTATCTAATTTTATTCATTCACCTGGGAACATGGGACAGACATGGCTCTATCTAATCTTATTCATTCACATGGGAACACGGGACAGACACTGCTCTATTTAATCTTATTCATTGACCTTGGGAACACGGGACAGCCACAGCTCTACCTAATCTTATTCATTCACCTGGGAACACGGGACAGACACGGCTCTATCTAATCTTATTCATTCACCTGGGAACACGGGACTGACACGACTCTACCTGATCTTATTCATGCACACAGGCAGATGGGACAGACGTGGCACTGTCTAATCTTATTCATTCACATGTGAACATGGCACAGACACAGCTCTATCTAATCTTATTCATTCACATGGGAACACAGGAAAGACACAGCTCTATATAATCTTATTCATTCACCTGGGAACACGGGACAGACACGGATCCATATAATCTTATTCATTCACCTGGGAACACGGGACAGACACGGCTCTATCTAATCTTATTCATTCACATGTGAACACAGGACAGACACGGCTATATCTTATCTTATTCATTCACCTGGGAACACGGGACAGACACGACTCTACCTAATCTTATTCATGCACACAGGAACATGGGACAGACGTGGCTCTATCTAATCTTATTCATTCACGTGTGAACACGGGACAGACACGGATCCATATAATCTTATTCATTCACCTGGGAACATGGGACAGACACAGCTCTACCTAATCTTATTCATACACTTGGGAGCATGGGACAGACACGGCTTTATCTAATCTTATTCATTCACATGTGAACATGGGACAGACGTGGCTCTATCTAATGTTATTCATTCACATGTGAACACGGGACAGACACAGCTCTATCTAATCTTATTCATTCACATGGGACCATGGGACAGACACAGCTCTATATAATCTTATTCATTCACCTGGGAACACAGGACAGACACAGTTCTGCCTAATCTTATTCATTCACCTGGGAACATGGGACAGACATGGCTCGATCTAATCTTATTCATTCACATGTGAACATGGTGCAGACATAGCTCCATATAATCTTATTCATTCACATGGGAACACGGGACAGACACAGCTCTATATAATCTTATTCATTCACATGTGAACACGGGACAGACACTGCTCCATATAATCTTATTCATTCACCTGGGAACACGGGACAGACACGGCTCTATCTAATCTTATTCATTCACATGTGAACACGGGACAGACACAGCTCTATATAACCTTATTCATTCACATGAGAACACGGGACAGACACAGCTCTATATAATCTTATTCATTCACCTGGGAACATGGGAGAGACACAGCTCGACCTAATCTTATTCATTCACCTAGGAGCATGGGACAGACACGGCTATATCTAATCTTATTCATTCACCTGGGAACACGGGACAGACACGACTCGATCTAATCTCATTCATTCACATGGGAACACGGGACAGAAACAGCTCTGTATAATCTTATTCATTCACCTGGGAACACAGGACAGACACAATTCTGTCTAATCTTATTCATTCACATGTGAACACGGGGCAGACACGGCTCCATATAATCTTATTCATTCACCTGGGAACACGGGACAGACATGGCTCAATCTAATCTTATTCATTCACATGGGAAGCTGGGACAGACATGGCTCTATCTAATCTTATTCATTCACATGTGAACACGGGGCAGACACGGCTCCATATAATCTTATTCATTCACCTGGGAACACGGGACAGCCACAGCTCTACCTAATCTTATTCATGCACACAGGAACATGGGACAGACGTGGCTCTATCCAATATTATTCATTCACATGTGAACACGGGACAGACACAGCTCTATATAATCTTATTCATTCACATGGGAACACGGGACAGACAACCTCTACCTAATCTTATTCATTCACCTGGGAACATGGGACAGACATGGCTCTATCTAATCTTATTCATTCACATGGGAACACGGGACAGACACGGGACACATGTGAACACAGCACAGACACAGCTCTATATAATCTTATTCATTCACCTGGGAACACGGGACAGACACGGCTCTATCTAATCTTATTCATTCACATGTGAACACGGGACAGACACGGCTATATCTAATTTTATTCATTCACATGTGAACACGGGACAGACACGGCTATATCGAATGTTATTCATTCACCTGGGAACACGGGACAGACACTACTCTACCTAATCTTATTCATGCACACAGAAACATGGGACAGACGTGGCTCTATCTAATCTTATTCATTCACCTGGGAACACGGGACAGACACAGCTCTACCTAATCTTATTCATTCACCTGGTAACATGGGACAGACACGGCTCTATCTAATCTTATTCATTCACATGTGAACACAGGACAGACACGGCTATATCTTATCTTATTCATTCACCTGGGATCACGGGACAGACACGACTCGACCTGATCTTATTCATGCACACAGGAACATGGGACAGACGTGGCTCTGTCTCATCTTATTCATTCACATGTGAACACGGGACAGACACTGCTCTATCTAATCGTATTCATTCACATGGGAACATGGGACAAACACAGCTCGAAACAATATTATTCATTCACATGGGAACATGGGACAAACACAGCTCCACATAATCTCATTCATTCACATGGGAACACGGGACAGACACGGCTCTATATAATCTTATTCATTCACGTGTGAACACGGGACAGACACGGCTCGATATAATCTTATTCATTCACATGGGAACACGTGACAGACAGGGCTCCATATAATCTTATTCATTCACCTGGGAACACGGGACAGACACGGATCTATCTAATCTTATTCATTCACCTGGGAACACGGGACAGACACGGATCTATCTAATCTTATTCATTCACATGTGAACATAGACAGAAATGACTATCCAATGTTATTCATTCACCTGGGAACACGGGACAGGCACGACTCTATCTAAGCTTATTCATTCACATGTGAGCATAGACAGACATGGCTCTATCTAATCTTATTCATTCACCTGGGAACACGGGACAGACACGGCTCTATTTAATCTTATTCATTCACATATGAACATGGGACAGACACAGTTCCATTTAATCTTATTCATTCACATGGGAACACAGGACAGACACAGCTCTATATAATCTTATTCATTCACATGTGAACATGGGACAGACACGTCTCCATATAATCTTATTCATTCACCTGGGAAGCTGGGACAGACATGGCTCTATCTAATCTCATTCATTCACATGTGAACACGGGACAGTCACGGCTATATCTAATCTTATTCATTCACCTGGGAACACGGGACAGCCACAGCTCTACCTAATCTTATTCATGCACACAGGAACATGGGACAGACGTGGCTCTATCCAATATTATTCATTCACATGTGAACACGGGACAGACACAGCTCTATATAATCTTATTAATTCACATGGGAACACGGGACAGACAACCTCTATCTAATCTTATTCATTCACCTAGGAGCATGGGACAGACACGGCTATATCTAATCTTATTCATTCACCTGGGAACACGGGACAGACACGACTCGATCTAATCTCATTCATTCACATGGGAACACGGGACAGACACGGCTCTATATAATCTGATTCATTCACCTGGGAACACGGGACAGACACGGCTATATCTAATCTTATTCATTCACCTGGGAACACGGGACAGACACGGCTCTATATAATCTGATTCATTCACCTGGGAACACGGGACAGACACGGCCCGATCTAATCTCATTCATTCACATGGGAACACGGGACAGACACAGCTCTGTCTAATCTTATTCATTTACATGTGAACACGGGGCAGACACGGCTCCCTATAATCTTATTCATTCACCTGGGAACACGGGACAGACATGGCTCAATCTAATCTTATTCATTCACATGGGAACACGGGACAGACACTGCTCTGTGTAATCTTATTCATTCACCTTGGGAACACGGGACAGCCACAGCTCTACCTAATCTTATTCATTCACCTGGGAACACGGGACAGACACGGCTCTATCTAATCTTATTCATTCACATGTGAACACAGGACAGACATGGATATATCTAATCTTATTCATTCACATGTGAACATGGGACAGACGTGGCTCTATCTAATGTTATTCATTCACATGGGAACACGGGACAAACACAGCTCGAAACAATATTATTCATTCACATGGGAACATGGGACAGACACAGATCCACATAATCTTATTCATTCACATGGGAACACGGGAGACACGGCTCTATATAATCTTATTCATTCACATGTGAACACGGGACAGACACGGCTCTATATAATCTTATTCATTCACATGGGAACACGTGACAGACACGGCTCCATATAATCTTATTCATTCACCTGGGAACACAGGACAGGCACGGCTCTATATAATCTTATTCATTCACATGGGAACACGTGACAGACACAGCTCCATATAATCTTATTCATCCACATGCGAACATGGGACAGACACAGCTCTAAATAATCTTATTCATTCACATGGGAAAGACACAGCTCCATATAATCTTATTCATTCACCTGGGAACACGGGACAGACATGGCTCTATCTAATGTTATTCATTCACATGTGAACACGGGACAGGCACAGCTCTAAATAATCTTATCCATTCAACTGGGAACACGGGACAGACATGGCCCTATCTAATCTTATTCATTCACATGCGAACACGGGACAGTCACAGCTCTATATAATCTTATTAATTCACCTGGGAACACGGGACAGACACGGCTCTATCTAATCTTATTCATTCACATGTGAACACGGGACAGACATGGCTCTATCTAATCTTATTCATTCACATGTGAACATGGGACATACGTGGCTCTATCTAATGTGATTCATTCACATGTGAACACGGGACAGACACGGCTCTATATAATCTTATTCATACACATGTGAACACGGGACAGACACTGCTCCATATAATCTTATTCATTCACCTAGGAACACGGGACAGACACGGCTCGATCTAATCTTATTCATTCACATGTGAAGACGGGACAGACACAGCTCGAGATAATCTTATTCATTCACCTGGGAACATGGGACACACAGCTCTACCTAATCTTATTCATACACTTGGGAGCATGGGACAGACACGGCTATATCTAATCTTATTCATTCACCTGGGAACACGGGACAGACACGGATCCACACAGGAACCTGGGACAGACATGGCTCTATCTAATCTTATTCATACACATGTGAACACGGGACAGACACTGCTCCATATAATCTTATTCATTCACCTGGGAACACGGGACAGACACGGATCTATCTAATCTTATTCATTCACATGTGAACATAGACAGAAATGACTATCCAATGTTATTCATTCACCTGGGAACACGGGACAGGCACGACTCTATCAAATCTTATTCATTCACCTGGGAACACGGGACAGACACAGTTCCATTAAATCTTATTCATTCACATGGGAACACAGGACAGACACAGCTCTATATAATCTTATTCATTCACATGTGAACATGGTACAGACACGGCTCCATATAATCTTATTCATTCACCTGGGAAGCTGGGACAGACATGGCTCTATCTAATCTTATTCATTCACATGTGAACACGGGACAGTCACGGCTATATCCAATCTTATTCATTCACCTGGGAACAGGGGACAGCCACAGCTCTACCTAATCTTATTCATGCACACAGGAACATGGGACAGACGTGGCTCTATCCAATATTATTCATTCACATGTGAACACGGGACAGACACAGCTCTACATAATCTTATTCATTCACATGGGAACACGGGACAGACAACCTCTACCTAATCTTATTCATTCACCTGGGAACATGGGACACACATGGCTCTATCTAATCTTATTCATTCACATGGGAACACGGGACAGACACGGGACACATGTGAACACGGCACAGACACAGCTCTATATAATCTTATTCATTCCCCTGGGAACACGGGACAGACACGGCTCTATCTAATCTTATTCATTCACATGTGAACATGGGACAGACACGGCTATATCTAATTCTATTCATTCACATGTGAACACGGGACAGACACGGCTATATCGAATGTTATTCATTCACCTGGGAACACGGGACAGATACTACTCTACCTAATCTTATTCATGCACACAGAAACATGGGACAGACATGGCTCTATCTAATCTTATTCATTCACATGTGAACACGGAACAGACACGGCTCTATCTCATCTTATTCATTCACATGTGAACACAGGACAGACACGGCTATATCTTATCTTATTCATTCACCTGGGATCACGGGACAGACACGACTCGACCTGATCTTATTCATGCACACAGGAACATGGGACAGACGTGGCTCTGTCTCATCTTATTCATTCACATGTGAACACGGGACAGACACTGCTCTATCTAATCGTATTCATTCACATGGGAACACGGGACAAACACAACTCGAAACAATATTATTAATTCACATGGGAACATGGGACAAACACAGCTCCACATAATCTCATTCATTCACATGGGAACACGGGACAGACACGGTTCTATATAATCTTATTCATTCACATGTGAACACGGGACAGACACGGCTCGATATAATCTTATTCATTCACATGGGAACACGTGACAGACAGGGCCCCATATAATCTTATTCATTCACCTGGGAACACAGGACAGGCACGGCTCTATATAATCTTATTCATTCACCTGGGAACACGGGACAGACACGACTCTACCTAATCTTATTCATGCACACAGGAACACGGGACAGACGTGGCTCTATCTAATCTTATTCATTCACGTGTGAACACGGGACAGACACGGATCCATATAATCTTATTCATTCACCTGGGAACACGGGACAGACACGACTCTACCTAATCTTATTCATGCACACAGGAACATGGGACAGACGTGGCTCTATCTAATCTTATTCTTACACATGTGAACACGGGACAGACACTGCTCCATATAATCTTATTCATTCACCTGGGAACACGGGACAGACACGGATCTATCTAATCTTATTCATTCACCTGGGAACATGGGAGAGACACAGCTCGACCTAATCTTATTCATTCACCTGGGAACACGGGACAGGCACGACTCTATCTAATCTTATTCATTCACATGTGAGCATAGACAGACATGGCTCTATCTAATCTTATTCATTCACCTGGGAACACGGGACAGACACGGCTCTATTTAATCTTATTCATTCACATATGAACATGGGACAGACACAGTTCCATTTAATCTTATTCATTCACATGGGAACACAGGACAGACACAGCTCTATATAATCTTATTCATTCACATGTGAACATGGGACAGACACGGCTCCATATAATCTTATTCATTCACCTGGGAAGCTGGGACAGACATGGCTCTATCTAATCTTATTCATTCACATGTGAACACGGGACAGTCACGGCTATATCTAATCTTATTCATTCACCTGGGAACACGGGACAGCCACAGCTCTACCTAATCTTATTCATGCACACAGGAACATGGGACAGACGTGGCTCTATCCAATATTATTCATTCACATGTGAACACGGGACAGACACAGCTCTATATAATCTTATTCATTCACATGGGAACATGGGACAGACAACCTCTATCTAATTTTATTCATTCATCTGGGAACATGGGACAGATATGGCTCTATCTAATCTTATTCATTCACATGGGAACACGGGACAGACACTGCTCTATGTAATCTTATTCATTGACCTTGGGAACACGGGACAGCCACAGCTCTACCTAATCTTATTCATTCACCTGGGAACACGGGACAGACACGGCTCTATCTAAACTTATTCATTCACCTGGGAACACGGGACTGACACGACTCTACCTGATCTTATGCATGCACACAGGCACATGGGACAGACGTTGCTCTGTCTAATCTTATTCATTCACATGTGAACACGGGACAGACACTGCTCTATCTAATCGTATTCATTCACATGGGAACACGGGACAAACACAGCTCGAAACAATATTATTCATTCACATGGGAACATGGGACAAACACAGCTCCACATAATCTTATTCATTCACATGGGAACACGGGACAGACACGGCTCTATATAATCTTATTCATTCACATGTGAACACGGGACAGACACGGCTCGATATAATCCTATTCATTCACATGGGAACACGTGACAGACAGGGCTCCATATAATCTTATTCATTCACCTGGGAACACAGGACAGGCACGGCTCTATATAATCTTATTCATTCACCTGGGAACACGGGACAGACACGACTCTACCTAATCTTATTCATGCACACAGGAACATGGGACAGACGTGGCTCTATCTAATCTTATTAATTCACGTGTGAACACGGGACAGACACGGATCCATATAATCTTATTCATTCACATGGGAACACGGGACAAACAGGGCTATATCTAATCTTATTCATTCACCTGGGAACACGGGACAGACACGACTCTACCTAATCTTATTCATGCACACAGGAACATGGGACAGACGTGGCTCTATCTAATCTTATTCATACACATGTGAACACGGGACAGACACGGCTCTATTTAATCTTATTCATTCACATATGAACATGGGACAGACACAGTTCCATTTAATCTTATTCATTCACATGGGAACACAGGACAGACACAGCTCTATATAATCTTATTCATTCACATGTGAACATGGGACAGACACGTCTCCATATAATCTTATTCATTCACCTGGGAAGCTGGGACAGACATGGCTCTATCTAATCTCATTCATTCACATGTGAACACGGGACAGACACGGCTCTATCTAATCTTATTCATTCACCTGGGAACACGGGACAGACACGACTCGATCTAATCTCATTCATTCACATGGGAACACGGGACAGACACAGCTCTGTATAATCATATTCATTCACCTGGGAACATAGGACCGACACAACTCTGTCTAATCTTATTCATTCACATGTGAACACGGGGCAGACACGGCTCCATATAATATTATTCATTCACCTGGGAACACGGGACAGACACGGCTCTATATAATCTGATTCATTCACCTGGGAACACGGGACAGACACGGCCCGATCTAATCTCATTCATTCACATGGGAACACGGGACAGACACAGCTCTGTCTAATCTTATTCATTTACATGTGAACACGGGGCAGACACGGCTCCATATAATCTTATTCATTCACCTAGGAACACGGGACAGACATGGCTCAATCTAATCTTATTCATTCACATGGGAACACGGGACAGACACTGCTCTGTGTAATGTTATTCATTCACCTTGGGAACACGGGACAGCCACAGCTCTACCTAATCTTATTCATTCACCTGGGAACACGGGACAGACACGGCTCTATCTAATCTTATTCATTCACATGTGAACACAGGACAGACATGGCTATATCTAATCTTATTCATTCACATGTGAACATGGGACAGACGTGGCTCTATCTAATGTTATTCATTCACATGGGAACACGGGACAAACACAGATCGAAACAATATTATTCATTCACATGGGAACATGGGACAGACACAGATCCACATAATCTTATTCATTCACATGGGAACACGGGAGACACGGCTCTATATAATCTTATTCATTCACATGTGAACACGGGACAGACACGGCTCTATATAATCTTATTCATTCACATGGGAACACGTGACAGACACGGCTCCATATAATCTTATTCATTCACCTGGGAACACAGGACAGGCACGGCTCTATATAATCTTATTCATTCACATGGGAACACGTGACAGACACCGCTCCATATAATCTTATTCATCCACATGCGAACATGGGACAGACACAGCTCTATATAATCTTATTCATTCACATGGGAAATACACAGCTCCATATAATCTTATTCATTCACCTGGGAACACGGGACAGACATGGCTCTATCTAATGTTATTCATTCACATGTGAACACGGGACAGGCACAGCTCTATATAATCTTATCCATTCAACTGGGAACACGGGACAGACATGGCCCTATCTAATCTTATTCATTCACATGCGAACACGGGACAGTCACAGCTCTATATAATCTTATTAATTCACCTGGGAACACGGGACAGACACGGCTCTATCTAATCTTATTCATTCACATGTGAACACGGGACAGACATGGCTCTATCTAATCTTATTCATTCACATGTGAACATGGGACATACGTGGCTCTATCTAATGTGATTCATTCACATGTGAACACGGGACAGACACGGCTCTATATAATCTTATTCATACACATGTGAACACGGGACAGGCACTGCTCCATATAATCTTATTCATTCACCTGGGAACACGGGACAGACACGGCTCGATCTAATCTTATTCATTCACATGTGAAGACGGGACAGACACAGCTCGAGATAATCTTATTTATTCACATGGGAACACGGGACAGACACAGCTCGATATAATCTTATTCATTCACCTGGGAACATGGGACACACAGCTCTACCTAATCTTATTCATACACTTGGGAGCATGGGACAGACACGGCTATATCTAATCTTATTCATTCACCTGGGAATACGGGACAGACACGGATCCACACAGGAACATGGGACAGACGTGGCTCTATCTAATCTTATTCATACACATGTGAACACGGGACAGACACTGCTCCATATAATCTTATTCATTCACCTGGGAACACGGGACAGACACGGATCTATCTAATCTTATTCATTCACATGTGAACATAGACAGAAATGACTATCCAATGTTATTCATTCACCTGGGAACACGGGACAGGCACGACTCTATCAAATCTTATTCATTCACCTGGGAACACGGGACAGACACAGTTCCATTAAATCTTATTCATTCACATGGGAACACAGGACAGACACAGCTCAAAAAATCTTATTCATTCACATGTGAACATGGTACAGACACGGCTCCATATAATCTTATTCATTCACCTGGGAAGCTGGGACAGACGTGGCTCTATCCAATATTATTCATTCACATGTGAACACGGGACAGACACAGCTCTATATAATCTTATTCATTCACATGGGAACACGGGACAGACAACCTCTACCTAATCTTATTCATTCACCTGGGAACATGGGACAGACATGGCTCTATCTAATCTTATTCATTCACATGGGAACACGGGACAGACACGGGACACATGTGAACACGGCACAGACACAGCTCTATCTAATCTTATTCATTCACATGGGAACACAGGAAAGACACAGCTCTATATAATCTTATTCATTCACCTGGGAACACGGGACAGACACGGCTCTATCTAATCTTATTCATTCACATGTGAACACGGGACAGACACGGCTATATCTAATTCTATTCATTCACATGTGAACACGGGACAGACACGGCTATATCGAATGTTATTCATTCACCTGGGAACACGGGACAGACACTACTCTACCTAATCTTATTCATGCACACAGAAACATGGGACAGACGTGGCTCTATCTAATCTTATTCATTCACCTGGGAACACGGGACAGACACAGCTCTACCTAATCTTATTCATTCACCTGGTAACATGGGACAGACATGGCTCTATCTAATCTTATTCATTCACATGTGAACACGGAACAGACACCGCTCTATCTAATCTTATTCATTCACATGTGAACACAGGACAGACACGGCTATATCTTATCTTATTCATTCACCTGGGATCACGGGACAGACACGACTCGACCTGATCTTATTCATGCACACAGGAACATGGGACAGACGTGGCTCTGTCTCATCTTATTCATTCACATGTGAACACGGGACAGACACTGCTCTATCTAATCGTATTCATTCACATGGGAACACGGGACAAACACAGCTCGAAACAATATTATTAATTCACATGGGAACATGGGACAAACACAGCTCCACATAATCTCATTCATTCACATGGGAACACGGGACAGACACGGCTCGATATAATCTTATTCATTCACATGGGAACACGTGACAGACAGGGCTCCATATAATCTTATTCATTCACCTGGGAACACGGGACAGACACGACTCTACCTAATCTTATTCATGCACACAGGAACACGGGACAGACGTGGCTCTATCTAATCTTATTCATTCACGTGTGAACACGGGACAGACACGGATCCATATAATCTTATTCATTCACCTGGGAACACGGGACAGACACGACTCTACCTAATCTTATTCATACACATGTGAACACGGGGCAGACACTGCTCCATATAATCTTATTCATTCACCTGGGAACACGGGACAGACACGGATCTATCTAATCTTATTCATTCACATGTGAACATAGACAGAAATGACTATCCAATGTTATTCATTCACCTGGGAACACGGGACAGGCACGACTCTATCTAATCTTATTCATTCACATGTGAGCATAGACAGACATGGCTCTATCTAATCTTATTCATTCACCTGGGAACACGGGACACAACACGGCTCTATTTAATCTTATTCATTCACCTGGTAACATGGGACAGACATGGCTCTATCTAATCTTATTCATTCACATGTGAACACGGAACAGACACCGCTCTATCTAATCTTATTCATTCACATGTGAACACAGGACAGACACGGCTATATCTTATCTTATTCATTCACCTGGGATCACGGGACAGACACGACTCGACCTGATCTTATTCATTCACATGTGAACATAGACAGAAATGACTATCCAATGTTATTCATTCACATATGAACATGGGACAGACACAGTTCCATTTAATCTTATTCATTCACATGGGAACACAGGACAGACACAGCTCTATATAATCTTATTCATTCACATGTGAACATGGGACAGACACGGCTCCATATAATCTTATTCATTCACCTGGGAAGCTGGGACAGACATGGCTCTATCTAATCTTATTCATTCACATGTGAACACGGGACAGTCACGGCTATATCTAATCTTATTCATTCACCAGGGAACACGGGACAGCCACAGCTCTACCTAATCTTATTCATGCACACAGGAACATGGGACAGACGTGGCTCTATCCAATATTATTCATTCACATGTGAACACTGGACAGACACAGCTCTATATAATCTTATTCATTCACATGGGAACACGGGACAGACAACCTCTATCTAATTTTATTCATTCACCTGGGAACATGGGACAGACATGGCTCTATCTAATCTTATTCATTCACATGGGAACACGGGACAGACACTGCTCTATGTAATCTTATTCATTGACCTTGGGAACACGGGACAGCCACAGCTCTACCTAATCTTATTCATTCACCTGGGAACACGGGACAGACACGGCTCTATCTAATCTTATTCATTCACCTGGGAACACGGGACTGACACGACTCTACCTGATCTTATTCATTCACATGAGAACACGGGACAGACACTGCTCTATCTAATCGTATTCATTCACATGGGAACACGGGACAAACACAGCTCGAAACAATATTATTCATTCACATGGGAACATGGGACAAACACAGCTCCACATAATCTTATTCATTCACATGGGAACACAGGACAGACACGGCTCTATATAATCTTATTCATTCACATGTGAACACGGGACAGACACGGCTCGATATAATCCTATTCATTCACATGGGAACACGTGACAGACAGGGCTCCATATAATCTTATTCATTCACCTGGGAACACAGGACAGGCACGGCTCTATATAATCTTATTCATTCACCTGGGAACACGGGACAGACACGACTCTACCTAATCTTATTCATGCACACAGGAACATGGGACAGACGTGGCTCTATCTAATCTTATTCATTCACGTGTGAACACGGGACAGACACGGATCCATATAATCTTATTCATTCACATGGGAACACGGGACAAACAGGGCTATATCTAATCTTATTCATTCACCTGGGAACACGGGACAGACACGACTCTACCTAATCTTATTCATGCACACAGGAACATGGGACAGACGTGGCTCTATATAATCTTATTCATACACATGTGAACACGGGACAGACACGGCTCTATTTAATCTTATTCATTCACATATGAACATGGGACAGACACAGTTCCATTTAATCTTATTCATTCACATGGGAACACAGGACAGACACAGTTCTATATAATCTTATTCATTCACATGTGAACATGGGACAGACACGGCTCCATATAATCTTATTCATTCACCTGGGAAGCTGGGACAGACATGGCTCTATCTAATCTTATTCATTCACATGTGAACACGGGACAGTCACGGCTATATCTAATCTTATTCATTCACCTGGGAACACGGGACAGCCACAGCTCTACCTAATCTTATTCATGCACACAGGAACATGGGACAGACGTGGCTCTATCCAATATTATTCATTCACATGTGAACACGGGACAGACACAGCTCTATATAATCTTATTCATTCACATGGGAACACGGGACAGACAACCTCTATCTAATTTTATTCATTCACCTGGGAACATGGGACAGACATGGCTCTATCTAATCTTATTCATTCACATGGGAACACGGGACAGACACTGCTCTGTGTAATCTTATTCATTGACCTTGGGAACACGGGACAGCCACAGCTCTACCTAATCTTATTCATTCACCTGGGAACACGGGACAGACACGGCTCTATCTAATCTTATTCATTCACCTGGGAACACGGGACAGCCACAGCTCTACCTGATCTTATTCATGCACACAGGCACATGGGACAGACGTGGCTCTGTCTAATCTTATTCATTCACATGTGAACACGGCACAGACACAGCTCTATCTAATCTTATTCATTCACATGGGAACACAGGAAAGACACAGCTCTATATAATCTTATTCATTCACGTGTCAACACGGGACAGACCCGGCTCCATATAATCTTATTCATTCACCTGGGAACACGGGACAGACACGGCTCTATCTAATCTTATTCATTCACATGTGAACACGGGACAGACACGGCTATATCTAATTCTATTCATTCACATGTGAACACGGGACAGACGTGGCTCTATCTAATCTTATTCATTCACCTGGGAACACGGGACAGACACAGCTCTACCTAATCTTATTCATTCACCTGGTAACATGGGACAGACATGGCCCTATCTAATCTTATTCATTCACATGTGAACACGGAACAGACACGGCTCCAGATAATCTTATTCATTCACCTGTGAACACGGGACAGACACGGCTCTATCTAATCTTATTCATTCACATGTGAACACAGGACAGACACGGCTATATCTTATCTTATTCATTCACCTGGGATCACGGGACAGACACGACTCGACCTGATCTTTTTCATGCACACAGGAACATGGGACAGACGTGGCTCTGTCTCATGTTATTCATTCACATGTGAACACGGGACAGACACTGCTCTATCTAATCGTTTTCATTCACATGGGAACACGGGACAAACACAGCTCGAAACAATATTATTCATTCACATGGGAACATGGGACAAACACAGCTCCACATAATCTTATTCATTCACATGGGAACACGGGACAGACACGGCTCTATATAATCTTATTCATTCACATGTGAACACGGGACAGACACGGCTCGATATAATCTTATTCATTCACATGGGAACACGTGACAGACACGGCTCCATATAATCTTATTCATTCACCTGGGAACACAGGACAGGCACGGCTCTATATAATCTTATTCATTCACATGGGAGCACGTGACAGACACAGCTCCATATAATCTTATTCATCCACATGCGAACATGGGACAGACACAGCTCCATATAATCTTATTCATTCACCTGGGAACACGGAACAGACATGGCTCTATCTAATGTTATTCATTCACATGTGAACACGTGACAGGCACAGCTCTATATAATCTTATCCATTCAACTGGGAACACGGGACAGACATGGCCCTATCTAATCTTATTCATTCACATGTGAACACGGGACAGTCACAGCTCTATATAATCTTATTAATTCACCTGGGAACACGGGACAGACACGGCTCTATCTAATCTTATTCATTCACATGTGAAAACGGGACAGACATGGCTGTATCTAATCTTATTCATTCACATGTGAACATGGGACAGACACGGCTCTACCTAATCTTATTCATTCACATGTGAACACGGGACAGACATGGCTGTATCTAATGTGATTCATTCAAATGTGAACACGGGACAGACACAGCTCTATATAATCTTTTTCATTCACCTGGGAACACGGGACAGACACAGTTCTGCCTAATCTTATTCATTCACCTGGGAACATGGGACAGACATGGACCTATCTAATGTTATTCATTCACATGTGAACGTGGGCCAGACATAGCTCCATATAATCTTATTCATACACATGTGAACACGGGACAGACACTGCTCCATATAATCTTATTCATTCACCTGGGAACACGGGACAGACACGGCTCGATGTAATCTAATTCATTCACATGTGAACACGGGACAGACACAGCTCGAGATAATCTTATTCATTCACATGGGAACACGGGACAGACACAGCTCGATATAATCTTATTCATTCACCTGGGAACATGGGACAGACACGACTCTACCTAATCTTATTCATGCACACAGGAACATGGGACAGACGTGGCTCTATCTAAGCTTATTCATTCACGTGTGAACACGGGACAGACACGGCTCCATATAATCTTATTCATTCACCTGGGAACACGGGACAGACAGGGCTATATCTAATCTTATTCATTCACCTGGGAACACGGGACAGACACGACTCTACCTAATCTTATTCATTCACCTGGGAACACGGGACAGACACAGCTCTACCTAATCCTATTCAATCACCTGGGAACACGGGACAGACACGACTCTACCTAATCTTATTCATGCACACAGGAACATGGGACAGACACGGATCTATATAATCATATTCATTCACATGTGAACATAGACAGACATGGCTCTATGTAATCTTATTCATTCACCTGGGAACACGGGACAGACACGGCTCTATTTAATCTTATTCATTCACATATGAACATGGGACAGACAGTTCCATTTAATCTTATTCATTCACATGGGAACACGGGACAGACACAGCTCTATATAATCTTATTCATTCACCTGGGAACACGGGACAGGCACAGCTCTATCTAATCTTATTCATTCACATGTGAACATGGGACAGACGTGGCTCTATCTAATGTTATTCATTCACATGTGAACACGGGACAGACACAGCTCTATCTAATGTTATTCATTCACATGGGAACATGGGACAGACACAGCTCTATATAATCTTATTCATTCACCTGGGAACACAGGACAGACACAGTTCTGCCTAATCTTATTCATTCACCTGGGAACATGGGACAGACATGGCTCGATCTAATCTTATTCATTCACATGGGAACACGGGACAGACACAGCTCTATATAATCTGATTCATTCACATGTGAACACGGGACAGACACTGCTCCATATAATCTTATTCATTCACCTGGGAACACAGGACAGACACGGTTCAATCTAATCTTATTCATTCACATGTGAACACGGGACAGACACAGCTCTATATAATCTTATTCATTCACATGAGAACACGGGACAGACACAGCTCTATATAATCTTATTCATTCACCTGGGAACATGGGAGAGACACAGCTCGACCTAATCTTATTCATTCACCTCGGAGCATGGGACAGACACGGCTATATCTAATCTTATTCATTCACCTGGGAACACGGGACAGACACGACTCGATCTAATCTCATTCATTCACATGGGAACACGGGACAGACACAGCTCTGTATAATCTTATTCATTCACCTGGGAACACAGGACCGACACAACTCTGTCTAATCTTATTCATTCACATGTGAACACGGGGCAGACACGGCTCCATATAATCTGATTCATTCACCTGGGAACACGGGACAGACACGGCCCGATCTAATCTCATTCATTCACATGGGAACACGGGACAGACACAGCTCTGTATAACCTTATTCATTCACCTGGGAACACAGGACAGACACAGCTCTGTCTAATCTTATTCATTTACATGTGAACACGGGGCAGACACGGCTCCATATAATCTTAGTCATTCACCTGGGAACACGGGACAGACATGGCTCAATCTAATCTTATTCATTCACATGGGAACACGGGACAGACACTGCTCTGTGTAATCTTATTCATTCACCTTGGGAACACGGGACAGCCACAGCTCAACCTAATCTTATTCATTCACCTGGGAACACGGGACAGACACGGCTCTATCTAATCTTATTCATTCACATGTGAACACAGGACAGACACGGCTATATCTAATCTTATTCATTCACCTCGGAGCATGGGACAGACACGGCTATATCTAATCTTATTCATTCACCTGGGAACAAGGGACAGACATGGCTCAATCTAATCTTATTCATTCACATGGGAACACGGGACAGACACGGCTCTATATAATCTGATTCATTCACCTGGGAACACGGGACAGACACGGCTATATCTAATCTTATTCATTCACCTGGGAACACGGGACAGACACGGCTCTATATAATCTGATTCATTCACCTGGGAACACGGGACAGACACGGCCCGATCTAATCTCATTCATTCACATGGGAACACGGGACAGACACAGCTCTGTATAACCTTATTCATTCACCTGGGAACACAGGACAGACACAGCTCTGTCTAATCTTATTCATTTACATGTGAACACGGGGCAGACACGGCTCCATATAATCTTAGTCATTCACCTGGGAACACGGGACAGACATGGCTCAATCTAATCTTATTCATTCACATGGGAACACGGGACAGACACTGCTCTGTGTAATCTTATTCATTCACCTTGGGAACACGGGACAGCCACAGCTCAACCTAATCTTATTCATTCACCTGGGAACACGGGACAGACACGGCTCTATCTAATCTTATTCATTCACATGTGAACACAGGACAGACACGGCTATATCTAATCTTATTCATTCACATGTGAACATGGGACAGACGTGGCTCTATCTAATGTTATTCATTCACATGTGAACACGGGACAGACACAGCTCGATCTAATCTTATTCATTCACATGTGAACATGGTGCAGACATAGCTCCATATAATCTTATTCATTCACATGGGAACATGGGACAGACACAGCTCTATATAATCTTATTCATTCACATGTGAACACGGGACAGACACTGCTCCATATAATCTTATTCATTCACCTGGGAACACGGGACAGACACGGCTCTATCTAATCTTATTCATTCACATGTGAACACGGGACAGACACAGCTCTATATAATCTTATTCATTCACATGTGAACACGGGACAGACACAGCTAGAGATAATCTTATTCATTCACATGGGAACACGGGACAGACACAGCTCGATATAATGTTATTCATTCACCTGGGAACATGGGACAGACACGACTCTACCTAATCTTATTCATGCACACAGGAACATGGGACAGACGTGGCTCTATCTAAGCTTATTCATTCACGTGTGAACACGGGACAGACACGGCTCCATATAATCTTATTCATTCACCTGGGAACACGGGACAGACACAGCTCTACCTAATCCTATTCAATCACCTGGGAACACGGGACAGACACGACTCTACCTAATCTTATTCATGCACACAGGAACATGGGACAGACACGGATCTATATAATCTTATTCATTCACATGTGAACATAGACAGACATTGCTCTATGTAATCTTATTCATTCACCTGGGAACACGGGACAGACACGGCTCTATTTAATCTTATTCATTCACCTGGGAACATGGGACAGACATGGCTCTATCTAATCTTATTCATTCACATGGGAACACGGGACAGACACGGGACACATGTGAACACGGCACAGACACAGCTCTATCTAATCTTATTCATTCACATGGGAACACAGGAAAGACACAGCTCTACATAATCTTATTCATTCACTTGGGAACACGGGACAGACACGGCTCTATCTAATCTTATTCATTCACATGTGAACACGGGACAGACACGGCTATATCTAATTCTATTCATTCACATGTGAACACGGGACAGACACGGCTATATCGAATGTTATTCATTCACCTGGGAACACGGGACAGACACTACTCTACCTAATCTTATTCATGCACACAGAAACATGGGACAGACGTGGCTCTATCTAATCTTATTCATTCACTTGGGAACACGGGACAGACACAGCTCTACCTAATCTTATTCATTCACCTGGTAACATGGGACAGACATGGCTCTATCTAATCTTATTCATTCACATGTGAACATGGAACAGACACCTCTCTATCTAATCTTATTCATTCACATGTGAACACAGGACAGACACGGCTATATCTTATCTTATTCATTCACCTGGGATCACGGGACAGACACGACTCGACCTGATCTTATTCATGCACACAGGAACATGGGACAGACGTGGCTCTGTCTCATCTTATTCATTCACATGTGAACACGGGACAGACACTGCTCTATCTAATCGTATTCATTCACATGGGAACACGGGACAAACACAGCTCGAAACAATATTATTAATTCACATGGGAACATGGGACAAACACAGCTCCACATAATCTCATTCATTCACATGGGAACACGGGACAGACACGGCTCTATATAATCTTATTCATTCACATGTGAACACGGGACAGACACGGCTCGATATAATCTTATTCATTCACATGGGAACACGTGACAGACAGGGCTCCATATAATCTTATTCATTCACCTGGGAACACGGGACAGACACGACTCTACCTAATCTTATTCATGCACACAGGAACACGGGACAGACGTGGCTCTATCTAATCTTATTCATTCACGTGTGAACACGGGACAGACACGGATCCATATAATCTTATTCATTCACCTGGGAACACGGGACAGACACGACTCTACCTAATCTTATTCATGCACACAGGAACACGGGACAGACGTGGCTCTATCTAATCTTATTCATTCACGTGTGAACACGGGACAGACACGGATCCATATAATCTTATTCATTCACCTGGGAACACGGGACAGACACGACTCTACCTAATCTTATTCATACACATGTGAACACGGGACAGACACTGCTCCATATAATCTTATTCATTCACCTGGGAACACGGGACAGACACGGATCTATCTAATCTTATTCATTCACATGTGAACATAGACAGAAATGACTATCCAATGTTATTCATTCACCTGGGAACACGGGACAGGCACGACTCTATCTAATCTTATTCATTCACATGTGAGCATAGACAGACATGGCTCTTTCTAATCTTATTCATTCACCTGGGAACACGGGACAGACACGGCTCTATTTAA
The DNA here is from genome assembly GCF_964187855.1 of Myxine glutinosa. Lineage (NCBI taxonomy): Eukaryota > Metazoa > Chordata > Myxini > Myxiniformes > Myxinidae > Myxine > Myxine glutinosa. The sequence continues at coordinate 163,177,514 of NC_136261.1, forward strand.
TCTTATTCATTCACATATGAACATGGGACAGACACAGTTCCATTTAATCTTATTCATTCACATGGGAACACAGGACAGACACAGCTCTATATAATCTTATTCATTCACATGTGAACATGGGACAGACACGGCTCCATATAATCTTATTCATTCACCTGGGAAGCTGGGACAGACATGGCTCTATCTAATCTTATTCATTCACATGTGAACACGGGACAGTCACGGCTATATCTAATCTTATTCATTCACCAGGGAACACGGGACAGCCACAGCTCTACCTAATCTTATTCATTCACCTGGGAACACGGGACAGACACGGCTCTATCTAATCTTATTCATTCACATGTGAACACAGGACAGACACGGCTATATCTAATCTTATTCATTCACATGTGAACATGGGACAGACGTGGCTCTATCTAATGTTATTCATTCACATGTGAACACGGGACAGACACAGCTCGATCTAATCTTATTCATTCACATGTGAACATGGTGCAGACATAGCTCCATATAATCTTATTCATTCACATGGGAACATGGGACAGACACAGCTCTATATAATCTTATTCATTCACATGTGAACACGGGACAGACACTGCTCCATATAATCTTATTCATTCACCTGGGAACACGGGACAGACACGGCTCTATCTAATCTTATTCATTCACATGTGAACACGGGACAGACACAGCTCTATATAATCTTATTCATTCACATGTGAACACGGGACAGACACAGCTCGAGATAATCTTATTCATTCACATGGGAACACGGGACAGACACAGCTCGATATAATGTTATTCATTCACCTGGGAACATGGGACAGACACGACTCTACCTAATCTTATTCATGCACACAGGAACATGGGACAGACGTGGCTCTATCTAAGCTTATTCATTCACGTGTGAACACGGGACAGACACGGCTCCATATAATCTTATTCATTCACCTGGGAACACGGGACAGACACAGCTCTACCTAATCCTATTCAATCACCTGGGAACACGGGACAGACACGACTCTACCTAATCTTATTCATGCACACAGGAACATGGGACAGACACGGATCTATATAATCTTATTCATTCACATGTGAACATAGACAGACATTGCTCTATGTAATCTTATTCATTCACCTGGGAACACGGGACAGACACGGCTCTATTTAATCTTATTCATTCACCTGGGAACATGGGACAGACATGGCTCTATCTAATCTTATTCATTCACATGGGAACACGGGACAGACACGGGACACATGTGAACACGGCACAGACACAGCTCTATCTAATCTTATTCATTCACATGGGAACACAGGAAAGACACAGCTCTACATAATCTTATTCATTCACTTGGGAACACGGGACAGACACGGCTCTATCTAATCTTATTCATTCACATGTGAACACGGGACAGACACGGCTATATCTAATTCTATTCATTCACATGTGAACACGGGACAGACACGGCTATATCGAATGTTATTCATTCACCTGGGAACACGGGACAGACACTACTCTACCTAATCTTATTCATGCACACAGAAACATGGGACAGACGTGGCTCTATCTAATCTTATTCATTCACCTGGGAACACGGGACAGACACAGCTCTACCTAATCTTATTCATTCACCTGGTAACATGGGACAGACATGGCTCTATCTAATCTTATTCATTCACATGTGAACACGGAACAGACACCTCTCTATCTAATCTTATTCATTCACATGTGAACACAGGACAGACACGGCTATATCTTATCTTATTCATTCACCTGGGATCACGGGACAGACACGACTCGACCTGATCTTATTCATGCACACAGGAACATGGGACAGACGTGGCTCTGTCTCATCTTATTCATTCACATGTGAACACGGGACAGACACTGCTCTATCTAATCGTATTCATTCACATGGGAACACGGGACAAACACAGCTCGAAACAATATTATTAATTCACATGGGAACATGGGACAAACACAGCTCCACATAATCTCATTCATTCACATGGGAACACGGGACAGACACGGCTCTATATAATCTTATTCATTCACATGTGAACACGGGACAGACACGGCTCGATATAATCTTATTCATTCACATGGGAACACGTGACAGACAGGGCTCCATATAATCTTATTCATTCACCTGGGAACACGGGACAGACACGACTCTACCTAATCTTATTCATGCACACAGGAACACGGGACAGACGTGGCTCTATCTAATCTTATTCATTCACGTGTGAACACGGGACAGACACGGATCCATATAATCTTATTCATTCACCTGGGAACACGGGACAGACACGACTCTACCTAATCTTATTCATGCACACAGGAACACGGGACAGACGTGGCTCTATCTAATCTTATTCATTCACGTGTGAACACGGGACAGACACGGATCCATATAATCTTATTCATTCACCTGGGAACACGGGACAGACACGACTCTACCTAATCTTATTCATACACATGTGAACACGGGACAGACACTGCTCCATATAATCTTATTCATTCACCTGGGAACACGGGACAGACACGGATCTATCTAATCTTATTCATTCACATGTGAACATAGACAGAAATGACTATCCAATGTTATTCATTCACCTGGGAACACGGGACAGGCACGACTCTATCTAATCTTATTCATTCACATGTGAGCATAGACAGACATGGCTCTTTCTAATCTTATTCATTCACCTGGGAACACGGGACAGACACGGCTCTATTTAATCTTATTCATTCACATATGAACATGGGACAGACACAGTTCCATTTAATCTTATTCATTCACATGGGAACACAGGACAGACACAGCTCTATATAATCTTATTCATTCACATGTGAACATGGGACAGACACGGCTCCATATAATCTTATTCATTCACCTGGGAAGCTGGGACAGACATGGCTCTATCTAATCTTATTCATTCACATGTGAACACGGGACAGTCACGGCTATATCTAATCTTATTCATTCACCAGGGAACACGGGACAGCCACAGCTCTACCTAATCTTATTCATGCACACAGGAACATGGGACAGACGTGGCTCTATCCAATATTATTCATTCACATGTGAACACGGGACAGACACAGCTCTATATAATCTTATTCATTCACATGGGAACACGGGACAGACAACCTCTATCTAATTTTATTCATTCACCTGGGAACATGGGACAGACATGGCTCTATCTAATCTTATTCATTCACATGGGAACACGGGACAGACACTGCTCTATGTAATCTTATTCATTGACCTTGGGAACACGGGACAGCCACAGCTCTACCTAATCTTATTCATTCACCTGGGAACACGGGACAGACACGGCTCTATCTAATCTTATTCATTCACATGGGAACACGGGACAGACACTGCTCTATGTAATCTTATTCATTCACATGGGAACATGGGACAGACACAGCTCTATATAATCTTATTCATTCACATGTGAACACGGGACAGACACTGCTCCATATAATCTTATTCATTCACCTGGGAACACGGGACAGACACGGCTCTATCTAATCTTATTCATTCACATGTGAACACGGGACAGACACAGCTCTATATAATCTTATTCATTCACATGTGAACACGGGACAGACACAGCTCGAGATAATCTTATTCATTCACATGGGAACACGGGACAGACACAGCTCGATATAATGTTATTCATTCACCTGGGAACATGGGACAGACACGACTCTACCTAATCTTATTCATGCACACAGGAACATGGGACAGACGTGGCTCTATCTAAGCTTATTCATTCACGTGTGAACACGGGACAGACACGGCTCCATATAATCTTATTGATTCACCTGGGAACACGGGACAGACACAGCTCTACCTAATCCTATTCAATCACCTGGGAACACGGGACAGACACGACTCTACCTAATCTTATTCATGCACACAGGAACATGGGACAGACACGGATCTATATAATCTTATTCATTCACATGTGAACATAGACAGACATTGCTCTATGTAATCTTATTCATTCACCTGGGAACACGGGACAGACACGGCTCTATTTAATGTTATTCATTCACCTGGGAACATGGGACAGACATGGCTCTATCTAATCTTATTCATTCACATGGGAACACGGGACAGACACGGGACACATGTGAACACGGCACAGACACAGCTCTATCTAATCTTATTCATTCACATGGGAACACAGGAAAGACACAGCTCTACATAATCTTATTCATTCACCTGGGAACACGGGACAGACACGGCTCTATCTTATCTTATTCATTCACATGTGAACACGGGACAGACACGGCTATATCTAATTCTATTCATTCACATGTGAACACGGGACAGACACGGCTATATCGAATGTTATTCATTCACCTGGGAACACGGGACAGACACTACTCTACCTAATCTTATTCATGCACACAGAAACATGGGACAGACGTGGCTCTATCTAATCTTATTCATTCACCTGGGAACACGGGACAGACACAGCTCTACCTAATCTTATTCATTCACCTGGTAACATGGGACAGACATGGCTCTATCTAATCTTATTCATTCACATGCGAACACGGAACAGACACCGCTCTATCTAATCTTATTCATTCACATGTGAACACAGGACAGACACGGCTATATCTTATCTTATTCATTCACCTGGGATCACGGGACAGACACGACTCGACCTGATCTTATTCATGCACACAGGAACATGGGACAGACGTGGCTCTGTCTCATCTTATTCATTCACATGTGAACACGGGACAGACACTGCTCTATCTAATCGTATTCATTCACATGGGAACACGGGACAAACACAGCTCGAAACAATATAATTAATTCACATGGGAACATGGGACAAACACAGCTCCACATAATCTCATTCATTCACATGGGAACACGGGACAGACACGGCTCTATATAATCTTATTCATTCACATGTGAACACGGGACAGACACGGCTCGATATAATCTTATTCATTCACATGGGAACACGTGACAGACAGGGCTCCATATAATCTTATTCATTCACCTGGGAACACGGGACAGACACGACTCTACCTCATCTTATTCATGCATACAGGAACACGGGACAGACGTGGCTCTATCTAATCTTATTCATTCACGTGTGAACACGGGACAGACACGGATCCATATAATCTTATTCATTCACCTGGGAACACGGGACAGACACGACTCTACCTAATCTTATTCATGCACACAGGAACACGGGACAGACGTGGCTCTATCTAATCTTATTCATTCACGTGTGAACACGGGACAGACACGGATCCATATAATCTTATTCATTCACCTGGGAACACGGGACAGACACGACTCTACCTAATCTTATTCATACACATGTGAACACGGGACAGACACTGCTCCATATAATCTTATTCATTCACCTGGGAACACGGGACAGACACGGATCTATCTAATCTTATTCATTCACATGTGAACATAGACAGAAATGACTATCCAATGTTATTCATTCACCTGGGAACACGGGACAGGCACGACTCTATCTAATCTTATTCATTCACATGTGAGCATAGACAGACATGGCTCTATCTAATCTTATTCATTCACCTGGGAACACGGGACAGACACGGCTCTATTTAATCTTATTCATTCACATATGAACATGGGACAGACACAGTTCCATTTAATCTTATTCATTCACATGGGAACACAGGACAGACACAGCTCTATATAATCTTATTCATTCACATGTGAACATGGGACAGACACGGCTCCATATAATCTTATTCATTCACCTGGGAAGCTGGGACAGACATGGCTCTATCTAATCTTATTCATTCACATGTGAACACGGGACAGTCACGGCTATATCTAATCTTATTCATTCACCAGGGAACACGGGACAGCCACAGCTCTACCTAATCTTATTCATGCACACAGGAACATGGGACAGACGTGGCTCTATCCAATATTATTCATTCACATGTGAACACGGGACAGACACAGCTCTATATAATCTTATTCATTCACATGGGAACACGGGACAGACAACCTCTATCTAATTTTATTCATTCACCTGGGAACATGGGACAGACATGGCTCTATCTAATCTTATTCATTCACATGGGAACACGGGACAGACACTGCTCTATGTAATCTTATTCATTGACCTTGGGAACACGGGACAGCCACAGCTCTACCTAATCTTATTCATTCACCTGGGAACACGGGACAGACACGGCTCTATCTAATCTTATTCATTCACCTGGGAACACGGGACTGACACGACTCTACCTGATCTTATTCATTCACATGAGAACACGGGACAGACACTGCTCTATCTAATCGTATTCATTCACATGGGAACACGGGACAAACACAGCTCGAAACAATATTATTCATTCACATGGGAACATGGGACAAACACAGCTCCACATAATCTTATTCATTCACATGGGAACACAGGACAGACACGGCTCTATATAATCTTATTCATTCACATGTGAACACGGGACAGACACGGCTCGATATAATCCTATTCATTCACATGGGAACACGTGACAGACAGGGCTCCATATAATCTTATTCATTCACCTGGGAACACAGGACAGGCACGGCTCTATATAATCTTATTCATTCACCTGGGAACACGGGACAGACACGACTCTACCTAATCTTATTCATGCACACAGGAACATGGGACAGACGTGGCTCTATCTAATCTTATTCATTCACGTGTGAACACGGGACAGACACGGATCCATATAATCTTATTCATTCACATGGGAACACGGGACAAACAGGGCTATATCTAATCTTATTCATTCACCTGGGAACACGGGACAGACACGACTCTACCTAATCTTATTCATGCACACAGGAACATGGGACAGACGTGGCTCTATATAATCTTATTCATACACATGTGAACACGGGACAGACACGGCTCTATCTAATCTTATTCATTCACATATGAACATGGGACAGACACAGTTCCATTTAATCTTATTCATTCACATGGGAACACAGGACAGACACAGCTCTATATAATCTTATTCATTCACATGTGAACATGGGACAGACACGGCTCCATATAATCTTATTCATTCACCTGGGAAGCTGGGACAGACATGGCTCTATCTAATCTTATTCATTCACATGTGAACACGGGACAGTCACGGCTATATCTAATCTTATTCATTCACCTGGGAACACGGGACAGCCACAGCTCTACCTAATCTTATTCATGCACACAGGAACATGGGACAGACGTGGCTCTATCCAATATTATTCATTCACATGTGAACACGGGACAGACACAGCTCTATATAATCTTATTCATTCACATGGGAACACGGGACAGACAACCTCTATCTAATTTTATTCATTCACCTGGGAACATGGGACAGACATGGCTCTATCTAATCTTATTCATTCACATGGGAACACGGGACAGACACTGCTCTGTGTAATCTTATTCATTGACCTTGGGAACACGGGACAGCCACAGCTCTACCTAATCTTATTCATTCACCTGGGAACACGGGACAGACACGGCTCTATCTAATCTTATTCATTCACCTGGGAACACGGGACAGCCACAGCTCTACCTGATCTTATTCATGCACACAGGCACATGGGACAGACGTGGCTCTGTCTAATCTTATTCATTCACATGTGAACACGGCACAGACACAGCTCTATCTAATCTTATTCATTCACATGGGAACACAGGAAAGACACAGCTCTATATAATCTTATTCATTCACGTGTCAACACGGGACAGACCCAGCTCCATATAATCTTATTCATTCACCTGGGAACACGGGACAGACACGGCTCTATCTAATCTTATTCATTCACATGTGAACACGGGACAGACACGGCTATATCTAATTCTATTCATTCACATGTGAACACGGGACAGACGTGGCTCTATCTAATCTTATTCATTCACCTGGGAACACGGGACAGACACAGCTCTACCTAATCTTATTCATTCACCTGGTAACATGGGACAGACATGGCCCTATCTAATCTTACTCATTCACATGTGAACACGGAAGAGACACGGCTCCAGATAATCTTATTCATTCACCTGTGAACACGGGACAGACACGGCTCTATCTAATCTTATTCATTCACATGTGAACACAGGACAGACACGGCTATATCTTATCTTATTCATTCACCTGGGATCACGGGACAGACACGACTCGACCTGATCTTATTCATGCACACAGGAACATGGGACAGACGTGGCTCTGTCTCATGTTATTCATTCACATGTGAACACGGGACAGACACTGCTCTATCTAATCGTTTTCATTCACATGGGAACACGGGACAAACACAGCTCGAAACAATATTATTCATTCACATGGGAACATGGGACAAACACAGCTCCACATAATCTTATTCATTCACATGGGAACACGGGACAGACATGGCTGTATCTAATCTTATTCATTCACATGTGAACATGGGACAGACACGGCTCTACCTAATCTTATTCATTCACATGTGAACACGGGACAGACATGGCTGTATCTAATGTGATTCATTCACATGTGAACACGGGACAGACACAGCTCTATATAATCTTTTTCATTCACCTGGGAACACGGGACAGACACAGTTCTGCCTAATCTTATTCATTCACCTGGGAACATGGGACAGACATGGACCTATCTAATGTTATTCATTCACATGTGAACGTGGGCCAGACATAGCTCCATATAATCTTATTCATACACATGTGAACACGGGACAGACACTGCTCCATATAATCTTATTCATTCACCTGGGAACACGGGACAGACACGGCTCGATCTAATCTAATTCATTCACATGTGAACACGGGACAGACACAGCTCGAGATAATCTTATTCATTCACATGGGAACACGGGACAGACACAGCTCGATATAATCTTATTCATTCACCTGGGAACATGGGATAGACACGACTCTACCTAATCTTATTCATGCACACAGGAACATGGGACAGACGTGGCTCTATCTAAGCTTATTCATTCACGTGTGAACACGGGACAGACACGGCTCCATATAATCTTATTCATTCACCTGGGAACACGGGACAGACAGGGCTATATCTAATCTTATTCATTCACCTGGGAACACGGGACAGACACGACTCTACCTAATCTTATTCATTCACCTGGGAACACGGGACAGACACAGCTCTACCTAATCCTATTCAATCACCTGGGAACACGGGACAGACACGACTCTACCTAATCTTATTCATGCACACAGGAACATGGGACAGACACGGATCTATATAATCATATTCATTCACATGTGAACATAGACAGACATGGCTCTATGTAATCTTATTCATTCACCTGGGAACACGGGACAGACACGGCTCTATTTAATCTTATTCATTCACATATGAACATGGGACAGACAGTTCCATTTAATCTTATTCATTCACATGGGAACACGGGACAGACACAGCTCTATATAATCTTATTCATTCACCTGGGAACACGGGACAGGCACGGCTCTATCTAATCTTATTCATTCACATGTGAACATGGGACAGACGTGGCTCTATCTAATGTTATTCATTCACATGTGAACACGGGACAGACACAGCTCTATCTAATGTTATTCATTCACATGGGAACATGGGACAGACACAGCTCTATATAATCTTATTCATTCACCTGGGAACACAGGACAGACACAGTTCTGCCTAATCTTATTCATTCACCTGGGAACATGGGACAGACATGGCTCGATCTAATCTTATTCATTCACATGTGAACATGGTGCAGACATAGCTCCATATAATCTTATTCATTCACATGGGAACACGGGACAGACACAGCTCTATATAATCTGATTCATTCACATGTGAACACGGGACAGACACTGCTCCATATAATCTTATTCATTCACCTGGGAACACAGGACAGACACGGTTCAATCTAATCTTATTCATTCACATGTGAACACGGGACAGACACAGCTCTATATAATCTTATTCATTCACATGAGAACACGGGACAGACACAGCTCTATATAATCTTAATCATTCACCTGGGAACATGGGAGAGACACAGCTCGACCTAATCTTATTCATTCACCTCGGAGCATGGGACAGACATGGCTATATCTAATCTTATTCATTCACTTGGGAACACGGGACAGACACGACTCGATCTAATCTCATTCATTCACATGGGAACACGGGACAGACACAGCTCTGTATAATCTTATTCATTCACCTGGGAACACAGGACCGACACAACTCTGTCTAATCTTATTCATTCACATGTGAACACGGGGCAGACACGGCTCCATATAATCTTATTCATTCACCTGGGAACAAGGGACAGACATGGCTCAATCTAATCTTATTCATTCACATGGGAACACGGGACAGACACGGCTCTATATAATCTGATTCATTCACCTGGGAACACGGGACAGACACGGCTATATCTAATCTTATTCATTCACCTGGGAACACGGGACAGACACGGCTCTATATAATCTGATTCATTCACCTGGGAACACGGGACAGACACGGCCCGATCTAATCTCATTCATTCACATGGGAACACGGGACAGACACAGCTCTGTATAACCTTATTCATTCACCTGGGAACACAGGACAGACACAGCTCTGTCTAATCTTATTCATTTACATGTGAACACGGGGCAGACACGGCTCCATATAATCTTAGTCATTCACCTGGGAACACGGGACAGACATGGCTCAATCTAATCTTATTCATTCACATGGGAACACGGGACAGACACTGCTCTGTGTAATCTTATTCATTCACCTTGGGAACACGGGACAGCCACAGCTCAACCTAATCTTATTCATTCACCTGGGAACACGGGACAGACACGGCTCTATCTAATCTTATTCATTCACATGTGAACACAGGACAGACACGGCTATATCTAATCTTATTCATTCACATGTGAACATGGGACAGACGTGGCTCTATCTAATGTTATTCATTCACATGTGAACACGGGACAGACACAGCTCGATCTAATCTTATTCATTCACATGTGAACATGGTGCAGACATAGCTCCATATAATCTTATTCATTCACATGGGAACATGGGACAGACACAGCTCTATATAATCTTATTCATTCACATGTGAACACGGGACAGACACTGCTCCATATAATCTTATTCATTCACCTGGGAACACGGGACAGACACGGCTCTATCTAATCTTATTCATTCACATGTGAACACGGGACAGACACAGCTCTATATAATCTTATTCATTCACATGTGAACACGGGACAGACACAGCTCGAGATAATCTTATTCATTCACATGGGAACACGGGACAGACACAGCTCGATATAATGTTATTCATTCACCTGGGAACATGGGACAGACACGACTCTACGTAATCTTATTCATGCACACAGGAACATGGGACAGACGTGGCTCTATCTAAGCTTATTCATTCACGTGTGAACACGGGACAGACACGGCTCCATATAATCTTATTCATTCACCTGGGAACACGGGACAGACACAGCTCTACCTAATCCTATTCAATCACCTGGGAACACGGGACAGACACGACTCTACCTAATCTTATTCATGCACACAGGAACATGGGACAGACACGGATCTATATAATCTTATTCATTCACATGTGAACATAGACAGACATTGCTCTATGTAATCTTATTCATTCACCTGGGAACACGGGACAGACACGGCTCTATTTAATCTTATTCATTCACATATGAACATGGGACAGACAGTTCCATTTAATCTTATTCATTCACATGGGAACACGGGAAAGACACAGCTCTATATAATCTTATTCATTCACCTGGGAACACGGGACAGGCATGGCTCTATCTAATCTTATTCATTCACATGTGAACATGGGACAGACGTGGCTCTATCTAATGTTATTCATTCACATGTGAACACGTGACAGACACAGCTCTATCTAATCTTATTCATTCACATGGGAACATGGGACAGACACAGCTCTATATAATCTTATTCATTCACCTGGGAACACAGGACAGACACAGTTCTGCATAATCTTATTCATTCACCTGGGAACATGGGACAGACATGGCTCGATCTAATCTTATTCATTCACATGTGAACATGGTGCAGACATAGCTCCATATAATCTTATTCATTCACATGGGAACACGGGACAGACACAGCTCTATATAATCTTATTCATTCACATGTGAACACGGGACAGACACTGCTCCATATAATCTTATCCATTCACCTGGGAACACGGGACAGACACGGCTCAATCTAATCTTATTCATTCACATGTGAACACGGGACAGACACAGCTCTATATAATCTTATTCATTCACATGAGAACACGGGACAGACACAGCTCTATATAATCTTATTCATTCACCTGGGAACATGGGAGAGACACAGCTCGACCTAATCTTATTCATTCACCTCGGAGCATGGGACAGACACGGCTATATCTAATCTTATTCATTCACCTGGGAACACGGGACAGACACGACTCGATCTAATCTCATTCATTCACATGGGAACACGGGACAGACACAGCTCTGTATAATCTTATTCATTCACCTGGGAGCACAGGACCGACACAACTCTGTCTAATCTTATTCATTCACATGTGAACACGGGGCAGACACGGCTCCATATAATCTTATTCATTCACCTGGGAACACCGGACAGACATGGCTCAATCTAATCTTATTCATTCACATGGGAACACGGGACAGACATGGCTCTATATAATCTGATTCATTCACCTGGGAACATGGGACAGACACGGCTATATCTAATCTTATTCATTCACCTGGGAACACGGGACAGACACGGCTCTATATAATCTGATTCATTCACCTGGGAACACGGGACAGACACGGCCCGATCTAATCTCATTCATTCACATGGGAACACGGGACAGACACAGCTCTGTATAACCTTATTCATTCACCTGGGAACACAGGACAGACGCAGCTCTGTCTAATCTTATTCATTCACCTGGGAACACAGGACAGACACAGTTCTGCCTAATCTTATTCATTCACCTGGGAACATGGGACAGACATGGCTTGATCTAATCTTATTCATTCACATGTGAACATGGTGCAGACATAGCTCCATATAATCTTATTCATTCACATGGGAACACGGGACAGACACGGCTCTATATAATCTGATTCATTCACCTGGGAACACGGGACAGACACGGCCCGATCTATTCTCATTCATTCACATGGGAACACGGGACAGACACAGCTCTGTATAACCTTATTCATTCACCTGGGAACACAGGACAGACGCAGCTCTGTCTAATCTTATTCATTTACATGTGAACACGGGGCAGACACGGCTCCATATAATCTTATTCATTCACCTGGGAACACGGGACAGACATGGCTCAATCTAATCTTATTCATTCACATGGGAACACGGGACAGACACTGCTCTGTGTAATCTTATTCATTCACCTTGGGAACACGGGACAGCCACAGCTCTACCTAATCTTATTCATTCACCTGGGAACACGGGACAGACACGGCTCTATCTAATCTTATTCATTCACATGTGAACACAGGACAGACACGGCTATATCTAATCTTATTCATTCACATGTGAACATGGGACAGACGTGGCTCTATCTAATGTTATTCATTCACATGTGAACACGGGACAGACACAGCTCGATCTAATCTTATTCATTCACATGTGAACATGGTGCAGACATAGCTCCATATAATCTTATTCATTCACATGGGAACATGGGACAGACACAGCTCTATATAATCTTATTCATTCACATGTGAACACGGGACAGACACTGCTCCATATAATCTTATTCATTCACCTGGGAACACGGGACAGACACGGCTCTATCTAATCTTATTCATTCACATGTGAACACGGGACAGACACAGCTCTATATAATCTTATTCATTCACATGTGAACACGGGACAGACACAGCTCGAGATAATCTTATTCATTCACATGGGAACACGGGACAGACACAGCTCGATATAATGTTATTCATTCACCTGGGAACATGGGACAGACACGACTCTACCTAATCTTATTCATGCACACAGGAACATGGGACAGACGTGGCTCTATCTAAGCTTATTCATTCACGTGTGAACACGGGACAGACACGGCTCCATATAATCTTATTCATTCACCTGGGAACACGGGACAGACACAGCTCTACCTAATCCTATTCAATCACCTGGGAACACGGGACAGACACGACTCTACCTAATCTTATTCATGCACACAGGAACATGGGACAGACACGGATCTATATAATCTTATTCATTCACATGTGAACATAGACAGACATTGCTCTATGTAATCTTATTCATTCACCTGGGAACACGGGACAGACACGGCTCTATTTAATCTTATTCATTCACCTGGGAACATGGGACAGACATGGCTCTATCTAATCTTATTCATTCACATGGGAACACGGGACAGACACGGGACACATGTGAACACGGCACAGACACAGCTCTATCTAATCTTATTCATTCACATGGGAACACAGGAAAGACACAGCTCTACATAATCTTATTCATTCACTTGGGAACACGGGACAGACACGGCTCTATCTAATCTTATTCATTCACATGTGAACACGGGACAGACACGGCTATATCTAATTCTATTCATTCACATGTGAACACGGGACAGACACGGCTATATCGAATGTTATTCATTCACCTGGGAACACGGGACAGACACTACTCTACCTAATCTTATTCATGCACACAGAAACATGGGACAGACGTGGCTCTATCTAATCTTATTCATTCACCTGGGAACACGGGACAGACACAGCTCTACCTAATCTTATTCATTCACCTGGTAACATGGGACAGACATGGCTCTATCTAATCTTATTCATTCACATGTGAACACGGAACAGACACCTCTCTATCTAATCTTATTCATTCACATGTGAACACAGGACAGACACGGCTATATCTTATCTTATTCATTCACCTGGGATCACGGGACAGACACGACTCGACCTGATCTTATTCATGCACACAGGAACATGGGACAGACGTGGCTCTGTCTCATCTTATTCATTCACATGTGAACACGGGACAGACACTGCTCTATCTAATCGTATTCATTCACATGGGAACACGGGACAAACACAGCTCGAAACAATATTATTAATTCACATGGGAACATGGGACAAACACAGCTCCACATAATCTCATTCATTCACATGGGAACACGGGACAGACACGGCTCTATATAATCTTATTCATTCACATGTGAACACGGGACAGACACGGCTCGATATAATCTTATTCATTCACATGGGAACACGTGACAGACAGGGCTCCATATAATCTTATTCATTCACCTGGGAACACGGGACAGACACGACTCTACCTAATCTTATTCATGCACACAGGAACACGGGACAGACGTGGCTCTATCTAATCTTATTCATTCACGTGTGAACACGGGACAGACACGGATCCATATAATCTTATTCATTCACCTGGGAACACGGGACAGACACGACTCTACCTAATCTTATTCATGCACACAGGAACACGGGACAGACGTGGCTCTATCTAATCTTATTCATTCACGTGTGAACACGGGACAGACACGGATCCATATAATCTTATTCATTCACCTGGGAACACGGGACAGACACGACTCTACCTAATCTTATTCATACACATGTGAACACGGGACAGACACTGCTCCATATAATCTTATTCATTCACCTGGGAACACGGGACAGACACGGATCTATCTAATCTTATTCATTCACATGTGAACATAGACAGAAATGACTATCCAATGTTATTCATTCACCTGGGAACACGGGACAGGCACGACTCTATCTAATCTTATTCATTCACATGTGAGCATAGACAGACATGGCTCTTTCTAATCTTATTCATTCACCTGGGAACACGGGACAGACACGGCTCTATTTAATCTTATTCATTCACATATGAACATGGGACAGACACAGTTCCATTTAATCTTATTCATTCACATGGGAACACAGGACAGACACAGCTCTATATAATCTTATTCATTCACATGTGAACATGGGACAGACACGGCTCCATATAATCTTATTCATTCACCTGGGAAGCTGGGACAGACATGGCTCTATCTAATCTTATTCATTCACATGTGAACACGGGACAGTCACGGCTATATCTAATCTTATTCATTCACCAGGGAACACGGGACAGCCACAGCTCTACCTAATCTTATTCATGCACACAGGAACATGGGACAGACGTGGCTCTATCCAATATTATTCATTCACATGTGAACACGGGACAGACACAGCTCTATATAATCTTATTCATTCACATGGGAACACGGGACAGACAACCTCTATCTAATTTTATTCATTCACCTGGGAACATGGGACAGACATGGCTCTATCTAATCTTATTCATTCACATGGGAACACGGGACAGACACTGCTCTATGTAATCTTATTCATTGACCTTGGGAACACGGGACAGCCACAGCTCTACCTAATCTTATTCATTCACCTGGGAACACGGGACAGACACGGCTCTATCTAATCTTATTCATTCACATGGGAACACGGGACAGACACTGCTCTATGTAATCTTATTCATTCACATGGGAACATGGGACAGACACAGCTCTATATAATCTTATTCATTCACATGTGAACACGGGACAGACACTGCTCCATATAATCTTATTCATTCACCTGGGAACCGGGACAGACACGGCTCTATCTAATCTTATTCATTCACATGTGAACACGGGACAGACACAGCTCTATATAATCTTATTCATTCACATGTGAACACGGGACAGACACAGCTCGAGATAATCTTATTCATTCACATGGGAACACGGGACAGACACAGCTCGATATAATGTTATTCATTCACCTGGGAACATGGGACAGACACGACTCTACCTAATCTTATTCATGCACACAGGAACATGGGACAGACGTGGCTCTATCTAAGCTTATTCATTCACGTGTGAACACGGGACAGACACGGCTCCAAATAATCTTATTGATTCACCTGGGAACACGGGACAGACACAGCTCTACCTAATCCTATTCAATCACCTGGGAACACGGGACAGACACGACTCTACCTAATCTTATTCATGCACACAGGAACATGGGACAGACACGGATCTATATAATCTTATTCATTCACATGTGAACATAGACAGACATTGCTCTATGTAATCTTATTCATTCACCTGGGAACACGGGACAGACACGGCTCTATTTAATCTTATTCATTCACCTGGGAACATGGGACAGACATGGCTCTATCTAATCTTATTCATTCACATGGGAACACGGGACAGACACGGGACACATGTGAACACGGCACAGACACAGCTCTATCTAATCTTATTCATTCACATGGGAACACAGGAAAGACACAGCTCTACATAATCTTATTCATTCACCTGGGAACACGGGACAGACACGGCTCTATCTTATCTTATTCATTCACATGTGAACACGGGACAGACACGGCTATATCTAATTCTATTCATTCACATGTGAACACGGGACAGACACGGCTATATCGAATGTTATTCATTCACCTGGGAACACGGGACAGACACTACTCTACCTAATCTTATTCATGCACACAGAAACATGGGACAGACGTGGCTCTATCTAATCTTATTCATTCACCTGGGAACACGGGACAGACACAGCTCTACCTAATCTTATTCATTCACCTGGTAACATGGGACAGACATGGCTCTATCTAATCTTATTCATTCACATGCGAACACGGAACAGACACCGCTCTATCTAATCTTATTCATTCACATGTGAACACAGGACAGACACGGCTATATCTTATCTTATTCATTCACCTGGGATCACGGGACAGACACGACTCGACCTGATCTTATTCATGCACACAGGAACATGGGACAGACGTGGCTCTGTCTCATCTTATTCATTCACATGTGAACACGGGACAGACACTGCTCTATCTAATCGTATTCATTCACATGGGAACACGGGACAAACACAGCTCGAAACAATATAATTAATTCACATGGGAACATGGGACAAACACAGCTCCACATAATCTCATTCATTCACATGGGAACACGGGACAGACACGGCTCTATATAATCTTATTCATTCACATGTGAACACGGGACAGACACGGCTCGATATAATCTTATTCATTCACATGGGAACACGTGACAGACAGGGCTCCATATAATCTTATTCATTCACCTGGGAACACGGGACAGACACGACTCTACCTCATCTTATTCATGCATACAGGAACACGGGACAGACGTGGCTCTATCTAATCTTATTCATTCACGTGTGAACACGGGACAGACACGGATCCATATAATCTTATTCATTCACCTGGGAACACGGGACAGACACGACTCTACCTAATCTTATTCATGCACACAGGAACACGGGACAGACGTGGCTCTATCTAATCTTATTCATTCACGTGTGAACACGGGACAGACACGGATCCATATAATCTTATTCATTCACCTGGGAACACGGGACAGACACGACTCTACCTAATCTTATTCATACACATGTGAACACGGGACAGACACTGCTCCATATAATCTTATTCATTCACCTGGGAACACGGGACAGACACGGATCTATCTAATCTTATTCATTCACATGTGAACATAGACAGAAATGACTATCCAATGTTATTCATTCACCTGGGAACACGGGACAGGCACGACTCTATCTAATCTTATTCATTCACATGTGAGCATAGACAGACATGGCTCTATCTAATCTTATTCATTCACCTGGGAACACGGGACAGACACGGCTCTATTTAATCTTATTCATTCACATATGAACATGGGACAGACACAGTTCCATTTAATCTTATTCATTCACATGGGAACACAGGACAGACACAGCTCTATATAATCTTATTCATTCACATGTGAACATGGGACAGACACGGCTCCATATAATCTTATTCATTCACCTGGGAAGCTGGGACAGACATGGCTCTATCTAATCTTATTCATTCACATGTGAACACGGGACAGTCACGGCTATATCTAATCTTATTCATTCACCAGGGAACACGGGACAGCCACAGCTCTACCTAATCTTATTCATGCACACAGGAACATGGGACAGACGTGGCTCTATCCAATATTATTCATTCACATGTGAACACGGGACAGACACAGCTCTATATAATCTTATTCATTCACATGGGAACACGGGACAGACAACCTCTATCTAATTTTATTCATTCACCTGGGAACATGGGACAGACATGGCTCTATCTAATCTTATTCATTCACATGGGAACACGGGACAGACACTGCTCTATGTAATCTTATTCATTGACCTTGGGAACACGGGACAGCCACAGCTCTACCTAATCTTATTCATTCACCTGGGAACACGGGACAGACACGGCTCTATCTAATCTTATTCATTCACCTGGGAACACGGGACTGACACGACTCTACCTGATCTTATTCATTCACATGAGAACACGGGACAGACACTGCTCTATCTAATCGTATTCATTCACATGGGAACACGGGACAAACACAGCTCGAAACAATATTATTCATTCACATGGGAACATGGGACAAACACAGCTCCACATAATCTTATTCATTCACATGGGAACACAGGACAGACACGGCTCTATATAATCTTATTTATTCACATGTGAACACGGGACAGACACGGCTCGATATAATCCTATTCATTCACATGGGAACACGTGACAGACAGGGCTCCATATAATCTTATTCATTCACCTGGGAACACAGGACAGGCACGGCTCTATATAATCTTATTCATTCACCTGGGAACACGGGACAGACACGACTCTACCTAATCTTATTCATGCACACAGGAACATGGGACAGACGTGGCTCTATCTAATCTTATTCATTCACGTGTGAACACGGGACAGACACGGATCCATATAATCTTATTCATTCACATGGGAACACGGGACAAACAGGGCTATATCTAATCTTATTCATTCACCTGGGAACACGGGACAGACACGACTCTACCTAATCTTATTCATGCACACAGGAACATGGGACAGACGTGGCTCTATATAATCTTATTCATACACATGTGAACACGGGACAGACACGGCTCTATCTAATCTTATTCATTCACATATGAACATGGGACAGACACAGTTCCATTTAATCTTATTCATTCACATGGGAACACAGGACAGACACAGCTCTATATAATCTTATTCATTCACATGTGAACATGGGACAGACACGGCTCCATATAATCTTATTCATTCACCTGGGAAGCTGGGACAGACATGGCTCTATCTAATCTTATTCATTCACATGTGAACACGGGACAGTCACGGCTATATCTAATCTTATTCATTCACCTGGGAACACGGGACAGCCACAGCTCTACCTAATCTTATTCATGCACACAGGAACATGGGACAGACGTGGCTCTATCCAATATTATTCATTCACATGTGAACACGGGACAGACACAGCTCTATATAATCTTATTCATTCACATGGGAACACGGGACAGACAACCTCTATCTAATTTTATTCATTCACCTGGGAACATGGGACAGACATGGCTCTATCTAATCTTATTCATTCACATGGGAACACGGGACAGACACTGCTCTGTGTAATCTTATTCATTGACCTTGGGAACACGGGACAGCCACAGCTCTACCTAATCTTATTCATTCACCTGGGAACACGGGACAGACACGGCTCTATCTAATCTTATTCATTCACCTGGGAACACGGGACAGCCACAGCTCTACCTGATCTTATTCATGCACACAGGCACATGGGACAGACGTGGCTCTGTCTAATCTTATTCATTCACATGTGAACACGGCACAGACACAGCTCTATCTAATCTTATTCATTCACATGGGAACACAGGAAAGACACAGCTCTATATAATCTTATTCATTCACGTGTCAACACGGGACAGACCCAGCTCCATATAATCTTATTCATTCACCTGGGAACACGGGACAGACACGGCTCTATCTAATCTTATTCATTCACATGTGAACACGGGACAGACACGGCTATATCTAATTCTATTCATTCACATGTGAACACGGGACAGACGTGGCTCTATCTAATCTTATTCATTCACCTGGGAACACGGGACAGACACAGCTCTACCTAATCTTATTCATTCACCTGGTAACATGGGACAGACATGGCCCTATCTAATCTTACTCATTCACATGTGAACACGGAACAGACACGGCTCCAGATAATCTTATTCATTCACCTGTGAACACGGGACAGACACGGCTCTATCTAATCTTATTCATTCACATGTGAACACAGGACAGACACGGCTATATCTTATCTTATTCATTCACCTGGGATCACGGGACAGACACGACTCGACCTGATCTTATTCATGCACACAGGAACATGGGACAGACGTGGCTCTGTCTCATGTTATTCATTCACATGTGAACACGGGACAGACACTGCTCTATCTAATCGTTTTCATTCACATGGGAACACGGGACAAACACAGCTCGAAACAATATTATTCATTCACATGGGAACATGGGACAAACACAGCTCCACATAATCTTATTCATTCACATGGGAACACGGGACAGACATGGCTGTATCTAATCTTATTCATTCACATGTGAACATGGGACAGACACGGCTCTACCTAATCTTATTCATTCACATGTGAACACGGGACAGACATGGCTGTATCTAATGTGATTCATTCACATGTGAACACGGGACAGACACAGCTCTATATAATCTTTTTCATTCACCTGGGAACACGGGACAGACACAGTTCTGCCTAATCTTATTCATTCACCTGGGAACATGGGACAGACATGGACCTATCTAATGTTATTCATTCACATGTGAACGTGGGCCAGACATAGCTCCATATAATCTTATTCATACACATGTGAACACGGGACAGACACTGCTCCATATAATCTTATTCATTCACCTGGGAACACGGGACAGACACGGCTCGATCTAATCTAATTCATTCACATGTGAACACGGGACAGACACAGCTCGAGATAATCTTATTCATTCACATGGGAACACGGGACAGACACAGCTCGATATAATCTTATTCATTCACCTGGGAACATGGGATAGACACGACTCTACCTAATCTTATTCATGCACACAGGAACATGGGACAGACGTGGCTCTATCTAAGCTTATTCATTCACGTGTGAACACGGGACAGACACGGCTCCATATAATCTTATTCATTCACCTGGGAACACGGGACAGACAGGGCTATATCTAATCTTATTCATTCACCTGGGAACACGGGACAGACACGACTCTACCTAATCTTATTCATTCACCTGGGAACACGGGACAGACACAGCTCTACCTAATCCTATTCAATCACCTGGGAACACGGGACAGACACGACTCTACCTAATCTTATTCATGCACACAGGAACATGGGACAGACACGGATCTATATAATCATATTCATTCACATGTGAACATAGACAGACATGGCTCTATGTAATCTTATTCATTCACCTGGGAACACGGGACAGACACGGCTCTATTTAATCTTATTCATTCACATATGAACATGGGACAGACAGTTCCATTTAATCTTATTCATTCACATGGGAACACGGGACAGACACAGCTCTATATAATCTTATTCATTCACCTGGGAACACGGGACAGGCACGGCTCTATCTAATCTTATTCATTCACATGTGAACATGGGACAGACGTGGCTCTATCTAATGTTATTCATTCACATGTGAACACGGGACAGACACAGCTCTATCTAATGTTATTCATTCACATGGGAACATGGGACAGACACAGCTCTATATAATCTTATTCATTCACCTGGGAACACAGGACAGACACAGTTCTGCCTAATCTTATTCATTCACCTGGGAACATGGGACAGACATGGCTCGATCTAATCTTATTCATTCACATGTGAACATGGTGCAGACATAGCTCCATATAATCTTATTCATTCACATGGGAACACGGGACAGACACAGCTCTATATAATCTGATTCATTCACATGTGAACACGGGACAGACACTGCTCCATATAATCTTATTCATTCACCTGGGAACACAGGACAGACACGGTTCAATCTAATCTTATTCATTCACATGTGAACACGGGACAGACACAGCTCTATATAATCTTATTCATTCACATGAGAACACGGGACAGACACAGCTCTATATAATCTTAATCATTCACCTGGGAACATGGGAGAGACACAGCTCGACCTAATCTTATTCATTCACCTCGGAGCATGGGACAGACATGGCTATATCTAATCTTATTCATTCACTTGGGAACACGGGACAGACACGACTCGATCTAATCTCATTCATTCACATGGGAACACGGGACAGACACAGCTCTGTATAATCTTATTCATTCACCTGGGAACACAGGACCGACACAACTCTGTCTAATCTTATTCATTCACATGTGAACACGGGGCAGACACGGCTCCATATAATCTTATTCATTCACCTGGGAACAAGGGACAGACATGGCTCAATCTAATCTTATTCATTCACATGGGAACACGGGACAGACACGGCTCTATATAATCTGATTCATTCACCTGGGAACACGGGACAGACACGGCTATATCTAATCTTATTCATTCACCTGGGAACACGGGACAGACACGGCTCTATATAATCTGATTCATTCACCTGGGAACACGGGACAGACACGGCCCGATCTAATCTCATTCATTCACATGGGAACACGGGACAGA
The DNA here is from genome assembly GCF_964187855.1 of Myxine glutinosa. Lineage (NCBI taxonomy): Eukaryota > Metazoa > Chordata > Myxini > Myxiniformes > Myxinidae > Myxine > Myxine glutinosa. The sequence continues at coordinate 163,201,365 of NC_136261.1, forward strand.
CACAGCTCTGTATAACCTTATTCATTCACCTGGGAACACAGGACAGACACAGCTCTGTCTAATCTTATTCATTTACATGTGAACACGGGGCAGACACGGCTCCATATAATCTTAGTCATTCACCTGGGAACACGGGACAGACATGGCTCAATCTAATCTTATTCATTCACATGGGAACACGGGACAGACACTGCTCTGTGTAATCTTATTCATTCACCTTGGGAACACGGGACAGCCACAGCTCAACCTAATCTTATTCATTCACCTGGGAACACGGGACAGACACGGCTCTATCTAATCTTATTCATTCACATGTGAACACAGGACAGACACGGCTATATCTAATCTTATTCATTCACATGTGAACATGGGACAGACGTGGCTCTATCTAATGTTATTCATTCACATGTGAACACGGGACAGACACAGCTCGATCTAATCTTATTCATTCACATGTGAACATGGTGCAGACATAGCTCCATATAATCTTATTCATTCACATGGGAACATGGGACAGACACAGCTCTATATAATCTTATTCATTCACATGTGAACACGGGACAGACACTGCTCCATATAATCTTATTCATTCACCTGGGAACACGGGACAGACACGGCTCTATCTAATCTTATTCATTCACATGTGAACACGGGACAGACACAGCTCTATATAATCTTATTCATTCACATGTGAACACGGGACAGACACAGCTCGAGATAATCTTATTCATTCACATGGGAACACGGGACAGACACAGCTCGATATAATGTTATTCATTCACCTGGGAACATGGGACAGACACGACTCTACGTAATCTTATTCATGCACACAGGAACATGGGACAGACGTGGCTCTATCTAAGCTTATTCATTCACGTGTGAACACGGGACAGACACGGCTCCATATAATCTTATTCATTCACCTGGGAACACGGGACAGACACAGCTCTACCTAATCCTATTCAATCACCTGGGAACACGGGACAGACACGACTCTACCTAATCTTATTCATGCACACAGGAACATGGGACAGACACGGATCTATATAATCTTATTCATTCACATGTGAACATAGACAGACATTGCTCTATGTAATCTTATTCATTCACCTGGGAACACGGGACAGACACGGCTCTATTTAATCTTATTCATTCACATATGAACATGGGACAGACAGTTCCATTTAATCTTATTCATTCACATGGGAACACGGGAAAGACACAGCTCTATATAATCTTATTCATTCACCTGGGAACACGGGACAGGCATGGCTCTATCTAATCTTATTCATTCACATGTGAACATGGGACAGACGTGGCTCTATCTAATGTTATTCATTCACATGTGAACACGTGACAGACACAGCTCTATCTAATCTTATTCATTCACATGGGAACATGGGACAGACACAGCTCTATATAATCTTATTCATTCACCTGGGAACACAGGACAGACACAGTTCTGCATAATCTTATTCATTCACCTGGGAACATGGGACAGACATGGCTCGATCTAATCTTATTCATTCACATGTGAACATGGTGCAGACATAGCTCCATATAATCTTATTCATTCACATGGGAACACGGGACAGACACAGCTCTATATAATCTTATTCATTCACATGTGAACACGGGACAGACACTGCTCCATATAATCTTATCCATTCACCTGGGAACACGGGACAGACACGGCTCAATCTAATCTTATTCATTCACATGTGAACACGGGACAGACACAGCTCTATATAATCTTATTCATTCACATGAGAACACGGGACAGACACAGCTCTATATATTCTTATTCATTCACCTGGGAACATGGGAGAGACACAGCTCGACCTAATCTTATTCATTCACCTCGGAGCATGGGACAGACACGGCTATATCTAATCTTATTCATTCACCTGGGAACACGGGACAGACACGACTCGATCTAATCTCATTCATTCACATGGGAACACGGGACAGACACAGCTCTGTATAATCTTATTCATTCACCTGGGAGCACAGGACCGACACAACTCTGTCTAATCTTATTCATTCACATGTGAACACGGGGCAGACACGGCTCCATATAATCTTATTCATTCACCTGGGAACACCGGACAGACATGGCTCAATCTAATCTTATTCATTCACATGGGAACACGGGACAGACATGGCTCTATATAATCTGATTCATTCACCTGGGAACATGGGACAGACACGGCTATATCTAATCTTATTCATTCACCTGGGAACACGGGACAGACACGGCTCTATATAATCTGATTCATTCACCTGGGAACACGGGACAGACACGGCCCGATCTAATCTCATTCATTCACATGGGAACACGGGACAGACACAGCTCTGTATAACCTTATTCATTCACCTGGGAACACAGGACAGACGCAGCTCTGTCTAATCTTATTCATTCACCTGGGAACACAGGACAGACACAGTTCTGCCTAATCTTATTCATTCACCTGGGAACATGGGACAGACATGGCTTGATCTAATCTTATTCATTCACATGTGAACATGGTGCAGACATAGCTCCATATAATCTTATTCATTCACATGGGAACACGGGACAGACACGGCTCTATATAATCTGATTCATTCACCTGGGAACACGGGACAGACACGGCCCGATCTATTCTCATTCATTCACATGGGAACACGGGACAGACACAGCTCTGTATAACCTTATTCATTCACCTGGGAACACAGGACAGACGCAGCTCTGTCTAATCTTATTCATTTACATGTGAACACGGGGCAGACACGGCTCCATATAATCTTATTCATTCACCTGGGAACACGGGACAGACATGGCTCAATCTAATCTTATTCATTCACATGGGAACACGGGACAGACACTGCTCTGTGTAATCTTATTCATTCACCTTGGGAACACGGGACAGCCACAGCTCTACCTAATCTTATTCATTCACCTGGGAACACGGGACAGACACGGCTCTATCTAATCTTATTCATTCACATGTGAACACAGGACAGACACGGCTATATCTAATCTTATTCATTCACATGTGAACATGGGACAGACGTGGCTCTATCTAATGTTATTCATTCACATGTGAACACGGGACAGACACAGCTCTATCTAATCTTATTCATTCACATGGGACCATGGGACAGACACAGCTCGAGATAATCTTATTCATTCACCTGGGAACACAGGACAGACACAGTTCTGCCTAATCTTATTCATTCACCTTGGAACATGGTGCAGACATAGCTCCATATAATCTTATTCATTCACATGGGAACACGGGACAGACACAGCTCTATATAATCTTATTCATTCACATGTGAACACGGGACAGACACTGCTCCATATAATCTTATTCATTCACCTGGGAACATGGGACAGACACGGCTCTATCTAATCTTATTCATTCACATGTGAACACGGGACAGACACAGCTCTATATAATCTTATTCATTCACATGAGAATACGGGACAGACACAGCTCTATATAATCTTATTCATTCACCTGGGAACATGGGAGAGACACAGCTCGACCTAATCTTATTCATTCACCGAGGAGCATGGGACAGACACGGCTATATCTAATCTTATTCATTCACATGGGAACACGGGACAGAAACAGCTCTGTATAATCTTATTCATTCACCTGGGAACACAGGACAGACACAATTCTGTCTAATCTTATTCATTCACATGTGAACACGGCGCAGACACGGCTCCATATAATCTTATTCATTCACCTGGGAACACGGGACAGACATGGCTCAATCTAATCTTATTCATTCACATGGGAAGCTGGGACAGACATGGCTCTATCTAATCTTATTCATTCACATGTGAACACGGGACATTCACGGCTATATCCAATCTTATTCATTCACCTGGGAACACGGGACAGCCACAGCTCTACCTAATCTTATTCATGCACACAGGAACATGGGACAGACGTGGCTCTATCCAATATTATTCATTCACATGTGAACACGGGACAGACACAGCTCTATATAATCTTATTCATTCACATGGGAACACGGGACAGACAACCTCTACCTAATCTTATTCATTCACCTGGGAACATGGGACAGACATGGCTCCATCTAATCTTATTCATTCACATGGGAACACGGGACAGACACGGGACACATGTGAACACAGCACAGACACAGCTCTATATAATCTTATTCATTCACCTGGGAACACGGGACAGACACGGCTCTATCTAATCTTATTCATTCACATGTGAACACGGGACAGACACGGCTATATCTAATTTTATTCATTCACATGTGAACACGGGACAGACACGGCTATATCGAATGTTATTCATTCACCTGGGAACACGGGACAGACACTACTCTACCTAATCTTATTCATGCACACAGAAACATGGGACAGACGTGGCTCTATCTAATCTTATTCATTCACCTGGGAACACGGGACAGACACAGCTCTACCTAATCTTATTCATTCACCTGGTAACATGGGACAGACACGGCTCTATCTAATCTTATTCATTCACATGGGAACATGGGACAGACACGACTCGACCTGATCTTATTCATGCACACAGGAACATGGGACAGACGTGGCTCTGTCTCATCTTATTCATTCACATGTGAACACGGGACAGACACTGCTCTATCTAATCGTATTCATTCACATGGGAACATGGGACAAACACAGCTCGAAACAATATTATTCATTCACATGGGAACATGGGACAAACACAGCTCCACATAATCTCATTCATTCACATGGGAACACGGGACAGACACGGCTCTATATAATCTTATTCATTCACATGTGAACACGGGACAGACACGGCTCGATATAATCTTATTCATTCACATGGGAACACGTGACAGACAGGGCTCCATATAATCTTATTCATTCACCTGGGAACACAGGACAGGCACGGCTCTATATAATCTTATTCATTCACCTGGGAACACGGGACAGACACGACTCTACCTAATCTTATTCATGCACACAGGAACATGGGACAGACGTGGCTCTATCTAATCTGATTCATTCACGTGTGAACACGGGACAGACACGGATCCATATAATCTTATTCATTCACCTGGAAACACGGGACAGACACGACTCTACCTAATCTTATTCATGCACACAGGAATATGGGACAGATGTGGCTCTATCTAATCTTATTCATACACATGTGAACACGGGACAGACACTGCTCCATATAATCTTATTCATTCACCTGGGAACACGGGACAGACACGGATCTATCTAATCTTATTCATTCACATGTGAACATAGACAGAAATGACTATCCAATGTTATTCATTCACCTGGGAACACGGGACAGGCACGACTCTATCTAATCTTATTCATTCACATGTGAGCATAGACAGACATGGCTCTATCTAATCTTATTCATTCACCTGGGAACACGGGACAGACACGGCTCTATTTAATCTTATTCATTCACATATGAACATGGGACAGACACAGTTCCATTTAATCTTATTCATTCACATGGGAACACAGGACAGACACAGCTCTATATAATCTTATTCATTCACATGTGAACATGGGACAGACACGTCTCCATATAATCTTATTCATTCACCTGGGAAGCTGGGACAGACATGGCTCTATCTAATCTTATTCATTCACATGTGAACACGGGACAGTCACGGCTATATCTAATCTTATTCATTCACCTGGGAACACGGGAAAGCCACAGCTCTACCTAATCTTATTCATGCACACAGGAACATGGGACAGACGTGGCTCTATCCAATATTATTCATTCACATGTGAACACGGGACAGACACAGCTCTATATAATCTTATTCATTCACATGGGAACACGGGACAGACAACCTCTATCTAATTTTATTCATTCACCTGGGAACATGGGACAGACATGGCTCTATCTAATCTTATTCATTCACATGGGAACACGGGACAGACACTGCTCTATGTAATCTTATTCATTGACCTTGGGAACACGGGACAGCCACAGCTCTACCTAATCTTATTCATTCACCTGGGAACACGGGACAGACACGGCTCTATCTAATCTTATTCATTCACCTGGGAACACGGGACTGACACGACTCTACCTGATCTTATTCATGCACACAGGCACATGGGACAGACGTGGCACTGTCTAATCTTATTCATTCACATGTGAACACGGCACAGACACAGCTCTATCTAATCTTATTCATTCACATGGGAACACAGGAAAGACACAGCTCTATATAATCTTATTCATTCACGTGTCAACACGGGACAGACCCGGCTCCATATAATCTTATTCATTCACCTGGGAACACGGGACAGACACGGATCCATATAATCTTATTCATTCACCTGGGAACACGGGACAGACACGGCTCTATCTAATCTTATTCATTCACATGTGAACACAGGACAGACACGGCTCTATCTAATCTTATTCATTCACCTGGGAACACGGGACAGACACAGCTCTACCTAATCTTATTCATTCACCTGGTAACATGGGACAGACATGGCCCTATCTAATCTTATTCATTCACATGTGAACACGGAACAGACACGGCTCCAGATAATCTTATTCATTCACCTGTGAACACGGGACAGACACGGCTCTATCTAATCTTATTCATTCACATGTGAACACAGGACAGACACGGCTATATCTTATTTTATTCATTCACCTGGGATCACGGGACAGACACGACTCGACCTGATCTTATTCATGCACACAGGAACATGGGACAGACGTGGCTCTGTCTCATGTTATTCATTCACATGTGAACACGGGACAGACACTGCTCTATCTAATCGTATTCATTCACATGGGAACACGGGACAAACACAGCTCGAAACAATATTATTCATTCACATGGGAACATGGGACAAACACAGCTCCACATAATCTTATTCATTCAAATGGGAACACGGGACAGACACGGCTCTATATAATCTTATTCATTCACATGTGAACACGGGACAGACACGGCTCGATATAATCTTATTCATTCACATGGGAACACGTGACAGACACGGCTCCATATAATCTTATTCATTCACCTGGGAACACAGGACAGGCACGGCTCTATATAATCTTATTCATTCACATGGGAGCACGTGACAGACACAGCTCCATATAATCGTATTCATCCACATGCGAACATGGGACAGACGTGGCTCTATCTAATCTTATTCATTCACGTGTGAACACGGGACAGACACGGATCCATATAATCTTATTCATTCACATGGGAACACGGGACAAACAGGGCTATATCTAATCTTATTCATTCACCTGGGAACACGGGACAGACACGACTCTACCTAATCTTATTCATGCACACAGGAACATGGGACAGACGTGGCTCTATCTAATCTTATTCATACACATGTGAACACGGGACAGACACGGCTCTATTTAATCTTATTCATTCACATATGAACATGGGACAGACACAGTTCCATTTAATCTTATTCATTCACATGGGAACACAGGACAGACACAGCTCTATATAATCTTATTCATTCACATGTGAACATGGGACAGACACGGCTCCATATAATCTTATTCATTCACCTGGGAAGCTGGGACAGACATGGCTCTATCTAATCTTATTCATTCACATGTGAACACGGGACAGTCACGGCTACATCTAATCTTATTCATTCACCTGGGAACACGGGACAGCCACAGCTCTACCTAATCTTATTCATGCACACAGGAACATGGGACAGACGTGGCTCTATCCAATATTATTCATTCACATGTGAACACGGGACAGACACAGCTCTATATAATCTTATTCATTCACATGGGAACACGGGACAGACAACCTCTATCTAATTTTATTCATTCACCTGGGAACATGGGACAGACATGGCTCTATCTAATCTTATTCATTCACATGGGAACACGGGACAGACACTGCTCTGTGTAATCTTATTCATTGACCTTGGGAACACGGGACAGCCACAGCTCTACCTAATCTTATTCATTCACCTGGGAACACGGGACAGACACGGCTCTATCTAATCTTATTCATTCACCTGGGAACACGGGACAGCCACAGCTCTACCTGATCTTATTCATGCACACAGGCACATGGGACAGACGTGGCTCTGTCTAATCTTATTCATTCACATGTGAACACGGCACAGACACAGCTCTATCTAATCTTATTCATTCACATGGGAACACAGGAAAGACACAGCTCTATATAATCTTATTCATTCACGTGTCAACACGGGACAGACCCGGCTCCATATAATCTTATTCATTCACCTGGGAACACGGGACAGACACGGCTCTATCTAATCTTATTCATTCACATGTGAACACGGGACAGACACGGCTATATCTAATTCTATTCATTCACATGTGAACACGGGACAGACGTGGCTCTATCTAATCTTATTCATTCACCTGGGAACACGGGACAGACACAGCTCTACCTAATCTTATTCATTCACCTGGTAACATGGGACAGACATGGCCCTATCTAATCTTATTCATTCACATGTGAACACGGAACAGACACGGCTCCAGATAATCTTATTCATTCACCTGTGAACACGGGACAGACACGGCTCGATCTAATCTTATTCATTCACATGTGAACACAGGACAGACACGGCTATATCTTATCTTATTCATTCACCTGGGATCACGGGACAGACACGACTCGACCTGATCTTATTCATGCACACAGGAACATGGGACAGACGTGGCTCTGTCTCATGTTATTCATTCACATGTGAACACGGGACAGACACTGCTCTATCTAATCGTATTCATTCACATGGGAACACGGGACAAACACAGCTCGAAACAATATTATTCATTCACATGGGAACATGGGACAAACACAGCTCCACATAATCTTATTCATTCACATGGGAACACGGGACAGACACGGCTCTATATAATCTTATTCATTCACATGTGAACACGGGACAGACACGGCTCGATATAATCTTATTCATTCACATGGGAACACGTGACAGACACGGCTCCATATAATCTTATTCATTCACCTGGGAACACAGGACAGGCACGGCTCCATATAATCTTATTCATTCACATGGGAGCACGTGACAGACACAGCTCCATATAATCTTATTCATCCACATGCGAACATGGGACAGACACAGCTCCATATAATCTTATTCATTCACCTGGGAACACGGGACAGACATGGCTCTATCTAATGTTATTCATTCACATGTGAACATGGGACAGGCACAGCTCTATATAATCTTATCCATTCAACTGGGAACACGGGACAGACATGGCCCTATCTAATCTTATTCATTCACATGTGAACACGGAACAGTCACAGCTCTATATAATCTTTTTAATTCACCTGGGAACACGGGACAGACACGGCTCTATCTAATCTTATTCATTCACATGTGAAAACGGGACAGACATGGCTGTATCTAATCTTATTCATTCACATGTGAACATGGGACAGACACGGCTCTATCTAATCTTATTCATTCACATGTGAACACGGGACAGACATGGCTGTATCTAATGTGATTCATTCACATGTGAACACGGGACAGACACAGCTCTATATAATCTTTTTCATTCACCTGGGAACACGGGACAGACACAGTTCTGCCTAATCTTATTCATTCACCTGGGCACATGGGACAGACATGGACCTATCTAAAGTTATTCATTCACATGTGAACGTGGGCCAGACATAGCTCCATATAATCTTATTCATACACATGTGAACACGGGACAGACACTGCTCCATATAATCTTATTCATTCACCTGGGAACATGGGACAGACACGGCTCGATCTAATCTAATTCATTCACATGTGAACACGGGACAGACACAGCTCGAGATAATCTTATTCATTCACATGGGAACACGGGACAGACACAGCTCGATATAATCTTATTCATTCACCTGGGAACATGGGACAGACACGACTCTACCTAATCTTATTCATGCACACAGGAACATGGGACAGACGTGGCTCTATCTAAGCTTATTCATTCACGTGTGAACACGGGACAGACACGGCTCCATATAATCTTATTCATTCACCTGGGAACACGGGACAGACAGGGCTATATCTAATCTTATTCATTCACCTGGGAACACGGGACAGACACGACTCTACCTAATCTTATTCATTCACCTGGGAACACGGGACAGACACAGCTCTACCTAATCCTATTCAATCACCTGGGAACACGGGACAGACACGACTCTACCTAATCTTATTCATGCACACAGGAACATGGGACAGACGTGGCTCTATCTAAGCTTATTCATTCACGTGTGAACACGGGACAGACATGGCTCTATGTAATCTTATTCATTCACCTGGGAACACGGGACAGACACGGCTCTATTTAATCTTATTCATTCACATATGAACATGGGACAGACAGTTCCATTTAATCTTATTCATTCACATGGGAACACGGGACAGACACAGCTCTATATAATCTTATTCATTCACCTGGGAACATGGGACAGGCACGGCTCTATCTAATCTTATTCATTCACATGTGAACATGGGACAGACGTGGCTCTATCTAATGTTATTCATTCACATGTGAACACGGGACAGACACAGCTCTATCTAATGTTATTCATTCACATGGGAACATGGGACAGACACAGCTCTATATAATCTTATTCATTCACCTGGGAACACAGGACAGACACAGTTCTGCCTAATCTTATTCATTCACCTGGGAACATGGGACAGACATGGCTCGATCTAATCTTATTCATTCACATGTGAACATGGTGCAGACATAGCTCCATATAATCTTATTCATTCACATGGGAACACGGGACAGACACAGCTCTATATAATCTGATTCATTCACATGTGAACCCGGGACAGACACTGCTCCATATAATCTTATTCATTCACCTGGGAACACAGGACAGACACGGTTCAATCTAATCTTATTCATTCACATGTGAACACGGGACAGACACAGCTCTATATAATCTTATTCATTCACATGAGAACACGGGACAGACACAGCTCTATATAATCTTATTCATTCACCTGGGAACATGGGAGAGACACAGCTCGACCTAATCTTATTCATTCACCTCGGAGCATGGGACAGACACGGCTATATCTAATCTTATTCATTCACCTGGGAACACGGGACAGACACGACTCGATCTAATCTCATTCATTCACATGGGAACACGGGGCAGACACGGCTCCATATAATCTTATTCATTCACCTGGGAACAAGGGACAGACATGGCTCAATCTAATCTTATTCATTCACATGGGAACACGGGACAGACACGGCTCTATATAATCTGATTCATTCACCTGGGAACACGGGACAGACACGGCTATATCTAATCTTATTCATTCACCTGGGAACACGGGACAGACACGGCTCTATATAATCTGATTCATTCACCTGGGAACACGGGACAGACACGGCCCGATCTAATCTCATTCATTCACATGGGAACACGGGACAGACACAGCTCTGTATAACCTTATTCATTCACCTGGGAACACAGGACAGACACAGCTCTGTCTAATCTTATTCATTTACATGTGAACACGGGGCAGACACGGCTCCATATAATCTTATTCATTCACCTGGGAACACGGGACAGACATGGCTCAATCTAATCTTATTCATTCACATGGGAACACGGGACAGACACTGCTCTGTGTAATCTTATTCATTCACCTGGGAACACGGGACAGACACGGCTCTATCTAATCTTATTCATTCACATGTGAACACAGGACAGACACGGCTATATCTAATCTTATTCATTCACATGTGAACATGGGACAGACGTGGCTCTATCTAATGTTATTCATTCACATGTGAACACGGGACAGACACAGCTCGATCTAATCTTATTCATTCACATGTGAACATGGTGCAGACATAGCTCCATATAATCTTATTCATTCACATGGGAACATGGGACAGACACAGCTCTATATAATCTTATTCATTCACATGTGAACACGGGACAGACACTGCTCCATATAATCTTATTCATTCACCTGGGAACACGGGACAGACACGGCTCTATCTAATCTTATTCATTCACATGTGAACACGGGACAGACACAGCTCTATATAATCTTATTCATTCACATGTGAACACGGGACAGACACAGCTCGAGATAATCTTATTCATTCACATGGGAACACGGGACAGACACAGCTCGATATAATGTTATTCATTCACCTGGGAACATGGGACAGACACGACTCTACCTAATCTTATTCATGCACACAGGAACATGGGACAGACGTGGCTCTATCTAAGCTTATTCATTCACGTGTGAACACGGGACAGACACGGCTCCATATAATCTTATTCATTCACCTGGGAACACGGGACAGACAGGGCTATATCTAATCTTATTCATTCACCTGGGAACACGGGACAGACACGACTCTACCTAATCTTATTCATTCACCTGGGAACACGGGACAGACACAGCTCTACCTAATCCTATTCAATCACCTGGGAACACGGGACAGACACGACTCTACCTAATCTTATTCATGCACACAGGAACATGGGACAGACACGGATCTATATAATCTTATTCATTCACATGTGAACATAGACAGACATTGCTCTATGTAATCTTATTCATTCACCTGGGAACACGGGACAGACATGGCTCTATTTAATCTTATTCATTCACATATGAACATGGGACAGACAGTTCCATTTAATCTTATTCATTCACCTGGGAACACGGGACAGGCATGGCTCTATCTAATCTTATTCATTCACATGTGAACATGGGACAGACGTGGCTCTATCTAATGTTATTCATTCACATGTGAACACGTGACAGACACAGCTCTATCTAATCTTATTCATTCACATGGGAACATGGGACAGACACAGCTCTATATAATCTTATTCATTCACCTGGGAACACAGGACAGACACAGTTCTGCATAATCTTATTCATTCACCTGGGAACATGGGACAGACATGGCTCGATCTAATCTTATTCATTCACATGTGAACATGGTGCAGACATAGCTCCATATAATCTTATTCATTCACATGGGAACACGGGACAGACACAGCTCTATATAATCTTATTCATTCACATGTGAACACGGGACAGACACTGCTCCATATAATCTTATCCATTCACCTGGGAACACGGGACAGACACGGCTCAATCTAATCTTATTCATTCACATGTGAACACGGGACAGACACAGCTCTATATAATCTTATTCATTCACATGAGAACACGGGACAGACACAGCTCTATATAATCTTATTCATTCACCTGGGAACATGGGAGAGACACAGCTCGACCTAATCTTATTCATTCACCTCGGAGCATGGGACAGACACGGCTATATCTAATCTTATTCATTCACCTGGGAACACGGGACAGACACGACTCGATCTAATCTCATTCATTCACATGGGAACACGGGACAGACACAGCTCTGTATAATCTTATTCATTCACCTGGGAGCACAGGACCGACACAACTCTGTCTAATCTTATTCATTCACATGTGAACACGGGGCAGACACGGCTCCATATAATCTGATTCATTTACATGTGAACACGGGGCAGACACGGCTCCATATAATCTTATTCATTCACCTGGGAACACGGGACAGACATGGCTCAATCTAATCTTATTCATTCACATGGGAACACGGGACAGACACTGCTCTGTGTAATCTTATTCATTCACCTTGGGAACACGGGACAGCCACAGCTCTACCTAATCTTATTCATTCACCTGGGAACACGGGACAGACACGGCTCTATCTAATCTTATTCATTCACATGTGAACACAGGACAGACACGGCTATATCTAATCTTATTCATTCACATGTGAACATGGGACAGACGTGGCTCTATCTAATGTTATTCATTCACATGTGAACACGGGACAGACACAGCTCTATCTAATCTTATTCATTCACATGGGACCATGGGACAGACACAGCTCTATATAATCTTATTCATTCACCTGGGAACACAGGACAGACACAGTTCTGCCTAATCTTATTCATTCACCTGGGAACATGGGACAGACATGGCTCGATCTAATCTTATTCATTCACATGTGAACATGGTGCAGACATAGCTCCATATAATCTTATTCATTCACATGGGAACACGGGACAGACACAGCTCTATATAATCTTATTCATTCACATGTGAACACGGGACAGACACTGCTCCATATAATCTTATTCATTCACCTGGGAACACGGGACAGACACGGCTCTATCTAATCTTATTCATTCACATGTGAACACGGGACAGACACAGCTCTATATAATCTTATTCATTCACATGAGAACACGGGACAGACACAGCTCTATATAATCTTATTCATTCACCTGGGAACATGGAAGAGACACAGCTCGACCTAATCTTATTCATTCACCTAGGAGCATGGGACAGACACGGCTATATCTAATCTTATTCATTCACATGGGAACACGGGACAGAAACAGCTCTGTATAATCTTATTCATTCACCTGGGAACACAGGACAGACACAATTCTGTCTAATCTTATTCATTCACATGTGAACACGGGGCAGACACGGCTCCATATAATCTTATTCATTCACCTGGGAACACGGGACAGACATGGCTCAATCTAATCTTATTCATTCACATGGGAAGCTTGGACAGACATGGCTCTATCTAATCTTATTCATTCACATGTGAACACGGGACATTCACGGCTATATCCAATCTTATTCATTCACCTGGGAACACGGGACAGCCACAGCTCTACCTAATCTTATTCATGCACACAGGAACATGGGACAGACGTGGCTCTATCCAATATTATTCATTCACATGTGAACACGGGACAGACACAGCTCTATATAATCTTATTCATTCACATGGGAACACGGGACAGACAACCTCTACCTAATCTTATTCATTCACCTGGGAACATGGGACAGACATGGCTCTATCTAATCTTATTCATTCACATGGGAACACGGGACAGACACGGGACACATGTGAACACAGCACAGACACAGCTCTATATAATCTTATTCATTCACCTGGGAACACGGGACAGACACGGCTCTATCTAATCTTATTCATTCACATGTGAACACGGGACAGACACGGCTATATCTAATTTTATTCATTCACATGTGAACACGGGACAGACACGGCTATATCGAATGTTATTCATTCACCTGGGAACACGGGACAGACACTACTCTACCTAATCTTATTCATGCACACAGAAACATGGGACAGACGTGGCTCTATCTAATCTTATTCATTCACCTGGGAACACGGGACAGACACAGCTCTACCTAATCTTATTCATTCACCTGGTAACATGGGACAGACACGGCTCTATCTAATCTTATTCATTCACATGTGAACACAGGACAGACACGGCTATATCTTCTCTTATTCATTCACCTGGGATCACGGGACAGACACGACTCGACCTGATCTTATTCATGCACACAGGAACATGGGACAGACGTGGCTCTGTCTCATCTTATTCATTCACATGTGAACACGGGACAGACACTGCTCTATCTAATCGTATTCATTCACATGGGAACATGGGACAAACACAGCTCGAAACAATATTATTCATTCACATGGGAACATGGGACAAACACAGCTCCACACAATCTCATTCATTCACATGGGAACACGGGACAGACACGGCTCTATATAATCTTATTCATTCACATGTGAACACGGGACAGACACGGCTCGATATAATCTTATTCATTCACATGGGAACACGTGACAGACAGGGCTCCATATAATCTTATTCATTCACCTGGGAACACAGGACAGGCACGGCTCTATATAATCTTATTCATTCACCTGGGAACACGGGACAGACACGACTCTCCCTCATCTTATTCATGCACACAGGAACATGGGACAGACGTGGCTCTATCTAATCTGATTCATTCACGTGTGAACACGGGACAGACACGGATCCATATAATCTTATTCATTCACCTGGAAACACGGGACAGACACGACTCTACCTAATCTTATTCATGCACACAGGAATATGGGACAGATGTGGCTCTATCTAATCTTATTCATACACATGTGAACACGGGACAGACACTGCTCCATATAATCTTATTCATTCACCTGGGAACACGGGACAGACACGGATCTATCTAATCTTATTCATTCACATGTGAGCATAGACAGACATGGCTCTATCTAATCTTATTCATTCACCTGGGAACACGGGACAGGCACGACTCTATCTAATCTTATTCATTCACATGTGAGCATAGACAGACATGGCTCTATCTAATCTTATTCATTCACCTGGGAACACGGGACAGCCACAGCTCTACCTAATCTTATTCATGCACACAGGAACATGGGACAGACGTGGCTCTATCCAATATTATTCATTCACATGTGAACACGGGACAGACACAGCTCTACATAATCTTATTCATTCACATGGGAACACGGGACAGACAACCTCTACCTAATCTTATTCATTCACCTGGGAACATGGGACAGACATGGCTCTATCTAATCTTATTCATTCACATGGGAACACGGGACAGACACGGGACACATGTGAACACAGCACAGACACAGCTCTATATAATCTTATTCATTCACCTGGGAACACGGGACAGACACGGCTCTATCTAATCTTATTCATTCACATGTGAACACGGGACAGACACGGCTATATCTAATTTTATTCATTCACATGTGAACACGGGACAGACACGGCTATATCGAATGTTATTCATTCACCTGGGAACACGGGACAGACACTACTCTACCTAATCTTATTCATGCACACAGAAACATGGAACAGACGTGGCTCTATCTAATCTTATTCATTCACCTGGGAACACGGGACAGACACGGCTCTATCTAATCTTATTCATTCACATGTGAACACAGGACAGACACGGCTATATCTTATCTTATTCATTCACCTGGGATCACGGGACAGACACGACTCGACCTGATCTTATTCATGCACACAGGAACATGGGACAGACGTGGCTCTGTCTCATCTTATTCATTCACATGTGAACACGGGACAGACACTGCTCTATCTAATCGTATTCATTCACATGGGAACATGGGACAAACACAGCTCGAAACAATATTATTCATTCACATGGGAACATGGGACAAACACAGCTCCACATAATCTCATTCATTCACATGGGAACACGGGACAGACACGGCTCTATATAATCTTATTCATTCACATGTGAACACGGGACAGACACGGCTCCATATAATCTTATTCATTCACCTGGGAACACAGGACAGGCACGGCTCTATATAATCTTATTCATTCACCTGGGAACACGGGACAGACACGACTCTACCTAATCTTATTCATGCACACAGGAACATGGGACAGACGTGGCTCTATCTAATCTTATTCATTCACGTGTGAACACGGGACAGACACGGATCCATATAATCTTATTCATTCACCTGGGAACACGGGACAGACACGACTCTACCTAATCTTATTCATGCACACAGGAACATGGGACAGACGTGGCTCTATCTAATCTTATTCATACACATGTGAACACGGGACAGACACTGCTCCATATAATCTTATTCATTCACCTGGGAACACGGGACAGACACGGATCTATCTAATCTTATTCATTCACATGTGAACATAGACAGAAATGACTATCCAATGTTATTCATTCACCTGGGAACACGGGACAGGCACGACTCTATCTAATCTTATTCATTCACATGTGAGCAGAGACAGACATGGCTCTATCTAATCTTATTCATTCACCTGGGAACACGGGACAGACACGGCTCTATTTAATCTTATTCATTCACATATGAACATGGGACAGACACAGTTCCATTTAATCTTATTCATTCACATGGGAACACAGGACAGACACAGCTCTATATAATCTTATTAATTCACATGTGAACATGGGACAGACACGTCTCCATATAATCTTATTCATTCACCTGGGAAGCTGGGACAGACATGGCTCCATATAATCTGATTCATTCACATGGGAACACAGGACAGACACGGCTCCATATAATCTTATTCATTCACCTGGGAACACGGGACAGACACGGCTCTATATAATCTTATTCATTCACATGTGAACATGGGACAGACACAGCTCTATCTAATCTTATTCATTCACATGGGAACAGGGGACAGACAAAGCTCTATACAGTATTATTCATTCACATGGGAACTTGGGACAGACGTGGCTCTATCTAATCTTATTCATTCACGTGTGAACACGGGACAGACACAGCTCCATATAATCTTATTCGTTCACTTGGGAACACGGGACAGACACGGCTCTATATGATCTTATTCATTCACATGTGAACATGGGACAGACACAGCTCTACCTCATCTTATTCATTCACCTGGGAGCATGGGACAGACACGGCTATATCTAATCTTATTCATTCACCTGGGAACACAGGACAGACACGACTCTACCTAATCTTATTCATGCACACAGGAACATGGGACAGACGTGGCTCTATCTAATCTTATTCATTCACGTGTGAACACGGGACAGACACGGCTCCATATAATATTATTCATTCACATGGGAACACAGGACAGACACAGCTCTATATAATCTTATTCATTCACATGTGAACATGGGACAGACACGGCTCCATATAATCTTATTCATTCACCTGGGAAGCTGGGACAGACATGGCTCTATCTAATCTTATTCATTCACATGTGAACACGGGACAGACACGGCTATATCTAATCTTATTCATTCACCTGGGAACACGGGACAGACACTACTCTACTTAATCTTATTCATGCACACAGGAACATGGGACAGACGTGGCTCTATCCAATATTATTCATTCACATGTGAATACGGGACAGACACAGCTCTATATAATCTTATTCATTCACATGGGAACACGGGACAGACAACCTCTACCTAATCTTATTCATTCACATGGGAACACGGGACAGACACTGCACTATGTAATCTTATTCATTCATCTTGGGAACACGGGACAGCCACAGCTCTCCCTAATCTTATTCATTCACCTGGGAACACGGGACAGACACGGCTCTATCTAATCTTATTCATTCACCTGGAACCACAGGAAAGACACAGCTCTATATAATCTTATTCATTCACGTGTCAACACGGGACAGACACGGCTCCATATAATCTTATTCATTCACCTGGGAACACGGGACAGACGTGGCTCTGTCTAATCTTATTCATTCACATGTGAACACGGCACAGACACAGCTCTATCTAATCTTATTCATTCACATGGGAACACAGGAAAGACACAGCTCTGTATAATCTTATTCATTCACGTGTCAACACGGGACAGACACGGCTCCATATAATCTTATTCATTCACATGGGAACACAGGACAGACAAGCTCTACCTAATCTTATTCATTCACCTGGGAACATGGGACACTGGGACAGACACAGCTCAATATAATCTTATTCGTTCACATGGGAACACGGGACAGACACGGCTCTATATAATCTTATTCATTCACATGTGAACACAGGACAGACACGGCTCCATATAATCTTATTCATTCACCTGGGAACACGGGACAGACACGGCTCTATCTAATCTTATTCATTCACATGTGAAAACGGGACAGACACGGCTATATCCAATCTTATTCATTCACCTGGGAACACGGGACAGACAGGACTCTACCTGATCTTATTCATGCACACAGGAACATGGGACAGACGTGGCTCTGTCTAATCTTATTCATTCACATGGGAACAGGGGACAGACACAGCTCTATACAATATTATTCATTCACATGGGAACATGGGACACTGGGACAGACACAGCTCAATATAATCTTATTCGTTCACATGGGAACACGGGACAGACACTGCTCTATATAATCTTATTCATTCACATGTGAACACAGGACAGACACGGCTCCATATAATCTGATTCATTCACCTGGGAACACGGGACAGACACAGCTCGATACAATATTATTCATTCACATGGGAACACGGGACAGACACAGCTCCATATAATCTTATTCATTCACATGGGAACATGGGACAGACACAGCTCCATATAATCTTATTCATTCACATGGGAACACGGAACAGAAACAGCTCTATATAATCTTATTCATTCACATGTGAACACGGGACATACACGGCTCCATATAAAATTATTCATTCACCTGGGAATACGGTACAGATACGGCTCTATCTAATCTTATTCATTCACATGTGAACACGGGACAGACACAGCTATATCTAATTTTTTTTAATTCACCTGGGAACACGGAACAGACACGACTCGACCTAATCTTATTCATGCACACAGGAACATGGGACAGATGTGGCTCGATCTAATCTTATTCATTCACATGTGAACACGGGACAGACACGGCTATATCTAATCTTATTCATTCACCTGGGAACACGGGACAGACACGACTCGACCTAATCTTATTCAATCACCTGGGAACACGGGACAGACACGACTCGACCTAATCTTATTCATGCACACGGGAACATGGGACAGACGTGGCTCTATCTAATTTTATTCATTCACATGTGAACATAGACAGACACAGCTCTATCTAATCTTATTCATTCACATGTGAATACGGGACAGACACGGCTCCATATAATCTTATTGATTCACCTGGGAACACGGGACAGACACGGCTCGATCTAATCTTATTCATTTACATGTGAACACGGGACAGACACGGCTCTATATAATCTTCTTCATTCACCTGGGAACACGGGACAGACACAGTTCTGCCTAATCTTATTCATTCACCTGGGAACATGGGACAGACATGGCTCTATCTAATCTTATTCATTCACATGTGAATACGGGACAGACACGGCTCCATATTGTTACAGACGCGGTTTAGATGTTATGATGGGCCGAGCGGATGGTCCAACCGCGACCGTTACAGGATCCCCAATTGGCCCGATTCCACCCGACGTTGACCAGATCGCACCACAGATATTCAATCGGGAAACCTCTAAAGCGACCGAAAGAGAAGGAAAAAGAGAAGAAGACAGAGTACGGAGGAAGAACAGATTTATTATACACACACAAGCAATGGATGGAAGAAGCAGTCACACAGCGAATCGTTAACTTATACTATTCAATTTACTTAACCCCAGGACAACGATTAGGACAGACGACGTTCACACTTACACGGGGGAAATTGCAGGCAGGGATGGCGGAGGTGGGTTGCTGGAGAGGGAGGCAGGGTCGGAGGTAGCAGCTCTCAATTCCTCGCGTTTTTGGTGGGAAAACCCTCGGTCGCGTATCCGCTGCCGATGCTGTAGACGTCACGCGCTGGCTCGGTCACACCGGCTCCTCTCCTCCTGGTGGAGCCGTCTCCCTCCTCTCAGCGCGTCTCTCCAAAGGTTGTTTCCTTTCCCAGTACCTCTCCTTTTTGGCTTGGAGCGTCTCTCCTCTCACAGCTCACAGTTCAGCTCACAGCTCCTCTCGCATGTCACCTCTTCGCTCATCTCCCATCTGGTGAAGCAGTCCCTTCCAGTCGCTTTTATCACTCGGGGCGGAATCAAGCCGCCGGCTGCGAGGGCACGCCTACCGGGTCGCTAACCGCGGTGCTGGTTGGCTGTTAGGGCTGTCCGATTCCTCCTTTGCTCATGACGACGTGCCACGCCTGTGAGTTGGCGGCTCCTACCCCCCTCTTCTCCGAGATGAGCACATGGGCAATGGCGGCTTGCGGGATTGAACACCACTCGCACCCCTTTTGAAAGGAACTTTGGAGAGCGGAGATGTGTGGGGAAATTGAAAGTGCCTACGCTTATTTCGTTTGATACAATGCAAAGTCAATCTAGTGGGAAACACATATTTAGCCTACATAGAATAAGGAAATACACTATTTAAAAAGATATATCGTGGCCTGTGTGTAAGTTTCATGGAATTAACTAGGAGGACGGCTGCGACCATTATTTACATTACGAGGGTGTTACACACAACAAAACCATACTTTTCACATTCGTTACACTTCCTCCAAAATTGTTACACTTCTCAAAAACCGTTACACTTCTCAAATTCGTTACACTTCTCAAAACCGTTACACTGCACCCTCCTTTCTTCAGGCCCGTGCTCGGGCCTACAAAACTTTAACTTAGTGTGACACGTAGGTGTAATTCCCTCTACAATTAACCTGACCCTGAGTGTGACAATCTTAAAACACAAATAAGTATGTCCCCCTATTGCATTGCACCCTGTCTAACAGACTCAAGCCCACAGCTAACCGAATTACGGAATTATTCTCAAACTATACATTTACGGTGGGGAGCATTATTTACAATGACGTTATTTCTTATTTACAACGCAACCCAGGACCTGTGTTTTTTTTTTCTTTTTAGGGAACAAGAAAAAAGAAATTCCTGTTGGGAGGGAGGAGACAGCACGCATTGCATCGATGCACCAGTACCAATACCACCAAAGCACCCAAAAGCACCACAAGCACCACAAAGCACCAAAAGCACCACTCGGTGCGCAGTCACCATGGTTCATAATAAACACAACAAAACAACTGGTGGTGGTCTTCTCTTTCTCTGCTGGGCCGATGTTCTTCCCGACGTCTTCTGGCTTCATGCGGCCTACTTGGAAATATAAAAAGCACAAACCGTGTCCATTTTTATTTAGGGCAACAGGGGCAACTAAGGGTGGTCCACCTGTTTGGTATAGGTGCCACCTTACCGAGGTCCGCAAGCAAAATTCCCTGGCCACTATGGCCGGTCTCCAACAGAGGTGCCCTGCCCCAGAACCTGGGGTCCATCAAGTGGTACTTGGCCGCAGAACAGCGGTCCATAAAGTGGTACATCAACGCAATGCATGCTGGTTCTGGGAATCTCGTGCGCACAATGGCCACCTCACGCACGCTCCCCTCGGCCCCCAATGCCGCACAGGCCATGTGGGAGACAAAAGAGACAATTGAGCGAGGGGTAAGGTCACAAGGGTACACATCAATAAGGCAATGCAAGGCGAAATGCGTACGGAGGGCGAAGTGAGAAAGCTCGTCCCTACCGTACGTCACCCCCCTGTCACCTACACTACCCTTGCCCTTACCCCATATGTACAAAAATCTACCCATTTACAAATTCGTCACTACTGTCACGTCTTCCCCATATTTCTCATATACCAAATTCGTCACCACAATCCCTCTATCCAAAATTTGCCATCACCCAACTCGTCATCAATCCTCATAAGGAGGAAGAGATGGAACATCAAGCACAATGTCACACCCACATCATGATGCGTCTCACAATCCAAACATTTGCACAGTAAAAAATAATCAAAACATGGCATGGTGTGGAGTTCCTGTCACCTCAGGTGAGTGGATGCAGATGGTGCGAGGAGATCCTTCATCCTATCTATTCTCTAAAGGACTTTAATACACTTTACACTACCCGGGGTCTCTCCCTGCCAATCCATTGGCCAACTTACACGATGGGTTCTAAAAACCAATTCCTATTGACCAAACTGTGGTGCTTCGCAATTTGGGGTCTCACTCCACCGATTCATCTCCCGGTGCCCTCGCACAATTTCTGGGCTGCGACGTGTAGCTCTCCCAGCAGGTCTACCCACCTGCACACCTCCACCACTGTAGTTGCCACCCGAGCTTACCTAGCTCCTCACCCTAACCTAACTAACTGGGGACAGCCCCTCCTGGCTCTGTCACCCCACTCGGTGCCCTCTGGCACTGGGCTACCCGGGTCCGTCCTCCGGATCCTTGGGCCCCATCCACAACAACTACTACCGGCTCCCAGAGCCCACCTGCGGCCTCACCTGGCCGACATCCTCACAGTGGTGGAGCGCCCAACCAACTACACACACTAACAGGCTACACGCCCAGCCATTTCCACAACACTAATGCACCCATCCAAAGACCATTCTTTCACCCGCACCACAGATGCCAATATCCAACCACAATTTACCTGTACCCTCTACCTAACACTTACACTACCCGCCCCGGGTATCCGTGATGGGGGTCCACTCTTCCCCCATTCACACCTTCGCACCATCCACTCCACTCCACAATTTCAACCATACTCACTCCACGACCATCCATTCCAATACTCCATTTATTCCACACTACCATTCTCCATACCTGTTGTTGCACACCTGTGCCCTCACACCTGGTGCCACCTGCACCCTCCTTTCTTCCTGGACCATTTGGTCAGCACAATACACAATCACCTTCACTCACTCATACACTGCTCCACACACCTGTTCAGTTGCACACCTGTGCAATCCTCACCCACACGGCATCATCTCAGCTAACGACTCCCCTCTGAAACTTGCGCTTCCCAGTCGCCCCTTTAAACTATTGCGCTCCCACGTCATTATAATCCACACTAATCTACCTGCGTCCCCACTACAGGTATCCTTGTCACTAACTAACCTTAACGTTACCTAATGTCATCTTCGCTAGATCCCTACACACGATATATCCTAACCCACCCGGGCTAGTTTTCACTGCCATCAACCCCATAAGCTATAGCGCATTTGCCCCACTTCTGTGAGGGATGGTGGATTTGCCATCCCACCACATCGGGGGTGTCCTACTATCAATTTCGCTCGTCCAAATCCAACAAATCAACAATTTGTCATTTACTGCTAATCACCATACCAATCATCAAATTTTGCTTTTTTTCCCTAATTTCGGGGCCAAAACACTATCCTCATCACCCGTCTACTTATTAGGTCCTCTCGGTGCGCCAATTCCCTTCTAAAGCTCGGCTTCGTACAGCCGAGCAATGAACGCGGGTTCTTTGGTGCCGGCGGCTGGATGCGTCCCGCATTCGGGGCAGGGACGGGGGCTTACCCGGGCCGAGATCCCACGCACCACCTCGGCGTGGAGCCATCCAATGTCCCGATCTCGACCTGCCGGCACGTCTCAATAGAAAGTGGTCGCCATGACGACGCTTCCTATCGGGCCGCCTGCTCCGCCTAGTGGAGCCCGGACGCGGCCGTTCCAAGCGAGGCCCAGCGTGGATCGCATACGGCGGTCCTTTCGAACCCGCCGCGGCTCGGATCCCCGCTGGTTCTCGCGGCACGCGAAGCCCGGCACGCACCGAGGGCCCGATTCGGCTATAAGTCGCTCTAACAGCTAACCTGGTTACCGTCGATGCCTCACCTGGATGCTTACATGCATACGCTACCCCTTTCTTGCTCATACCTCCAGCTGTTCCCATGCTCCTCGTACCTTTCCTTACACACCTCGGTACACTCATTCCGCTCACAGACTTGGTCACACACCTGACCACCGAACACTTTGGCACACATTCGTTGTTCGCACACCTCACCAACACACCTCTTCGCGCCCCTTCCTCGGTCACCTCCTCTGTGACAATCACAGGTGTGCTCTTACTCGCACACCCAACCACGTGCCTCACGACCAAGTCAAGTGTGCATTCCCACACACGCTCTACCATTCCAGGTGTGCATCCTTCCATTCCAGGTGTACATCCTCGCTCCCCTGTCACAACCAACTCACGCTCCGTGTCACTCTCACTACTTTCACCTCCACTCTTGACAGCGCACTCACCCTTACTCTCGACAGCACACTCTTTCCTCATGCACCTGTCCGTTACACACCTTTCTCGCGCACACTCTCGCGCACCCTCTTTCGTTACTTCCTCCGTAACACTTACCACACCACGCTTCCATGTACCCCCTCGCACACGCGCTTCGACCAACTCACTCTTGACGGCACACTCACTCCTCGGCGTGCACTTTTTCCTCACACACCCCATGGTCGGACATTCTCGCACACCTCTTTTTTCGCACACCAGACCTGTCGCACACTTCACCAACGGCCTTTCACGAACACCCGGATCCAAACCACTCCCCAAGCCGACTGAAGCTTTCCTCATCATGTACATTTCCGATTATATCGCCACTCACCTTGGCACCTCGTCTCCGCACCTCCTTTGCCACCTGCAAACTCTTTATTTGGTTAGTGAGCAGCACATTATGAGTTGAGCACCGACCTTGTACCAATTCCATTACCTCCTCCTGGATTTCTCTCTTAGTTTCTGTCCGTCTCTTCTTCATTTCACTCACCTCTTCTTCCACTTCCTCTAATTTTTGTTTAACCTCTTTTATTTCTCGGTGCGTCTCCTCAAGTTCGTCCTCTAAGGCTACCGTGACCGTCTCTATGTGCATCCTCACCTCTCGGTCCTTCGTCTCCATTATCTCTGTCACCTCGTCCACCCTCATTGTCAGTTCCTCACGCACCATCTGACATTGCCTCTGTGTCGCTATCAAGTCATTTTTAATTTATTTTTGTGTCGCCTTTAACCCTCCGAGTACTGCAGTGTTCCTTTGAACCTGCTCCACTAACTTCGTTTGTCCCTCTGTCAGCTGTTCCACCTCCTCCGTCAGGTCCTCTATGCCCCCTTGTAACCTCGCCGTATTATTCCTCACCTCTTTCTCCATACGCTTTTCACCTCGCTTTACCTCCTCGCGTAGCCCCGAGACCTCCTCACTCACACCTCGTCGTATCTCCTCTTTCATCTCCTCCATCTCCTTTGTAGATGCCACCCTCATCTGTCCCAATTCATCCCTCTGAGCATCCAATTTGGTTTCTACCCCGATTTTTACCTCCTCTATCTGCTCTCCCATTTGTTTAATTTCTCGGGCGGATTGCTCCCCTATCTCCCGCAATTTGCCTTCCATCCTGTTTTCTAACCCCTCTAACCCCTTTTTCATCCCTTCCATTTGATTCTCTTGAGCCCTCGCTTCGTCCCTCATTACTCCCAATTGCTCACTCTGAGCATCCATCCGGTTCCCCATTACCCCCATTTGCCCCATAAGGGCCCCCATCATTCTGCTTTCCATTTGTTCCATACTGTCGTTTTTTTTCTGCATTTCCACCATGAATTGGGCCATGAAGGCTTGTATTTGGGCCGCGCTCATTGGTTCCGCGACCGTGGCCCCCTCAACCACGTGCGCGAGAGCGCCATTTTGTGCGTCTGAAACCTCCGCAACCACATTGCCATTTTTCTCCTCCTCCCTTTCCTCCACATACATTTCCCCGAGGTCCTGGGTCGATTCCACCCTGTTTATCTCTCCCACCGACATCCGATCGCCTTGATTGTCCATGGCGCGATCTCAAAATTCGGGTTTTATAAAACAAAATAAATTTCGGCAGCTTGTAATTTTGAGCGCGTTAAGCGCGCTTCGGGTCCGATCTCACTCCTCGACACCAATTGTTACTGTAATAACACAATTGGTGTTCCAAAATTTGGGCCTAACAAATTTAGTCCCAGGTCCGAATCCCAACTCCTGACTACCAATTGTTACAGACGCGGTTTAGATGTTATGATGGGCCGAGGGGATGGTCCAACCGCGACCGTTACAGGATCCCCAATTGGCCCGATTCCACCCGACGTTGACCAGATCGCACCACAGATATTCAATCGGGAAACCTCTAAAGCGACCGAAAGAGAAGGAAAAAGAGAAGAAGACAGAGTACGGAGGAAGAACAGATTTATTATACACACACAAGCAATGGATGGAAGAAGCAGTCACACAGCGAATCGTTAACTTATACTATTCAATTTACTTAACCCCAGAACAACGATTAGGACAGACGACGTTCACACTTACACGGGGGAAATTGCAGGCAGGGATGGCGGAGGTGGGTTGCTGGAGAGGGAGGCAGGGTCGGAGGTAGCAGCTCTCAATTCCTCGCGTTTTTGGCGGGAAAACCCTCGGTCGCGTATCCGCTGCCGATGCTGTAGACGTCACGTGCTGGCTCGGTCACACCGGCTCCTCTCCTCCTGGTGGAGCCGTCTCCCTCCTCTCAGCGCGTCTCTCCAAAGGTTGTTTCCTTTCCCAGTACCTCTCCTTTTTGGCTTGGAGCGTCTCTCCTCTCACAGCTCACAGTTCAGCTCACAGCTCCTCTCGCATGTCACCTCTTCGCTCATCTCCCATCTGGTGAAGCAGTCCCTTCCAGTCGCTTTTATCACTCGGGGCGGAATCAAGCCGCCGGCTGCGAGGGCACGCCTACCGGGTCGCTAACCGCGGTGCTGGTTGGCTGTTAGGGCTGTCCGATTCCTCCTTTGCTCATGACGACGTGCCACGCCTGTGAGTTGGCGGCTCCTACCCCCCTCTTCTCCGAGATGAGCACATGGGCAATGGCGGCTTGCGGGATTGAACACCACTCGCACCCCTTTTGAAAGGAACTTTGGAGAGCGGAGATGTGTGGGGAAATTGAAAGGGCCTACGCTTATTTCGTTTGATACAATGCAAAGTCAATCTAGTGGGAAACACATATTTAGCCTACATAGAATAAGGAAATACACTATTTAAAAAGATATATCGTGGCCTGTGTGTAAGTTTCATGGAATTAACTAGGAGGACGGCTGTGACCATTATTTACATTACGAGGGTGTTACACACAACAAAACCATACTTTTCACATTCGTTACACTTCCTCCAAAATTGTTACACTTCTCAAAAACCGTTACACTTCTCAAATTCGTTACACTTCTCAAAACCGTTACAATATAATCTTATTCATTCACCTGGGAACACAGGACAGACACAGTTCTGCCTAATCTTATTCATTCACCTGGGAACATGGGACAGACATGGCTCGATCTAATCTTATTCATTCACATGTGAACATGGTGCAGACATAGCTCCATATAATCTTATTCATTCACCTGGGAACATGGGACAGACACGGCTATATCTAATCTTATTCATTCACCTGGGAACACGGGACAGACACGACTCTACCTGATCTTTTTCATGCACACAGGAACATGGGACAGACGTGGCTCTGTCTAATCTTATTCATTCACCTGGGAACACGGGACAGACACGACTCTACCTGATCTTATTCATGCACACGGGAACATGGGACAGGCGTGGCTCTATCTAATCTTATTCATTCACATGTGAACATAGACAGACACAGCTCTATCTAATCTTATTCATGCACATGGGAACACGGCACAGACACAGCTCTATATAATCTTATTCATTCACCTGGGAACACGGGACAGACACAGCTCTATATAATCTTATTCATTCACCTGGGAACACGGGACAGACACAGCTCCATATCATCTTACTCATTCACATGGGAACACAGGACAGAAACTGCTCTCGTTAATCTTTTTCATTCACATGTGAACACGGGAGAGACACAGCTCTATATAATCCTATTCATTCACATGGGAACACGGGACAGAAACTGCTCTAGTTAATCTTATTCATTGCTTTAATCATTTGGCGAGCATTCCATGAGAAACGTAATAACTGAACACGTCATCCTGACGTTCTTGAGGCCTGAGCCTCGATCTATTGCAATCTACAGCGTGATTGAAAAGTAACTCCCTATTTTAAAATACTTATAATTTATTTCTTAACTTTAATGTTGACAAGAAATGGATATAAGAAGAAAGCGTATAGCATGACGTTTTATTTAAAATTCGATATGGGCACCAGAAGTCGCCACCAGCTTCTCAAGCCGCCCGGGAACCGCGTCAACTGATTTCACCAGGAACTCTTGTGGGATGGAAGACATAACTTCTCGTATTCACCCTTCAAGTTCTTCCAAAGTCGTTGGTTTGGTACAGTAGACTTGCTCTTTTACCCAACCCCAAAGAAAAAAGTCACATGGTGTTAAGTCATGGCTCCTGGCTGGCCACTCATATGGACCACGACGACCCATCCATCTCCCAGGGAAGTGGGCATTTAGCCATTCACGAACAACAATAGCAAAATGTGGAGGAGCGCCATCTTGCATGAAAATCAAATCTTCAACATTCTCCGAAGCACTGATAATTGGCCAGATTTCGTCTTGCAGCATGGTGAGGTACCTTTTGGCATTCATGGTATCGCGAAGAATGAAGGGACCTACAATTCTTTCCGAAGTCATTCCACACCACACCGTTACCTTGGGCCGATATTGCGTTTTTTCAGAAATAACACGAGGATCTTCTCCTGCCCAGTAATAGCAGTTGTGACGGTTCACAAACCCACCGATGTGAAATACCGCTTCATCAGACCAGAGGATATTTTAAAAGAGATCAGACCAATCTTCATACCGAGCCAGCATCACCTCCCCAAACTCCATGCGAAAGTCGCAGTCTTCAGCAGAGAGTGCTTGACAGTAGTGCGGCTTCCAAGCATGCCATTTAAGCTCCTTTTTGAGCACAGTTCGTACTGTGTGAAAGGAGAGCCCACTTTCCCTTGCTGCTTGTCGAATTGACTTTCTTGGGCTATGTGTAAGCATTTCTTGAACTGCTTGCACTGTTTCCGGGTCACTGGACTTGGAAGGGCGACCGCTTCTTCGAGTATCAGATACAGATCCTGTAGCCATGAGTTTTGCATGACAATTCTTGATCGTCTTTGCCTCAACTTGAGCATGTGCTCCTTTAATGGTCCTCCACCATCTTTGCACTTGAACAACGGATTTTGAAACTTCGTAACGTGCCGCTAGCTGGGCACGCTCCTGCAGGGTAAGACGTCCAGCCATGTTTGTAGGGCTTCCGAATTTCAAACAAAAAATAATCTGAAAAAAAACCAACACAGATTAAATTCTCATACATTAAGGAACAAACACTAAAAATGTGAGAAAAATATTACAATAAATAAATAATTTCTAAATATTTTAAAATAGGGAGTTACTTTTCAATCACCCGTTTGTAGGGCTTCCGAATTTCAAACAAAAAATAATCTGAAAAAAAACCAACACAGATTAAATTCTCATACATTAAGGAACAAACACTAAAAATTTGAGAAAAATATTACAATAAATAAATAATTTCTAAATATTTTAAAATAGGGAGTTACTTTTCAATCACCCTGTATATACCCTGGAGAGGATAATAACATGACCCTTCCTGTCGCTCCTCTTCGGAGTGGGAACACTAGTTGCCAGAAACCAGACCCAGCTGTCCGTTAGACTCGTTATTGATATTGAACCAAACATTGAAGACCGTCGGAGATTAATTGTATAATATCTTCAACAGCAAGGATGAGGGAGTTGAGCGGACAGAGGAGGCGAAAAAATATATACATATATATTCTGTCACAGGTTGTGACCACAGTGTGGTCAATCTTGTTTTACTCTGTTTACCTGCCTGGCAGTTAAAGAAAGTTGAAAATGATTCCAAACAGGAAACGTTATGTTTTTAAGGACATCATAAAACACACAAACAACAGGCACAAATAACTCACGTAACCTGTTGAATAAGGTGGTGTAATAGACACTGTGTCAAACAATGCTAAAACCGGAATTTTTTTATACGAGCATTAAAATTATTATTTTATTCTATTTAAATACATACCTGAACACACGTGGGGTAAGGTATTCTATGAATACTCTACTTGTTTCTGAGGATTTCTTTTCTATTTTCTTTTGGAATCGGCACACCTTTGAAGCCCTCACATACAAATGTTCATGCTTTCTGCCAGAAGTGAACATTTGATTCCCATATCCACCCTACTACCTGCCTTGCTTTTCGGTCATACATATATGTATTGTAACTTCATCGTAAAAAGGTTCTCCATTCGATTATGGATACAATGCAGGTATAATTTACAAAATGACCTCTTGCTTTTCTCTCTCCACCTTTACGTTTACGTTTACGTTTAATGTGCTGAGTATATTACACAGGCCACACCTGTAGGTTGTCCATAAAACCCATAGTCTATATTTTAACAGTTAATGATCGAAAGGGGGAAAAAAAAATGGTGGGTGGAGATTTTTACAGGTGTGCTTAAATTGTGATTGACCATTGGGAGGAGTTACGTTTTCTACACTTTGATAACGAATTACCCTGCTTTACAAAACCCCATTCCTTTTAACCTTTGATCAGCGATCAGCTCCACCTTGACTCACCTCTTCGTGTTATCTGCAGACGGTATGGCGCAGGTGTTCACCTTTTGGACGATACTGCTGCTTCTTGTGCCGCAAGTGATAGGTATGTGCTTTGCTTCGCCTTCGGTGTGTGCAATCCCCAACAAATATCGGTATCGAAATATCGCAATCGGTATACCTGTACAAATTCGCCAAATGTATTTCCTTGTCATTCATGTGTTTTCACAGGAGAGGAAGCAGATCTGCGCTCTTGTCTTGGGTCTTGCACAGGTAAGCCATGGTCGCAATGCCTGTGGCTACATATTTTGAGACTGAGGAATATGAATGAGACTTTGTCAAGGCTTGCAACAGGCTGCTTTGTCGGACAAGTCGAACGATTGGATTCCATTGCCCGAAGGTTGAACAAAATGTTGCTATCTGCTGTAGGAAGCTCATTAAAGTTCATTTTTGTATATATTTTTAGGCATGGCATGAATTCTAATGGACATACGTACCTCTAATCACAACATCATGGCTGCAAGATTGGCTTTCATTGCTTTCGCTGGCAATATTACTTCTTTGAATCATATCTCTGGTACATTTTAGTGACTGATTGCTGTAAATATTTCTAAACCTCGAAAGTTTTGCTCTGGCGGGATATCCTCGCCTGAAATTGCCATCGTCGTAAATCCGTTCCTTCAATTTTTCCAATAATTAATATCTCCAATATAATTGATAATTCTCCAATAATTGATATAATTGATTGTAATATATTATAATAATTATAATAATTATAATAATATAATTATAATAATTGATTATATAATAATTGATTGTAATAATTATATATAATATATAATGATTATAATAATTATATATAATATATAATGATTATAATAATTATAATAATGATATATAATAATGATTATAATATATAATAATGATTATATAATATATAATAATAATGATTATATAATAATTATATAGTAATGATTCTAATATATAATATATAATAATGATTATATAATATATAATAATAATAATAATAATAATAATAATTATAATATATAATATATAGTAATGATTATATAATATATAATGTATAATATATAATACGATATAATAATGATTATATTATATAATATATAATAATGTTTATAATAATTGATTATACAATAATTGATTCTCCAATAATTGAACAATTGATTCTCCAATAATCTCCAATAATTATTTCTCCAATAATAATTAATCCAACAATTTCTCCAATAATCCAAGATTGGCTTTCATTGCTGTCGCTGGCAATACTACGTCTATGAATCATATCTCTGGTACATTTTAGTGACTGATTGCTATAAATATTTCTAAACCTCGAAAGTTTTGCTCTGGCTGGATATCCTCACCTGAAATTGCCATCGCCGTAAATCCGTTCCTTCAATTTCTCCAATAATTAATATCTACAAATAATTGATAATTCTCCAATAATTGATATAATTGATTATAATATAATAATATAATAATTATAATAATTGATTATATAATAATTGATTGTAATAATTATACATAATATATAATAATAATAACAATAATAATAATAATAAAGGAGTCTTATATAGCCCCATCAAGCAGAGTAAACGATCCTCATGGCACTTTACATTATCATGTGAACGCACACACATACACAAACATACACACACACAGACACACCTTCACTCTTGCCCTATTCCTCTCCCTCCCCATTCAAAACCCACAGATGTGTACTCCCCCTCCTCCTCCTCTCCCTCCCCCACACATGTACACAGACATACTCTCGATCTCTGTCCCACTTCAAACCAAAGGGAAAACAGGACTTAGACTTTGAAAGACTTGTGAAACAGATAGGTTTTGAGGGAGGTTTTAAAGGCAGGAAGAGAGTCAACATGTCGAACAGAGGAAGGCAAGTCATTCAAGAGCAGAGGTGCAGCAAAGGAAAAGGATTTCTCGCCAAACAACTTGGTGCTGGTGCGCGGCGGCTCTCAGGTCATAGAGTCGTCGCTTGAACGAAGCCGTCGCCGAGGTTCATAGAGAGTGAGCAAATCGGAGAGATAGTGAGATCCCGTTCCACACAATGATTTATAACATAGGGTGCAAATTTTGTATTGCACACGAGCAGAGACAGGCAGCCAGTGTAAAGATTCAAGAAGCGGAGTAACATGGTCAGACTTCTTCGCCTTTCAGACAAGCCGAGCGGCAGAGTTTTGAACCTTTTGTAACTTATCCAAGAGAAACTGAGGGCAGCCAGCATACAAAGAATTACAATAGTCTCGCCTTGAGAGGACAAGGGCACAGACCAGAGTTAGAGCAGCTTGAGGAGTAAGAAAGTGGCGAATGGATGCGATCTTTCGCAGCTGGAAGTATGCTGATTTGCAAGTTTGAAGTACTTGCTTGGAAAATGTCATGTTACAGTCGAAAACCACACCAAGGTTCTTGGCCGACGAAACAAAGTTTACATCGGTTTCACCAACATGAATAGTGGTAGGAGGTGAACATTGTGGAGGACATCTGTGCGATCTTACAATCATAGACTCTGTTTTAGCATCGTTCAGCTGAAGTTTGTTTTGGGTCATCCACGCCTTCACGTTGGCAATACAGCCTTCTAACACTACAACAGTGGGCACCATTTGTTGAATCGTGCTTCCTTTGTACAGCTGATTGTCGTCCGCAAAGGCGTGGTGATCAACTGAATGTCTGGCAACAAGATCAAATAGAGGCTGAGTGTACAAAAGAAAGAGGATAGGTCCCAGGACTGAGCCCTGGGGAACGCCAAAGGAAAGCGGAGAAGGGGCTGATTTCTGGCCATTGACAACAACTGTTTGCACTCTATCAGTAAGATAGGACATCAGCCAAGAAAGGGGAGTACCAGTTATACCAAATGTGATTTCAAGACGACGAATTAAGACACTATGGTCAATCATGTCAAAGGCGGCAGACAAGTCCAAAAGAGCAAGAATGGAAACCTTACCACAGTCAAGAGAGGTCAGAAGATCATTGGTTATTCTTAGGAGAGCGGTCTCGGTGCTATGGCCTGGTCTATATGCTGACTGGGGAGAATTGAAAAGATTATTTGAAACTAGATGGTCATTCATCTGTAGCACAATTCTTTCTGTGATCTTTGACAGGAAAGACAGGTTGGAGATAGGACGGTAATTTTTCATGACGTTAAGGTCAAGGGTGGGCTTTTTAAGAAGTGGTTTAGCAAGAGCTTGCTTAAAGAGAGGTGGAAATGAACCAGTAGTCAGAGAATCATTGATAACTGCAGTAATAAATGGGAGGAGGATGTCCAAACACTCAATAAACAAATCGGTGGGAAGGGGGTCAAGATCACATGTTTTTGTGTTTGACTTGAGGATTGTACATTTGACAATTTCCTCAGTAACAGGGGTAAACGAACTAAGAGGTCGTCCGTGAAAGCAGTGTTCAGCATCATCGAAGGAAAGGAGTGACTGCTTGTCAAGATTGTTTCTTATTGACTGAATTTTATTGTGAAAGAAATGCAGGAAGCGTTGGGGTAGTTCGTTTTGAGGAAATACAGTGGGAAGAACGGATTTATTTTTGGTGGCAAACAGGCGGTTGGTAATGCTGAACAGTTGCTTGCAGGAGGAGCTCCTAGTAATCCGATCAGAAATATCTGACGTTTTTGCTTTCAGAATGATTTTTATGACGAGTCTTTTAGCTATGTTATACAACTGTTTATGGACTGTGAGGCCAGTCTTCAGCCACTGTGTCTCGGCACGTCGTCGTTCCTTTTTGGCAGCCCTGACTTCGTCGCTGACTGCGCTGAACCACGGAGTACTCCTGCATCTGGGAACGGCGCGCCGTGTCGCTGGAGCATGACAGTCCAACGCTGTGCGGAGGCAACAGTCGAGGTCTTCTGCAGTGACATAGGAACGGCCAGAGAGACGGGTGTGAAGGTCCTCTTTAAAGGCGGAACGGTCGATGGCATGAATGTTGCGGGCAGTGATGAAGGTGGGCTGAAGATGAGGAACAGCAATACTCAGGTGGCTGGTGACACAGAAGTGGTCCGAGGTGATAGCACAGGTCACTGACGTGGACTGCACCAACTGATCATCGCATCTGTGCACTAACCAATCCAGGATGTATCCTTTAATGTGTGTAGGTTGGGAGACAGATTGAGACAGACTAAAAGTAGAAAGGAGGTCAATGATCTTTGAAGTGAGAGGATGTTGTGGTTGGTCGTAGAGGACGTTGAAATCTCCAAGAATTAAGACGAAAACAGGAAGAGTATTGCAGTGGTCAAGCAGATTAGGAAGCTGGGTCACGAACATAGAGTCAGTAAGCTTGTTTTTCCGGTTAGGTGGAGGTCGGTAGAGGCAGAAGAAATGAAGAGTGTTTTCTGACAGAGTGAAGGTGACATGGGCTAGCTCGTAGGATGAATGGTCGAACGTCGAAAAAGTCGTGGTGAAGGAGACAAAGGGAGAGAAGTTGTCTCTGTAAATAACAGCCACGCCCCCAACCCTAGAGGAGCGAGGAAATGACTGCAGGGTGTATCCAGGTGGGATGAGATCAGCACATCTCGCTTCGTCGCCACTGGGTCGGAGCCAAGTTTCGGTCAGAAAAAACACGTCGATATCGTTATCTTGAATAAAAGAGGTAATTTCGGTTCGCTTTTCAGGACTACTTACAGACTGAGCGTTGAATAAGACGAGAGACAGGTCAGAACGGTGTTGTTTTGGTGCTGTGTATGTTCTACTGGTATAGATGAGGTTATTGAAGTTGACAGGGGGAACTGTTTCGCAGGAATTATTAAAATGTGGGCCGGGCCGTCGCTGGTCGCGAAGAGAAATCACAATCGATATTTTTCTCTGCTTTCTCCTCCCGCCTCGCTTTGTGCGTTTTCTCGGGAGACCAATGCCGATTTCAAGTTCTCTGAGGCCTGACACGAGTCCAGGAGTCAATCGAGTGGTGTTGTTTAAAGACAAAAGTTTTTGCCGAGTGTAGCGAATAGGCCTCGGGATAGAGGAGTTAGAGCGGATAGTCGAGCTCGGTACATGCAGCGGTGCGTGCAGAGGTGGGGCGAGCGATGGGGGTGAGCGGTGGGGCAAGCGGTGGGATGAGCGATGGGGCGGGCGGTGGGATGAGCGATGGGGCGGGCGGTGGGACGAGCGATGGGATGAGCGGTGGGACGAGCGGTGGGACGGGCGATGGGCCGGGCGATGGGACGGGCGGTGGGACGGACGATGGGGCGGGCGGTGGGGCGAGCGGTGGGACGAGCGATAGGGCGAGCGGTGGGCCCGGCGATGGGACGGGCGATGGGACGAGCGGTTGGACGAGCGGTGGGACGAGCGGTGGGACGAGCGGTGGGACGAGCGACGGGACGAGCGACGGGACGAGCGGTGGGGCGAGCGATGGGGCGAGCGGTGGGACGAGAGGTGGGGCGGCGGTGGGACGGGCGATGGGGCGGGCGGTGGGACGGGCGATGGGGCGGGCGGTGGGACGGGCGATAGGACGGGCGATAGGGCAGGCGATAGGGCGGGCGATGGGCCGGGCGATGGGACTAGCGGTGGGACGAGCGATGGGACGAGCGATGGGACGAGGGGTGGGACGAGGGGTGGGACGAGGGGTGGGGTGGGGTGGGGTGGGGTGGGCGGTGGGACGAGGGGTGGGGTGGGGTGGGCGGTGGGACGAGGGGTGGGGTGGGGTGGGCGGTGGGACGAGGGGTGGGGTGGGGTGGGCGGTGGGACGAGGGGTGGGGCGAGCGATGGGGCGAGATGGGGAAAAGAACTGTCTTGTTGAGAGGCGCACACCGGGGCTGCGTGAGGCTCAACGAAAAAACATGGCGGGTACATACAGTTCGAAATTTTCAACTTGGTGGCGAGTAAAAACCAAAGTCCTGCAAATCTCACGGGCAGACACGCCGCCATAAGCCAGGAAACGAAACAGTGATCCATCCCAATCATTCACACAAAGCACAACACGACAGCACATGCTAAATCCAACAGAATCAATCAAATACACAGGACGACCGACTCAGCTCAGCCTGCTAGGCGAATGACCCGGAAGTTAATCTATCTATAATTCCAGTAATCTCTGTGTGTATGTGTGTTTGTCTGTGTGTGTGTGTGTGTGTGTGTCTGTGTGTGTGTGTGTGTGTGTGTGTGTGTGTTTGTCTGTGACCGCTGTTTCTCGACAACTACCGGTCCGATATACTTGAAACTTGCCAGGTATATTGCTGGGGACCCGAGGATGTGCCTTTTCAAGGTTTCATATTAATCGGAGAAGTAGTTACCGAGCTATGGCGATTTCTTTACCAAACTCCGCAAGCCGTTCGCTTTGGACCAAACCATTTCATGTAAATAGAGGGGGGGGATTGTCACCGTACTCGCAAGCCGTTCGCTTTGGCTTTGCGAATGGACCAAACCATTTCATGTAAATAGAGGGGGGGGATTGCCACCGTACTCGCAAGCCGTTCGCTTTGGCTTTGCGAATGGACCAAACCATTTCATGTAAATAGAGGGGGGGGGGGGGGGATATAATTTTAGATATATATATAGTACGGGCATGCCCTAGTGATTATAATAATAATAATAATGATTATAATAATTATATATAATATATAATGATTATAATAATTATAATAATGATATATAATAATGATTATAATATATAATATATAATAATGATTATATAATATATAATAATAATGATTATATTGTGGGAGCTATGCTCCCACGATAAAACCGGACAAAATGGACGATGCCAGGAATGAAGTTTCACTGAGCTATTTATTTCCAGCTCACTCGAAAGAACTCAAAAGCACTGAATCAGCCGATCGAACGGGCGGCAATTTATAAGTCAAGTTCAACACACAAAAGCTACGCCTCTCAGGTGGGGTGTGGTATGCAAATAGGTAAGCCACGCCTCTCAACGGGGCGTGGTATGCAAGTCAAGTGTTTGCCCGGGAAAGGCAAGTCTGGACACGTCCGGGCGAGTCCGGACAAGTAACCGCTCGCCGGTTGCGTCATCGACCGGTGCAAGGTGATTGTGTATGCTTCCGGTAACCGCTACATATGCCCCCCCAGAATTAACTTGCACCGGGAGAGTCAGTTTGAGGGGGGTCTTCATGACCCGGCTGAAACGACCCCTGGTGATTCGTGTGGGGGTGGTAGGTGGCGTGGCGGTGGATGGTCGGGCGGGGGGCTTGGTTGACGGGGGACGGCCCCACCGTGGAGGAAGGGCCAACCGTGGAGGTTGGTCGAGGTCAAAATGGGCCGGTTTGAGGCGGTCCATGGAGATGTGGTGTGGTTTGCTGCCGATGTCCATGATGAACGACTTGTCGTCCCTCTTCAGGACCCGGAAAGGTCCATCGTACGGCGGCCGGAGCGGTCCCCGGTGTGCGTCGTTGCGGATAAAAACGTACTCCGCATTGTGAAGTGCTGGGGGCCTTGGGGTTGGGGGCAGCCGTGATGGGACGTGGGCATGGGGGCGAATCTCCTGGCGGCCTCTTGGAGGACCGAGCGTTGGCGAGCCGCAGACCAGGGGCCGGTGGCGTCAGGGATGAACTCGCCCGGCACGCGCAGTTGCTGGCCGTAGACCAGCTCGGCGGTGGAAGCCTGGAGGTCCTCTTTAGGGGCCGTTCGGAGGCCCAATATGACCCACGGGAGCCTGTCGGCCCAACCGTCATCCTGGAGGCTGGCCCTGAGAGCGGCCTTCATCGAGCGGTGGAACCTCGCACAAGCCGTTGGCTTGGGGGTGGTAGGCCGTGGTGCGGTGAAGCTTGACCCCCAAGGCCTGGGCGACTGCGCCCCAAAGCTCGGAGGTGAATTGCGGGCCTCTGTCTGAGGCGATGTCCGAGGGGGCGCCGAAACGGGCAATCCAAGTGCCAATGAAGGCCCGCGCCATGTCGGCGGATGTTGTTGATGCCAGCGGGACGGCCTCCGGCCACCTGGTGGTCCTATCCACCATCGTGAGGAGGTGGGTGAAGCCCCGCGAGGAAGGAAGGGGTCCCACCAGGTCCTCATTGACGTGTTCGAAGCGCCGCGCAGACACGCCAAATGGTGCCAACGGGGCCTGGGTGTGCCGGTGGACCTTCGCGCGCTGGCAGGCGACACAGGCATTGGCCCAGTCACGTACGTCTTTACGGAGCCCATGCCAGACGAATTTCGCTGCCACGAGCTTCTGCGATGCTTTCCGGCCTGTGTGGGAAAGGCCGTGGAGGGCGTCAAAAATGTGCCGCTGCCATCCGGGGGTCACGATGGGGCGAGGTTGGCCCAGGGAAACGTCACACAGGAGAACTGTGCTTGTGTCCTCGAAGGGGACGTTGGCCAACCGCAGGCCTGTGTCCGCTGTCCGGAGGGCTTGCACCATGGGGTCAGCAGTCTGGTCGGCCGCCATGCGGGCGAAGTCCACACCCAGGTGGATGGCGTTCGCGCCGGACCGGGAGAGGCAATAGGCCACAGCGTTGTCCTTGCCCGCGACCTGCCAGATGTCCGTCGTAAATTCGGACACGGTGGAGAGGTGGCGCTGCTGGCGGGCCGACCACGGCTCCGTAACCTTGGCCATGGCGAAGACCAGGGGTTTGTGGTCCACAAACACCGTGAACGGGTGGCCCTCTAAAAGATGGCGGAAGTGGCGAACGGCCAGGTAAAGGCCGAGGAGCTCGTGGTCGAAAGCGCTATACCAGCGCTCCTTAAGGTGAAGCTGCCGGCTGAATAAGGCCAGCGGTTGCCAAGCCCTGTTCACCCACTGTTCATGCACGGCGCCCACTGCGTAGTCGGAAGCGTCTGTGGTGAGGGCGATGGGTGCGTCGAGCGCCGGGTGCGCCAGCATGGTCGCGTTGGCGAGGGCCAGCTTAGCGCCCGTGAACACCTCGTCCATTTCTTTGGTCCAGGCGACGTCGTGCTTGGCCGGCTTGCCCCGGAGGGCTTCGTACAGGGGGTGCATGAGTTGGGCGGCACGAGGCATGAACCGGTGGTAGAAATTTACCATCCCCCAAAATTCCTGCAGGGCCTTGATGGAGCGGGGGCGCGGGAAACCTGTGACTGCCTCCACATTGGTCGGCAGCGGAACGGCCCCGCGCTTCGTGATGCAGTGCCCCAGGAAGTCGATGGCCATTACGCCAAACTGGCATTTCGCCGGGTTGATGATGAGGCCGTGCTGGCCGAGGCGCTCAAAAGGCGTGCGCAGGTGGATGAGGTGCTCCGCCTGGGAAGTGCTGGCGACGAGAATGTCGTCCAAGTAGACGAAAAGGAAGGTGAGGTCGCGCAGCACGCTGTGCATCAGCCGCTGGAAGGCCTGGGCCACGTTCTTAAGGCCGAACGGCATGCGAAGGAACTCGAAGAGGCCAAAAGGTGTAATTACCGCCGTCTTTGGCACGTCGGCCGGCCGGACGGGTACCTGGTGGTAGCCCCGAATGAGGTCGACCTTGGAAAAGATCACCCGCCCCGCCAAACGGGCGAAAAAGTTCTGTATATGTGGTATCGTGTACCGGTCGGGGGTGGTGGCGTCGTTGAGGCGGCTGTAATCGCCGCATGGTCGCCATCCGCCACCCGGTTTGGGCACGATGTGCAGGGGCGAGGCCCACGCGCTATTCGAGCACCGCACAATGCCCAATCGCTCCAGTGCGTCGAATTCCGCCTTCGCCATGGCGAGTTTGGCCGGGTGGAGGCGGCGAGCCCTGGCGTAGACCGGTGGACCTGTGGTCGGGATGTGGTGTTCGACGCCGTGCTTGATGGCAATGGCCGAAAACGTCGGCTGCATGAGGGCGGGCGTGTAGGCGGGTGAAATCGTCCATGGCCGGGAGCGCGCAGGCTAGCTTGGTCGTAGCGGAGCCGCTCAATGAGCAAGCGAACGAGCTGAAGGTCTCCGCATTGATGAACCGACGCCGTTTGACGTCGACCAAAAGCCCATGCACGCAAAGAAAATCTGCACCCAGCAAGGCCATGGGCACGTTCGCCGTGATGAAGTCCCACCTGAAGCGCTGGCCCCCGAAGCAGAATGCGACGCCGCGTGAACCAAAGGTGCGGATGGAGGAGCCGTTTGCGGCGACCAAGGCGGGGCGCAAAGCGCGGCCTGTTTGTCCTGCACCGATGCGGGTATCACGCTCAGCTGAGCGCCGGTGTCGCACAAAAAACGCCGCCCGGACGCTGTGTCTGTAATAAACAGAAGGCTGCCAGAATGGCCGACGCTCATGGCAGGCAGGGAGCGCTGGCCTGGTCGTTTCCCGACCTGCCGAAAGTGCACGGTGGACGGCACGTTCTGGCCTTCTGCCCGAACCTGGCGTGGTAGTAGCACATGGTCCGCTCTGGTGGAGGCTCTGGCGGTCGCGTCGGGATCGGTCGACG
This sequence comes from Myxine glutinosa, assembly GCF_964187855.1. Classification (NCBI taxonomy): domain Eukaryota; kingdom Metazoa; phylum Chordata; class Myxini; order Myxiniformes; family Myxinidae; genus Myxine; species Myxine glutinosa. Next base: position 163,243,586 of record NC_136261.1, read on the forward strand.
GGGCGTCGCGGCGGCCGCTGCCGCCAGTGGTGCTAACTCGGCCGGTGGTGGTGCCGGTCGTGGCGCGGGCGTTGCCTCGGTCGGCCCAGGGTCCCAGGCGGCCACTCCGACGTATCGCCCGGCCGAGAAAAATTTATCGGCCTCCCTGGCCAGGGCGCGAGGGTCCATGATGGGCGAGTTTGCCAAAGCCAACCGTACCCGCCCGGGTAGCCGCCGGAGGAACAGCTCGTGGAAGAGGAAATCTGGGCTGTGGTCGCCATGTAGCGCCAGCATGTGGTCCATGCGCTCGGATGGACGGGCCTCACCCAGGTCTGGGAGGTCGAGCAGCTGTCACGCGCATTCGGTCTCCGTGAATCCAAACGCACCGAGGAGTAGGCCTTTGAGCGTGCCGTATTTATCGGCGTTCGGCGGGTTCTGTAGGAAGTTCAGGACCCGGGCAGCATTGGAGGCGTTGAGCGCGGAAACCACATGGTGTTAGCATGTCGAGTCCTCCGTAATGTTCCGCAGGGCGAAGAGAGAATCCGCCTGGGCGAACCAGACGGCTGTGTGTGCTTCCCAAAAGCCAGGAAGCTTCAAAGCTGCAGATGACTCCATCGCCGTGTTCTTGAAAAGGGGTCACCAATTGTGGGAGCTATGCTCGCACGATAAAACCGGACAAAATGGACAACGCCAGGAATGAAGTTTCACTGAGCTATTTATTTCCAGCTCACTCGAAAGAACTCAAAAGCACTGAATCAGCCGATCGAACGGGCGGCAATTTATAAGTCAAGTTCAACACACAAAAGCTGCGCCTCTCAGGCGGGGCGTGGTATGCAAATAGGTAAGCCACGCCTCTCAACGGGGCATGGTATGCAAGTCAAGTGTTCGCCCGGGAAAGGCAAGTCTGGACACGTCCGGGCGAGTCCGGACAAGTAACCGCTCGCCGGTTGCGTCATCGGCCGGTGCAAGGTGATTGTGTATGCTTCCGGTAACCGCTACAATATAATGATTATATAATAATGATTCTAATATATAATATGTAATAATGATTATATAATAATGATTATATAATATATAATACATAATAATAATAATAATTATAATATATAATATATAGTAATGATTATATAATATATAATGTATAATATATAATACGATATAATAATGATTATATTATATAATATATAATATATAATAATGATTATATAATAATTGATTATATAATAATTGATTCTCCAATAATTGAATAATTGATTCTCCAATAATCTCCAATAATTATTTCTCCAATAATAATTAATCCAACAATTTCTCCAATAATCCAAGATTGGCTTTGATTGCTGTCGCTGGCAATATTACTTATTTGAATCATATCTCTGGTACATTTTAGTGACTGATTGCTGTAAATATTTCTAAACCTCGAAAGTTTTGCTTTGGCCGGATATCCTCGTCTGAAATTGCCATTGCCTTAAATCCGTTCCTTAAATTTCTCCAATAATTGAGAATGCTTTAATATTCTTATTGTGTCACCACTCTGTACGCTCTCCTGTGAAGTTGCTTTTGTTGAGAAGAGCAGCTGATGAAATGAACAAAGATGAGCCACCATATTCATTCAGAGCAACTCTCGCACTTATTCCCCCTTATTTGCTCCCACGTTCGAGTCCCAACACAGTGACTCGATTTCTTATTTGATCCGCTGCTCTCCAAAGGAAAATAGATGGGGAGAAAATAAATGGAAAAAATCTGAGTTGGACCATAAAATGTATTGTCGCACTCGAAAAAAAAAAATTCCGCCATGACTTGGTCCCATACATCTTGACAAATCTTTGTCAAAGGATGCTTTCTATGGTCGATCTCCTTTTAATAATCCAAAACCTTTATTTTTTATGGAAGTCGAAAAAATATCTCAAACGAGATTTCGTATTAAATTGCAACTACAAGAAAGGTTTTAAAATAAATAATTCAACATTGTCAGATTATTGGTAGGTGTATATGTTGTGTCTATTGATCAACACTGTCCTGTGTTAATGACGTCAAACGAGTGAAACATTCCCCATGATATGAAACATTCCCCAGTCTTCACAGAGGGGAATCACGGATTGCAAATCAAGTGTTATTCGAGGCGTTATTCAATAGCAGATGTTATATCTACATGCTGGAAGAAGAGAGAAGAAGAAGAAGCGGGAAGCTTCACCTGTCGGTCCCACGTTCAGCCTTCGATCGTGCAGGAAAGTAACTCAAACGAACCGGATTTTATGTACAAAAATAAACACGTTTATTTTACGGAACCCGAGAACAAGAACGCGACGGTAAATAAATGCAATTCTAAAATGGAGCACTCCCACACCAGACATCTAAAACAAACAAGGGAATATATATCAAAAATAAAGGCTGTGCGTGTGTGCGTGGGCTTAGCTCAATCGGATGGTGTGTCAGGGATCGTCAGGCTGGTAGTTTGCAGTCCGGACGTGGCTCCGGTGTTGGCCGGAGGAAGGCCGCCCGGTCGTTGGCTTGAACCAGGCCTCGATGCGCCCTGTTCACTGGACCTCGATAAGGCCTCCCGCGCAAAGCAAGCAAGCAAGCGAGCGAGCGTGTAACCCGCTTCCTCTGCCGTGCAATGCCCTCACGGATTTGGCACGGAACTGTGATGCACCAAACATTCGGGTCAGAAGGGAGAGAGGGTCGAGGGTGAAGGAAGGTGTGAGGGCAAGAGGTCGGAGCAGAGGAATCATGAGGGCAGGAGCGAATGAGGTCCAGGCACCAAGGGATCCAAAAACGAGAGGGAGGTCCAAACGAGAAGCGATCCAAAAACGAGAAGGGAAAATGCCGGCCAGCGAGTGCTTTTATCGCTCGTCTCGTGACGTCACCGGCACTCCACACCAATGGCCGCATCACTTCTCTCTCATGCCGTCGGTCCGTCGACAATCAGTATGTTGCTTCTTGCTACCTTCCTTCCACCAATCCGAGGGAAGCTTCTTGCCCCCCCCCCCCAGCCAATCACCAGTCCTTCCTTACTTTAGCCTTTGGTTGGTCGACTCCTGCCCAATTGCGAGTCCTTCTGGGCGTGGCTCCCAGCCTGCCTGTGCAATGAGTGTTGCTGTGCCAGTTCATGATGTAGCTGGCTGCGGCCCCATCGGCAATGCCCCGAACTGGCTTCCGCTGAATTTTTTATTGTGGGGGGGGGGGGGGGGGGGGAGGATTTAATTAGTGTGTGTGCTAATGGGCCTTCCCTTGTATCTATGGTGTAGTGCCATATGGGACAAAGGATAAATCACAGGTCTCACGAACAGGGGAGTTAGCATAATCCCTACTCTAGTTAGCACAAGGATCACCGTTGCATGATCACAAAGATACACTTAATCCGATATCCGGGCTGGACAGGTCCCTGCTGATGTGCATCGAGATGGTTCTTCTTCTTCACGACAGTCGGAGTATGCTCCCTACACAGATATACCTGATCTATACATCGCTCGATCCCAAAATTCATAACAATCTGCGTTAATAATTAACACTGTCCTGCGTTAATGACGTCAAACGTGTGAAACATTCCACATGATGTGACACACATTGTTATGCTTGCTTATCTCTATACATACCTCTTGTGATCTCTTAATTATTACTCACATTGATTCAACACATACACATACATGACGGGATTCCTCCCTGGAACTCAAGAAGAGGCACCTTTGAAGCAGCAAGTGTGGTTTAATAATCGAGCAAACACAATTTTGGAGCACGTCCTGAAATCGCAAAGCCTTGTCACACAAGGGAGTGCAAATCCGAGCCGCACTGAAAATACTCTGAAACATGATTCCTTATATAATCAAACAGTCTAAGAAAGTCTCCGCTGAAGTAGTGACCTCAGACAAGAGAGGGCTGAGTTTGAAGGCACAGATGTGTGTGAAAGTAAGATATTTCTGAAGCTCTTTTTCCAAACAAGCTGGGCTTACAAGGCCCGGCGATGCGTTCTCATAAACAAGAAACCTTGTGTTACATTTGGCAGTAAAACATATTGAGCCAGGCACATACAAATCAAAGGAAACATATTAACTCATACTCTGCTCGAGGTTAACTGAAAGCAAAACAAGATTTAAATGGCAACTATTCCCATAATTTTCTCCCCTTGGAAGATGTTGAAAAACGTCTCCAAGGCTGGATCTGACCGAGCCGTGGGACAACATGTTTTGCATTGAATCTAGCTTTTTTGAAGCAAGCAAAAGAAAGACAATTATATATATATTTCTCAGGTGCCCTGGGTCACGTGGCTGGGCCATCCATTCCCCCTCCTCCTGCCCGACATACATGCACACATACATACATACATACATACATACATACATACATACATGCATACATACATACATACATGCATACATACATACATACACACATATACACAGATACACACATACATGTGCATCGCATCGGCATGTGCATCGGCTTCCGGTCCGGTATGAAGAGGACGCAGGCGTCACATGCTCGCCGCTTCTTCGACCGGGCCACTGTCAATTGCTTGCTTTTTTTGGTGGTCGTGCGGATTTTTTGGCCATTGAGTCTGCCCTCTGCATAGCCCCGGCTCTGCTCCGTGCTTCGCCTGCCCGGCTCCTTCGCCTGCTCACTGTTTCCTCGGGCGCACTCTCGTGGGTTGTGACCATCGCAGCGGTTTGGTGGTGGTTTCCCGCCGTGATCTTGATTTGTAGCGGCGGCGGTCGATTGCCGCTGCATTTGCTGCTTTGCCGTGATCAACCTTGGCCTCGTGATCGTCTCTTTGCTCCTGCCTGCCCTCTGCTTGGTCCCGGCTCTGCTCCTGGCTTCACCTACCTGGCTCCTTCGTTTCCTCGGGCCCGCTCCCGTGGGTTGGGACCATTGTTTAACCTCCTCAACCTTGGCCCCGTCTCGTCTCTCCGCTCCTGCCTGGCATGGCTCTGCGGTACTCCGCCGCAAGGCTCCTTCTGCTCAATACCCGCTCCACCCCATCATGCATCTCTGCCATCAAATCAAATGGACTCCTCCGACGACCCAGGTACATTCCGTGGCTCCGGTCGTAAGTTTGTATATTTGCAATCAGGTCACTCCATCCCCATCCTCTGGTCGGCTCAGCGCACTCTCACTCTTCGTCCCAGCGCACCTGGTCACAGCAACGCACACAATCGCACCTCCTGCCTATGAACCCTGGCTAAATCACCTGAATTCATCCCTGCTGTTCAAAACAACATCAAGCTCACCCTGTTCAACGCCCGGTCCCTCAACAACAAATGCCTCATCCTGAACGAATACATCCTGGATAACAAACTGGACTTTCTCTGTCTCACCGAAACCTGGCAACAACCTCTGGACTACTACACACTCAACCTCACCACACCCAATGGATATTCCTACGTCAATAAACCACGCTCGGGGGGCCGAGGTGGTGGATTTGCCGTTATCCACCGTCAAGACATCAGGACCAGCCTCATCCACATCGCCTCATCCTCATCATTTGAACACCTGGCTTTTAAACTCTCTGGTCGCACGCAGTCAGTCATGGCTGTCGTCTACCGCCCTCCCAAACCACACCCATCATTCCTGTCTGACTTCTCCTACTTTCTGGCCCAGCTATGTTCCCTCTCCCCCTCAATCCTCCTCCTTGGTGATTTCAATATCCACATGGACTCCACTGATTCCACAATAACCACTGACTTCACTGATTTACTCACCTGCTTTAACCTCACTCAACATGTCAACTTTCCTACCCATATCCGTTGTCACATTTTGGACCTTGTCTGATCTCTCTGGCTCCGACCTCACCCTCTCTGACCACTTAGCTATCACAATGACCATCAACATCCCCACCCCAACACCAAGACATTATCGCACTATCAACTTCCGTAAGCTAAATGCTCTTTCACCTACCTCATTCTCATCCACCCTCTCTGAAAAAATGTCCACTTCTCCCTTCGTTGACCTCCACACCCCTTCCGACCTCACTGACTACTACAACCACACTCTCTCCTCCTGCCTTGACCAGCTTGCGCCTGTAAAAACCAAAACAGTTTCTTTCATCCATTCTGCTCCCTGGTTTACCCCTGAACTCCGCCTGATGAAAACTCGTGCTCACCAACTTGAAAGACTCCGCAATAAAACAGGTCTCACAGTTCACTCCCAAGCCTACAATGACCACCTACAACACTACAAAGATGCCCTCTCCCGCGCCCGCTCCGCCTACTACTCTCAAATTATCCACTCTGGCTCCGGAAACCCAAAAGCACTCTTCTCGACAATAAACAAACTCCTCCGCCCCCTGAACACCACCACCCAGTCATTCACAGTAGACAACTGCATCTCCTTCCTCTCTTTCTTCCAACGCAAAATTGACAACATCTACAACAGCTTGACCACCGCCGCACCCGCTCCCCCTCCAACCACCTGCCCCCCCTTGTCCTGCCATCCCCTGTCTCGGTTCTCCCCAATCTCCCCTACTGACCTCTCTGAACTCCTCATAGGAATGAAAACTGCCACCTGCACTCTTGACCCCATCCCCTCCAGCTTTGTCAAGGCCTCCCTCCCTGCTCTCTCTCCACTTATTATTGCAACAATAAACTCCTCCCTGTCTACAGGCATCGTCCCAACGTCCCTCAAAATTGCTGCTGTTACCCCCATTCTAAAAAAACCTGGTCTAAACCCTGACACCCAAAATAACTTCAGACACATCTCCAACCTACCCTTTCTGTCAAAAGTTTTGGAACGCGCTGTAGCCACTCAACTCAAACATCACCTCTCTGCCAATAACCTGTATTAAACATTCCAATCCGGATTCCGCTCCAACCACAGTACTGAATCTGCTCTCCTCAAAATCACCAACGACCTTCTCCTCTCCTCTGACGCTGGCAACCTCAACATTCTCGTCCTCCTCGACCTCATCGCTGCCTTTGACACCATCGATCACACCATCCTCCTCACCCGCCTTGAATCCACCTTTAACGTTACCGGCACTGCCCTCTCTTGGATTAAATCATACCTCTCTGACAGACGCCAGTTCATCTCCATCAATAACTGCAAATCCCCCACTGCTCCCCTCCCCCAAGGTGTCCCCCAAGGTTCAGTTCTTGGCCCCCTCCTCTTCATCCTTTACCTGTCCCCCCTCGGTCACTTAATCCGCCGTCATGGTCTCCAATTCCACTGCTTCGCCGATGACATCCAGCTTTTCATCTCCACCAAGTCCGTCTCCACCGACACCCACTCTATCCTGACAAACTGCATCACTGAAATAAAATCCTGGCTTCAAATCAACTTCCTCAAGCTTAACTGTGATAAATCTGAAAAAATCATCATTGGCCCAAAAACGCTCACAAATTCCACCCGTAACTTTGCCCTCAACATCGACGGTATCCCAGTATCCACCTCCCCTCACATCCGGAATCTTGGCGTCATCTTTGACCAAACCCTCTCCTTCGACAAATACACTAAACAGATCACAAAGTCAGCCTTCTTTCACCTGAAAAACATTGCCCGTCTCCGCTCATCCCTCTCCTCCACGGCTGCAGAAACCCTCATCCATGCCTTCATCACCTCCCGTCTGGACTACTGCAATAGCCTCCTCTATGGTTCACCCTCAAGAATCACCAATAAACTCCAATACATTCAGAACTCCGCTGCCCGTCTACTCACCCATTCCCGGACCCGTGACCACATCACCCCCGTCCTTTACAGGCTTCACTGGCTCCCCATCTCCCAGAGAATCCAGTACAAAATCCTCCTCTTGACATACAAAGCCCTCCATAACCTGGCCCCATCCTACATGGCTGACCTCCTCTCCAGACACACTCCCACCCGCAACCTCCGCTCTGCTGGTACCAACCTCCTGACCCCCCCCATCCGGACCAAATTCAGATCCTGGGGGGACAGGGCCTTCTCCATCGCTGCTCCCACCCTCTGGAACTCACTACCTCACACCATCAGAGGCTCCTCCTCACTCACCACATTCAAAACATCACTAAAGACCCACCTGTTCAACACTGCATTCAACATTCAACCCACAGCATTTAACCCCTGACTATCACTTCTCCTTCTCCCTCCTTTTGCTTTAAATATTTCCCTATTGATTCTTGTCTTTTTGCAATTGTTGTTTTCATGTATTGTTATGCATTATGTTTTGCACTCTGTCAAAGCGCCTTTGGGCTTCTTGAAAAGCGCTATACAAAATAAATGAAATATTATTATTATTATTACATACACTCATACAAACACACATACACACATACATAAACACAATCACACACACATACACACATACATAGATACACACATATACACAGATACACACATACATACATACACACATACATAAACACAATCACACACACGTACATACATACACACATATACACAGATACACACACACATACACACAATCACACACACACATACATACATACATACATACACACATATACACAGATACACACATACACATACTCATACATACATACATACATAAACACAATCACACACACATACATACATACATACATACATACATACACACATACGCTCATGCATACACACATACACACATACATAAACACAATCACACACACATACATACATACACACATACACATACATAAACACAATCACACACACATACATACATACACACATACATACATACATAAACGCCATCACACACACATACATACATGCACACATACACATACATAAACACAATCACACACACACAATCACACACACATAATACATACACACATATACACAGACACACACATACATACACTCATACATACACACATACATAAACACAATCACACACACACATGCATACATACACACATACACACATACATAAACACAATCACACACACATACATACATACACACCATACATGTACATACGTAAACACATACATACACATATATAAATGCATACACACATACATACACACATATACACATATTCACAGATACACACATACATACACTCATACATACACTCATACATACACACATACACACATACATAAACACAATCACACACACATACATACATACATACACACCATACACATACATACGTAAACACATACATACACATACGTAAATGCATACATCAATATATACACACATACACATACACACACACACACACACACACACACACACACACACACACATATATACACACACATATACACATACATGTACACATATATATACATACATACATACATACATACATATATGTACATACATACATATACATACATACATACATACATGTACATACATGTACATACATGTACATACATATACATACATGTACATACATGTACATACATATACATACATGTACATACATGTACATACATATACATACATACATACATATGTGAAGAATCAGCTCTTCGTTTGCAAAAGAAGTCCACAAATAGCCTGAAAAATGACGCAGTTTATTAAAAACCAACTTATACAGATCCGGAGGAGGCCAAGACATCTATAGCAAGAGCCAGTCTCATGCCACGTCAAGCCTTCCTGAAAACGCATTGATTCTCATTCACTTATATACGAATACGATTTATCAGAAAATCTCCGAGAGAACGAAGCGACTGGCGAGAGTCCCTCCCACCGTTATCATTCGGGGGAGTCAGCCTTTCCTTATCATTTGGACCAATTGTTTCTCTGGGCTCCGAGAAAACAGAACTGTAACTCACAAAGAGAAGAGTGTATGCTTAGCCAAACAAACCCATATATTTTATGGGTTTGTGTACATGAGTAATCCAAAGCATGTTTATACAGAGTCATGCGTTGCTGAGATTAAAACAAAATATATATGGTTAACGATCATGTCATTCTACTAGCATTACGCAAAAACAAGCGCATGTGGGCGTGGTTTTACGACCAGCCTCGAAAAAAGCACACGTATACAATTTGTTCAGCATGACCTCATTTTAAGCCTTTCCTCATCCAAAACTAAAACGAAGCAAAAACCCTTTATTTACTTTATGAAATAGCATTTTTAGACATCATATAAATCATAACACATTAGCACCCAACGTCTATAACTGAACTTTAGGCAATAACAAATCTACTACTTGACATTCCTTCCTCTTGTCTCGTCGAGACAAAGTATCTTAAGAGACAACGTGCCACATCGGGCTTTATTGAAAAATAATTGCGTAATGCGGGTATTGAAAAAAATAATTGTAATGCGGGTATCTCCCAAGCGCATATCGTGCGCCCAAAGCGCCTCGCCCGTGCATTTGGCGAACGTGTCGTGTGGTGCGTGCTCGGAGCCTGAGGGCTCAAAACATGAAAGTTCATTAACGTTTCGGATCCACAACGAAGACGTCTGGTCCAGATGAGGTTCTGCTCCGCCAGAGGGTGCATCACTTCCCCTGCGGAACTGGCTCCCCCCACCCTTTGCAGACGCAGTCCTTGCAGATCTTCGAAGTTAATCAACGGTCATGCCCATGAGGTCCCTCACGTGTTGCTGTTCTGGGGAATACAAAATGTCATCAGTATCTTGTGTCTCAATTTCCTGGTCAGGGTACAGAGCGTAAAAATCCGAATCCGAATCACTTGAAGCAAAGAGATCCGCAACATGTGGATCAAAGAGATCCGAAACATTTGGATCAAAGAGATCCGGAACATTTGAAGAAAAGAGAGGGACTTCCTTTATGTCAAAGTCTCCCATGGGCGCCTGGTCGGCTTGCGGGTCTAGGATATCCACGTCGGGTCCCTCGACCGCCAGACCCAGCGTCGCAATCAGATCCATAGTTGGGTTTAAAGGGGGCGTGCAGCTGTCAGCTTGTAATACATAAGCAGCGTTAGCCAGTACACGCAAGGGGTTTATAGCACAAGTATCACAGTCATCACATACACCGTTACAGGCAGCAGCCAGTTCCCACATGGGATCCACACAAGTATCACAGTTGCCACAAAATTCAATGCAATTTTCTGGAGCGCCGGTCGCAACTGCCTTGTTGAAGGACCCGTTCAGGTCGACGGCCTCAGTGGTCAGAGCCATAGTCGTTGTCGGCGGCTTTTTCACTTTCCATCCTGTAAAATACTTTCTCATACAGAGGAGGACTAGAGATTTCATTAGTGCCCCCCAAATTACTACCCCGATTATCACAGCCAGTGCGGTCAATAACCACTTCACTATGGTGCCCGTCCATCCCTGGAACCAGTCAGTGAGCCAGCTAAATGTATAAGAATTTTCGCGCGCGATCCGATCGATCCAATAGTATGTCATGAGCCGTAGCGGTGTCGTTTGCCACCTTTTCTAGGGCCAAAGCCAATTTATCTATCCGGAAACTATCCATGACTGTGCCCGCTCCTGGGAAGAAGAAACCAAACACCTTTTCCCATAGACTCCCGTGTAGTTTAGTGGTTCCATCTTCGTTCATGACTGACCTCTTATAACGCCTGTCCAAGGACTTTGGGTCTAGCTCATCCAGTATCTCAACGTCAGGAAGAACTGAACCCAGATAACATGTGCCCCCCCAATTATTTGGTAAATAGGGGTAAGCCTTGTCGCCGCATATAAACATTGTCCCATGGGGTGGGACCAGGTGGGTGGATAAGCACTGGAGTCCCTTTACCACCCCATTAATCCTACTAACCCCCCTAGAGAATGTTATAGCCGTTATGTTGTGGTTGCGTTTATCTTGCAGTACTATTCGTAATGTAATCCCCGAGCTCCCTTGTCCCAGCTTCCCGGGGAGAGTGTAGGCGCATTCTGATTCTCCCATACGCAAGTGGCCGGAACCCTGGAGGCAGACCCTCCCTTTCTGTGGTTTGACCCAGACGGGGGCAGGCCTCTCGGCCACATGGGCAATCATTGACGGGCGATAATTAAATTGTCGATTGCAACTCTTGCCGTTGTCAACCCCTTCTCTTTCCAGCGTGGTGACTAAACATGGGGAATCGATAGGTTGTGAGCAGAGGTCATTGAGGGACAGAGGTAGCACTATCATGTGTATTCCTGTGGTGCCTGCTTGGGGAAAGCGCATGCACGACCAGCAGTGTGTCCTATTTTGAATTGTTGCCACTTCCCTGGCCACTTTCCAATATGTGTTTTCACCCTTCTTTGGGGCCTTATTCTGGGGTTGTGGCGTGAGTATGTATTCGATGCATGGTATGTAGTTCTTTTCGCCACCGGCCGCGCCAGGGGTCCAGACGCTGCACCGGACCTGCATAGTCATGCCTTTCTCTAGGCGCGTGCGTGTTTGTAGCTTCAAATCAGGGGTTCCCCATTGGTATCCTGGTTGGGCCAAGGTCTTAATGCTAGCTTGCCCGTCTTCCCGGAACTCTCGTTGCTTTTGTAGTACCATGCCAACGCGTCCAGGCCCTGCCGACAGTGCTAGCCAATTTATGTTCACCCAATTTGTGTGCAGGGCTTTCTGTTCGAAACATGGTAGTGATACTCTTTGTCCCCATGTTACGGTGAGGTGTCGGGTTTCGTTTTCGCATCTATTGGAATCGGAGTTTCCCCTAGCTGCTGTCGCTATCAATAGTATTGTACCTATGATTAGGCCCATCCTTACTGTGGTTGCTGTGGTGTAGTGTCTGGTGCTTGTATGGCCAACTTACAGTGCGTGGCGTGGATCCATGAAGTCTTGCCCTCGCAAAAGACTGCCGTTGGTGTAGTCAGCAACACCTGGACTGGTCCCTTCCACCTTGGTTCCAAGGCGTTCTTGCAGGTGAAGTGCTCCACGAACACCTGGTCTTTTTCCTCTGGTGGAACACCTGGTCCACAAGTCTCCTGGGAGCGCCTGGTCTACAGGTCTCCAATTTCCTAATCCACTTTTTTCAAGTGGATCCAATTTTATCCAATATTCAATTTTTTTTTTAAATTCAATCCCATTTAATCCAGTCCAATTCAAATTAAATTCAATCCTTCTCTCAGCATCCCATTACCTGTTTCCAACATCAATAGAAATAAAATTATAAAATTAATAAAAAATCAATCATCTCAACTCTCAAATCGAATCAAAAAATAAAAATAAACGAAAATTACTTCAGCGAGAGTTTCAACTAGAATTAACACAAACAAACCACCATTAACCTCCATTAACACAAACAAACCACCATTAACCTCCATTAACCTCCCCCTATTATTTATTTATTTTCACGAATAAACAAATAATAGAAATAACCTGGTTTACTTCCAATTTCAATTCTGGTCAGTTCTGGTGTCTGGTCACACACAATGTTTTCCTCACCCACTGTGATTCGCTCACAATAGATTCTCACTGTTATGTCTGAAATTAAGCTACCCTACTGGGTATTCGTGAAGGGGGTCCATCTTTCCCAACCCCTTCCTTCACACCAGCCACTTCACGTTGTCCACCATACTCACTGAATTGTCATCAATTCTGAAATTCGTCTCATGAAAACACATCCCAGAGTCTAGTGTAACAGCCAGACAAACACATAGACACGCTGAAGACCCCAGGGTACCCATCAAACTAGCTTGTCCCCAGATCAACAACACAGCGAAACATGTAATTTTACTAAAATAATCACTTACTCATAACTAGCTGGATAACTAGCATAACTAGCTCAACACCTGGAACTCATAACTAATACTCATACCACTAATTACTCATAATAACTCATAATTACTTCTGTAATTACTCATACCAATACTTACTTAAAATAATGTAATATCCCAATCTTCACCCCTTATGCAAATCGAAGCACCCCGGACAACCCACAACCAATATCAACCACTGTAGCCGCCTTCCCCTCCAGGCAGCCACACACAGCCACATACATCTCCATCCACGTCACACAAGACAACAGCCAACGAGTGTGTCCACCACACAGAAACCTTTGGCAATGCAACAACCGAACACCCAGACAACCAACAACAAAACCCAATCCATCTCCATGGCTCATCAAGCAGTTCCAACTTAATCCAGCTTCACATACCGATTTCCCCAAAACTCGTGAAACTTCACCCCCGTTCTGGAAAAACCCTGGACTAAACCCTGACACCCTAAATAACTTCAGACCCATCTCCAATCTACCCTTTCTGTCAAAAGTTTTGGAACGTGCTGTGGCCACTCAACTCAAACATCACCACTCTGCCAATAACCTGTATGAAACATCCCAATCCGGATTCTGCTCCAGCCACAGTACTGAAACTGCTCTCCTCAAAATCACCAGCGACCTTCTCTCTCCTCTGACGCCGGCAACCTCAACATTTTCATCCTCCTCACCTCGACGCCTCCTTTGACATCATCAATCACACCATCCTCCTCACCCTGTTTAGACCAGCTTGTGCCTATTAAACCCAAATCAGTTCACTCCCAAGCCCACAAGGACCACCTACTACTCTCAAATTATCCACTCTGGCTCCGGAATCCCAAAAGCACTCTTCTCTACAATAAACAAACTAAATAAACAAACTTTACAACGTGAACAAACTCCTCAGTGCCCTGGATACCGCCACCTGTCATTCAGAGTAGACAACAGCATCTCCTTTCTGGCTTTCAGCATCTCCTTTCTCCTTTCTGGCATCCAAATGAAATTCTGGCTTCAAATCAACTTCCTCGAACTTAACTATGATAAATCTAAATTAATCTTCGTTTGCCCACAACCACTCATAACTTTGCCCCCCAAAAAACAAGTCACATTCTTTGTATATTTCCAACATTGTTCATCGTTTAAGTATCATCCAGAACTAAATTTTTATAAACCATCAACTTGTAGATGCATTTATTTATATCCCATTAACCCAAGAACTCTCAATTGCTTGGTTATATTTTAGTAATGTCATATATCCATATTTCTTTTCCAAATTGTTCCTGATATACACATTAATCCCATCTGTCTTTGTTTCCAGATGAACTCAAATCAGGAAATCAACACAAATCCTTATTACCTCCAATCAATTCAAAATTAAATCAAACAATTCAAAACCAGATCGGATCAGCGATCAGAAATCACTTTTCCAATCAACACATTCCAAGCAACAATTCATTCAAAGACCAAGCTTAAAAACACAACTCTCATCTTTTTGTGACAAGTAAGCAACCAACCTACTTCACACTAAAACAAATAACTTTTCATCACCCCTTTCTTCTCCACCGCCTCTTACACTTAAACAGATCATAATTACTCACTCATACACTGTTGCCCATCACCCAGTTGCCCCAGACCCAAACACAGGTTTGAAATCCCAGTAGGTTGTTCTTCAATCCCAACCATCATGTGATCCCAACATCTCTCCATTTATTTCGTTCCTCATGGGGTTGGTGTTTTATGGCCTTTACCTCTTACCCAATCACACTGCACATTATTCCCCGTCCTTGATGGATAATTTTACATCCAGATGGGCACAGCATCCCATTTTTGGCGACCCAGCCCTAAAACAAGCCCCTGGACTCCTTGCAGGCTGGACCAAAACCCCCGGACGAAGTTGCATCCCCAAACCCGTCCATATAAACTCCATTGTTGTCCTGTTCATCTCTCTGTGTTACATTTACATTTTGTGACTCACAGCTCCTGCCTCCATGGAACAATGACGCCTGAGCACTCAATTAGCCCTCCCAGTACCAAAGACTTACAATCAGACCGACAGACAGACAAATAACAGAGGCATGTCGCCAGCCCCAGCACAGGACATCCCCTTTCCGGGCAGGCATAATATAATCCACAGCATCGAAATGCCAATTTCTATCCGGAGCCTCGCAAAGCCAAAATCCATGCATGCGTGCTCCATCATGCAACCCGATCTGTACTCGGTGCGCCCGGCGCCCCCTATACTCAGTGAGTTATAATAACCACAATATCTCTGGCACCCAACTCGTGATACCACAATTTAATCCACGTTACTTGCATCTCTTCATCCTCACAAATGTCCTCCATTTAACGTGACTCAAATCCATCTCAAATCCCCACAGCTCGATCGAACACGTCACTGTACTCGACCCGGTTAAATTAAATTCCAAGCGTACTGTACCTAACGCTTCCGGTCGGCACCGGAAGTCTGTTTATTTCTTGAGACCCCTGAATCGGGACATCAACGACAATTACAAAGACAAACAGGACTCGATATTCTCTGTTCATTAATTACGTACATGACTTCAGTTTAACCAACAATATAATGTCCTTTCCTTCCAGATTTAGGTTCTATATCCTGTCGTTAAAGCAACACCCTGTAGACTGACTCCGCCTGTCGTTCTTCCAAGGTTAGTGAATTACCTCTGACCTTTCCCTTGCATATCTCGAACAAAGGTCAACTAAACTTTAAAAGGTCAAACTTCGAATTGGGGTAACCAGCGTTTTATTTTTCCGCAAATAATACAAGTCCGGCGTCATTCCCTGCAAGAACCACATCCAGACAGACAAATGACCCTTATTGAGGCTCTACATCGCAAAATGCTAGCTCCTACGAATCCAACAACCGTCACAATCCGTCCAGGGACTTCCGTACGTGCTCTACAATGCAGCACCTCTCTACCTGGTGCACACCTTTCGCACATCCTTCCTCGTTCGCACAACGCTTCATCAACACACCTCCTCGCGCCCACACCTTGGCACAAGCCACACCACATACCGACAGTTGAAACCTCAACCGTCCTCCTTCCTCGGATCAGCGTTCTGTTGAAAACGTGACATTTCTGTTCAAATTATTGAATTTCCAAATACTCTCCCTGCAGCGCCCGTGAGGCAGCTTGTCCCACATTATCTGCCTCCAGACCCATATGCGTTTTAATAACTTAACCTTATCAGCATCGTTCGCCAGCATACCCTTTGTCCGGCGCATCGATCATCCCAAATGCTTCGATGCATCTTCCAGCCGCCACTCCGCACTGTACCTTACTGTATGAACAAGACTTCCTGTTGGAACTTGACTCCGGAAATTAATTACTCTGTCTTGAAATCGTTTATTTTAGCCATCTTAAATAAATCCATCCATCTATCCATCTTATAAATCCATCTTAAATAACGTATTCGTCCTGTGACATTGCCTGGCATATATGTCGCAGCCGGCCACTATTCCGACATGGCTCATGACTCATGTCTAATTCTGACAAGAAGATGAAGGATGAAGGACATGACATGAAGAAGAAGATTCTGACAAGATACTGACATGTGAACGTCCGACATCCAGCAAAGTCGAAATGACCCACAATGCATTTGGGCACACATCCTCCTCTGAGAGTGGGCGAGTTATCGCCGGCACTCTGAGCAGATAATTAAACGAACATTGCCAGGATTCTCGGATAGACGTTTAATTTCACAACACACATGACAAAAATCCGATTTAAATTCAGAGATCGCCGATCGACCTGGCACAACCATCTCAACGCGACGACGCCACGCCGCCCCCCGTCTTGGCGCGCACCCTCGTGCCTCCACACGAATCCCAACACTCCCTGCACGCCGCTCTATTCGCGTTCGCGGCGGGGTTTACCTCGCGTTGGGACATGCAGTCGGCTGTCATAACAAAGTGCTGTCATAACAAATCTACGACCTGACATGTGAGCTGTCAGAACATTGAGCTGTCAGAACTCATCCCTAGCTAACAGGATCTCCGACGCTTGACCTCTCTGACCCAAAATGCACTATATGACACCAATTCCAAAGGTGAGCTGCCTCAGCGATACATCCCACACATACAATACACAATATCTGCCATTGAATGAACTCTTCAATTCAAGTAAAACACACATATTGATTCGAATTCTGCAACCATCTCCAAGAAACCGCTTCATATCAACAGTAGATCGACAAGGGCACTCCGGGTGCTTTCCTGACCCGATTTATATCAATTCGCTTCCCAAACAACTCCCAAACAGATGAAAATCCGGACTCAGTTCAGGACCTCGCCTGTTCTCTCGGATAGACGTTAAAATGGACATTCCCGGCCTGAATTTCCCCCAAGTCGAGCAGATCGCTTACAAAGTTTCACACCGAAACCCTCTGCTTTGCACATGACACACAGACAAACACATTGGCCAGACACACACGTCAATTAACATCCCAATATACATTCATTCCTCATTCATGTTACGTCTCTCATTCAAGGAAAAGGATTTTTTGGGACGGGTTTGGACGGGGGGTGGGTTGAGGTGAAAAAAAGGGAAGGCAGGGTGGGGTGTTGGGGTGTTGCCTAGAGCCCCGGGACTGAGCTCAGGTCTTGGGGGGTTGGGGGGTGTTGCCTAGAGCCCCGGGACTGAGCTCAGGTCTTGGGGGGGGTGGGGGGTCTTGGTCTGGTATCTGGTCCAGCGGCATCACTCGCTGTTTTACTTGTTTAACTACCTCCTTAATTGTTTTGTCCTGAACTTTGCTTCCTGAACTTGCTTCCTTTGGCTCTGAAGCTTCAAATTCCTACAATGCAGCTCCTGCTTCAATTTTCAATATTTCAAAACCTAACCTGTCCTTCTCACCCTGTGGCCACCTGGCCCATTTCCTGTGAGCTTATTTATTTTCTCTTGTCCACCAGATCCTGGCCTGCTTTATCTGGACCTCTTGTCTAGAACTTAGTCTAGAGCTTCCTGGCTTGACCTCGTAGTTGTCACTACCTTCTTGTCAAACCTACCTGGTATCTACGCATTTCACCCTTCCTGGCCATGTCCCTTTGGCCGTCTATGTTCCTATGGCTTTCTATCTAAGTTTAGCCACAGCCCTTCGTTCCCTGGCATGCAATGGCATACCCCATCTTGTCTCTGGGCTGTTCCTTCCTGGAAAAATCTTGGCCACCTGGTTTCAACCTATATGGCTGTCCGACCTCATTTTCCCCTCCTGGTGCTAACTGTAACTTTAAGCTTACTGTTAAGTCCTTACTGGTTTATCCTTACTTGTTTATCCTGGCTTTAACAAAGCTACGTCATTCTGAGGCCTAAATGAGCCTTTACTTACAATTTCTGTTCGAGTGCAGACAGCGCGGAAGACAAGGAGACTGAACCCGCTCGAAGGAGGAAGGTACGAATTTGGAATAATAGCCCTCTGATATAAAACAACTCCCACCTTTAATCAAATCAACGTGCCGGCGCCGGCCTCAGGTCAGCCTTCCTCCTGTCCATCGGGCTCCGTTTCCCGTCCTCCGCGTCTGTTGACACCCCACTCCTGGTACCATCTGTGAAGAATCAGCTCTTCGTTTGCAAAAGAAGTCCACAAATAGCCTGAAAAATGACGCAGTTTATTAAAAACCAACTTATACAGATCCGGAGGAGGCCAAGACATCTATAGCAAGAGCCAGTCTCATGCCACGTCAAGCCTTCCTGAAAACGCATTGATTCTCATTCACTTATATACGAATACGATTTATCAGAAAATCTCCGAGAGAACGAAGCGACTGGCGAGAGTCCCTCCCACCGTTATCATTCGGGGGAGTCAGCCTTTCCTTATCATTTGGACCAATTGTTTCTCTGGGCTCCGAGAAAACAGAACTGTAACTCACAAAGAGAAGAGTGTATGCTTAGCCAAACAAACCCATATATTTTATGGGTTTGTGTACATGAGTAATCCAAAGCATGTTTATACAGAGTCATGCGTTGCTGAGATTAAAACAAAATATATATGGTTAACGATCATGTCATTCTACTAGCATTACGCAAAAACAAGCGCATGTGGGCGTGGTTTTACGACCAGCCTCGAAAAAAGCACACGTATACAATTTGTTCAGCATGACCTCATTTTAAGCCTTTCCTCATCCAAAACTAAAACGAAGCAAAAACCCTTTATTTACTTTATGAAATAGCATTTTTAGACATCATATAAATCATAACACATTAGCACCCAACGTCTATAACTGAACTTTAGGCAATAACAAATCTACTACTTGACACATATACATACATACATACATATACATACATACATACATACATACATACATACATACATACATATACATACATACATATTGTTACGGACCGCGGATTGGATGTTATTTACCGAGCGGAGGTAACCGCGGCCGAACAGTTGCTCCCCGTTTCTTCCCTTACACTCACCCGATTCACCCAGACGTTGGTCAAATCGCGCTATGCTAAATCAATGATGGAAAGGACACGACGACTGGGAAAGAGGAAACGACGCAAGGGGGGTACAGTTCTCAAGACCTCCGGAGGAGGGTATAATTACAGTGGTGGAGAAAAGGGGGTAGATTACAAGGCAGAGTGAGGTAAAGACACAGAAGAGATGGGCATTTAAATACCGTCTTATCTAAACCCAGACAGACCACGGACAAACGGACAAGGTAGACTTACACAGGGATTGATGGCAGGAATGGACAGGTAGGTCGATGGCACAAGGTGCACCTTGGCTCGGGGACAGGATAAAGCACGGTTCAAAAGATGCAGGGAGGTCTCACAGCGCTCGGAGGTGGTCTTGCTTGCTCCAAGCTCAGCGCGCATCTGACGTCAGAATTAATGGAAACGAATCCTTAACTGACATAGACTAAGAATAACTAGCAAGATGTCCTAGAGTTGTCTTACATGAGATGCGGTGAACCTGGATGCGACATTTAATGGGGGAAATAGGGGGCGGTCGAGTCTACAGTGTTGTTTACAGAAAATGGTACTAGGGAATGGGGGATTGGGGAGAGTTTGGAAGTATTGAGGAAATAGGGGAATATTTACAAGCAGATATGGATGGATGCAAATCCCATATCCGCAACACTGCACCCTTCTCGACCTCGGGGCGTCCCGACCCGTTAAATTTTTACCAACTTTAGTGTGGTACTCAGATGTAGTTCCCTCTACTATTAACTCAACCCTGAGTGCGACAGTTTTACAGATGTTCACAAATGAGTAAATATGTCCCCCTGCGACGTTGCACCCTTCTCCTAACAGAAACACACCCACAGGATAACCGAATCGCGGAAAGCATCCTCAAACTAAACATACAGCCGGTAGGGAGCATCATTTATACAAGACTACACTGATATTTACACTACGATCCAGGACCTGTTCTTTGAGGAACACATGCAGATGTTATGCATAGGGAGAGCACACATGCCAGCATCTATACACCAACCCACGAGTGCCCTGTGGCCCTACGGCCTTTAATAATGTGCAGAGCACCCCTTCCAAGCACCAAAAGCACCACCCCATTATGCACAGTCAGCACCATCCGGTGCACCAATACAGTGTTCAATAACAATGCACAATCAAGTGTCCATGGTCACCGGTGGTGTCGCAGCCGCCCGATGTTCTGCCGCTGGTCTTGCCTTCAAGGAGTGCACTTGGCCTTCTGGCTTCTTTAGAAATAAAGAAAGGCGCCAACCGTGTCCATTTCTGAATTGTGGCCGTCAGGGGGGCCAACTAAAAGTGGTTCACCTGTATGGCATAGGTGCCACGTTGACCCAGAGGTCCATCAACGGGTGGTGCTTGACCGCAAAAGAACTGCGGTCCATTGTGGGCGGCCACAAAAATTGAGGTCCATATGGTGTATTGATCCAGGCAGCGAGCAGTGGAAGTACAGGCCCACAACTGCGGAGCCAGCACCTCTCTCTCCTCTCTCTCTGCCCCAAAGCCAGATCCTCGGAGGTGGGAGACAAAAGAAGACAAGTGAGTAAGGTGGTAAGGGCGCAAAAGTGCATGCAATACAAGGTAATGCACACTGGGGGCACATGGGAACCAGGTGAGACAGGTACGTTCCTACCGTACCCCCCCCCCCCCCCACCAGGTAACCTACATTGCCCCTCCCTTACCCCTTACTGTATCCACAAAACACAACACTACCCATAAACATCTACTTTACACATCAACAAACGTCCCTACTGTCTTCCCCGTTCCTCCCATAAACCAAATTCGTCTTCTCTCCCTCCTAACCAATCAAATTTGCCATTTCCAACTCTCATCAAAATTTGCCATCTCCAACTCAACATCAAAATTTGCCATCACCAATTCATCATCAGTCCCTCCTAAGGAGGGAGAGATGGAATCACCCCAATGTCTCATCCACGTCGTGATGCGTCTCACAAATCCAAACAGCAATTCTCATTTCCTGCAACACAAAACAAAGAAAACACAGGTGTGGAGTCATCATCATCACCTCAGGTAAGTGGCTGCGTATGGTGCGACAGGTTCATCAATCATAACTATTTCCTAAATGACTTTAACAACTTTACATTACCCGGGGTCTTTCTCCTGCCAAACCATTGGCCCTCATTACTCTATGTGGTTCGAAGAACCAAAATCCCATTGACCAAACTGTGGTGCTTCTCAATTTGGGGTCTCACTCCCCCGATTCATCTCCCGGTGCCCTTGCACAATTTCTGGGCTGCGACGTGTCGCTCTCCCAGCAGGTCTACCCACCTGCACACCTCCACCACTGCAGTTGCCACCCGAGCTTACCCAGCTCCTCACCCTAACCTAACTAACTGGGGAAGGCCCCTCCTGGCTCTGTCACCCCACTCGGTGCCCTCTGGCACTGGGCTACCCGGGTCCGTCCTCTGGATCCTCGGGCCCCATCCACAACACCTACTACCGGCTCCCAGAGCCCACCTGCGGCCTCACCTGGCCGGCATCCTCACAGTGGTGGAGTGCCCAAACCAACTACACACACTAACAGGCTACATGCCCAGCCATTTCCACAACACTAATGCACCCATCCCGTCATCATTCTTCCACCCGCACCACAGATGCCAATATCCAACCACAATTTACCTATACCCTCTACCTAACACTTACACTACCCGCCCCGGGTATCCGTGATGGGGGTCCACTCTTCCCCCATCCACACCTTCGCACCACGCACACCACTCCGTACCACTTACTCCAACTCTCTCCACACCACTCATTCTCTGCTCCATATATTCCACACACCTGTACTTGCACACCTGTGCTCTCATACTTAGTGCCGCCTGCACCCTTCGCTCCCCCAAGCGCATTCGCGCTGATCCACAACACTAACTACTCACCATGACACTCATCTGCAATGCTCTCTCATTCATCACTTGTACACTCACACACACCTCGGAGCATTGCCTCACCGATGCCTCATTTGAAGCTGCTCACCAGCACTTCCATTCATACTGCATCATCTGCTCTGTTTACTCCCTTCTAAAACTCGCGCTCCTCCGTCTTCCCTTACACTCAGCGCTCCCACGTCATTATCAAACACTAAGCTACTACGTCGTCGTCCCCACTACAGGTACCAAGTCTCTTACTTAAATCTTGTCACCTATAGTCACCTCTAGTCCCTATCAATATAACCAAGCCCTCCCTGGCTCGGTTGTCATAGCCACCCCATAAACTATAGCGCATTTGCCCCCATCATGGGAAGGGTGGCAGGGATGCCACCCTTACCCACCGGGCCCATTGCTCATCAATCCCCCAGTCCTCTGGCACTAATAAGCCCCCCTTATTCAGAGGTACTGGGTCCCGCCTCGGCATCTAAAGCCGAGGCAATCCACGGGGGCGCCTGCTCGCCGGTGTAAGGCTTTCTAGTTTCCCGGGGTCTGGCGGGGGGGTGTCTGGGGTCGGCTAACCCGCTCCCCCCTGGGCGGCGTTGAGGACCTCAACCGCCCGGGATCATCCCGGCGCGTGGCTCGACAGTGCCGCGCCAGGTGACCCAGACGGTTGCAAGTATAGCACCTCACCTGATAAGGTGCTTGTCTCCGGAATTCCAAATTCCCCCCCCTGAAGGTCCGAATTGGATTACCCGCTCGTGGTCCACCGCGGGCCACCTCCAGGGCCGCCTGCCATGGTCCAGATCCCACCAGGCGCTGGTCCACCAGCCTCCGGACCATGCCCACCAGGTCAGGACTCATGTCGGGGGCGGGCCCCCTAAGGGGTCCTCCCTCCATCGGGGGTCCCACCTGGTGGACCGCCACTGCGTGACGCTCGCTCCCCCGGGCCAGGGGCCTCGCTGCTTCCCAACGGGCTGCAGCGTCAGCCGCCTGGCTCAGAGTCTGCGGGCGCTACATGGCGAGCTGTTGCCGGAGCTCAATATCCGGGAGGGCCTGGATAAAATGGTCCAGCGCCAGGCTTTCCCGGGAATCCGCTGCCATGTTAGCATGTGCGATCCCCACTGCGCGGCGAATGTCGTGGGCAAGTTCCCCGATGGCTTCCTGGGGCTTGCGTTTTCGCAGCGCGAGCTGAGCTTTAACAAGCTCGCTCTGCTGTTCAATGCCGAATCGATTAATTAGGGCGTCGGGGAGGGCTGGGAGGGTGAGAGCACCCGGTGGTAATGCTGTCAGCACCTCCGCCGCCGCGCAATGCGGCCACCAGGTGTACTCCACCTTCGTCCTCACCCCAACTGTTGCCCTTACACACACAGTCAAACTGCGCCAGGTACGCTCGTAGATCACTCTTGCCGTCATACGGCGCAAGTGGGACCTTGTGGGACCACCTCGTATGCGAGTCGTTGCCCGCCTGCCGGACCCCGTGCGTTGCCCCTTGCGGGGTCAGCGCGGGGCCGAACCGGCCGGGCCCCCACAGTACATTACCCCCAAGGGGCTCCCGTGCCTCCCCTGTCCCTCTAAAAACTACCCCTGTTGGTGTCG
Organism: Myxine glutinosa; assembly: GCF_964187855.1. Lineage (NCBI taxonomy): Eukaryota > Metazoa > Chordata > Myxini > Myxiniformes > Myxinidae > Myxine > Myxine glutinosa. Next base: position 163,268,031 of record NC_136261.1, read on the forward strand.
ATGCATGGGTCACGCTTCCGCAACCCGCTACCCATTCCATACCACCACAACCTTGCTCACTCACACCTCGCACCTCTCCCATCACCGGACCCTCTTGCTCGCGCCCTCGTTCCATACACTCCGGACCAGCCATACACCTCACTCGTGGCCTCTCACGAACATCCGGGTCCATCTCGACCCCCAAGCTTATTAAATCACCTGGCGCATCATACGCACGACCATATTGGTCACCACTTACACCGGGTCCTCTTTCTCTTCGCTTCTCCTCCATCACCTGCGAATCCCTCATCCGGTTAATGAGCACATCATCACGATCCGAACACAGACTTTGGACCAATTCTTTTACTTCCTCTTTTATCTCTTTCTAATCCTCTCTCCGTCGCTTCTTAATTTCGCTCACCCCTTCTTCCACTTCTTCTAATTTCTGCTTCACCTCCTTCATCTCCTCGTGCACCCCCTTAAGTTCTTCCTCTAACTCCACCTTATTTTTTTCTATGTGCTCCCGCACCTCCCGCTCTTTAACCTCCATCACCTCTACCACCTTGTTCATTTTCCTCGTCAGGTCCTCATGTACCGTCTGACACTCTTTTTTAATTACCTCTACGTCCTTTTTCATCTCCTTCTGTGTTGATTTTAAACCCTCTATTACCGCTGTGTTCTTCTTTACCTGGTCCCCCAACTCCTTTTGTCCCACTGTCAGCTGTTCTACTCCCAGCGTCAACTCCTCTATACCACCTTGCAATTTTACAGTCCCCTTTCTCACCTCCTTCTCCATGCGCTCCTCACAGTGCCTCACCTCCTCGCGCACTCCTCCGACCTCCTCACTGACACCTCTTCTGATCTCCCCTCCCATCACTTGCATCTCCTGCCCAGATGCCACCCTCATCTGCTCCATTTCCTCCCTGTGAGCATCCAATTTAGTTTCTACCCCCATTCTGACCCCCTCTATCTGCTGCCCCATTTGTTTAACTTCCCTTTCCGCTTGGTCCCTCATGTCCCTCAATTTGCCTTCCATACTGTTTTCTAACCCCTCTAACCTCTTTTTCATCCCTTCCATTTGATTCTCTTGAGCGGCCATTCTTTTTCTACCCCCGTTAACCCCTCCTGTATTTCCCCTAATCTATTGTCTAATCCCTCTATTCTACTCCCTAACCCTCCGATCTGGGCCCCCATGTCCTCCCTCAATTTCTCGCTATTGGACCCCATCCTTTGTTCTAACCGTTGGCTATTGGCCCCCATCCTTTGTTCTAACCGTTGGCTATTGGCCCCCATGTCCTCCCTCAATTTCTCGCTATTCTGGGCCAACAGGGCCCCTATTTGCGCCATGAGGACCTGCATGTCCATCGGCGGCACGGGTACCGCTACCGTAATCCCATGCGCGGCGCCGACCTGTTGTTCGCGCTCCTCTTCCCCATGCCTAGCGCCGCCATTTTGCGAACCTGCCGCCCTCACTGCTTCGCTCTCCTCATGTCCCTCAATTTGGTCCTGGATCGACCCTGCCTCACTCTCCTCTACCGGAACCCAGCCGTCTTGATCTCCCATAGCGCGACTTTCAAAATTCGGGTTTTTGTTAAACAAAAGCAATTTCGGTACTTTATAATTTTGACCAAATTTTGTCGATGTTTAAAAAAAAAAAATTTGGTTCGGGCCTCGTATCTCACTCCCAGACACCAGTTGTTACGGACCGCGGATTGGATGTTATTTACCGAGCGGAGGTAACCGCGGCCGAACAGTTGCTTCCCGTTTCTTCCCTTACACTCACCCGATTCACCCAGACGTTGGCCAAATCGCGCTATGCTAAATCAATGATGGAAAGGACACGACGACTGGGAAAGAGGAAACGACGCAAGGGGGGTACAGTTCTCAAGACCTCCGGAGGAGGGTATAATTACAGTGGTGGAGAAAAGGGGGTAGATTACAAGGCAGAGTGAGGTAAAGACACAGAAGAGATGGGCACTTAAATACCGTCTTATCTAAACCCAGACAGACCACGGACAAACGGACAAGGTAGACTTACACAGGGATTGATGGCAGGAATGGACAGGTAGGTCGATGGCACAAGGTGCACCTTGGCTCGGGGACAGGATAAAGCACGGTTCAAAAGATGCAGGGAGGTCTCACAGCGCTCGGAGGTGGTCTTGCTTGCTCCAAGCTCAGCACGCATCTGACGTCACCTCTCTCTCACTGCGCATGCTCAGCGGGGAGTGACACGCCCTCGGCTGGTTGGTTCCGCCCCACTGGGGCGGTCCGCCGCTTCCATTGGGTGCGGGGGTTACCGGGCTCCGCCCTTGACAAGGAGCCGACAGGGAGCCCCTGTTTGGTAACCCCGTCGAGCACATGTCCGATGGCGGCTCGTTGGGAAGGCCTGGTGCCCTCCCACCACCCCTACCAACCAAGCCGGAGTGAGGACGCGCACTCCCTGCGCTCGTTGTTGTTGTTGTTGTTGTTGCTGAACTGTGAGGAAGAGTTGCGGGGAGGTATTGGGAGGTCCTAAACTTCCTAACGGTGCCATACAATCACATTCTGGTGCAACGAAGGGTCAGAATTAATGGAAACGAATCCTTAACTGACATAAATTAAAAAAAACACCTTTAGAGGCCATTTTCCCCCGCAAGCGGGGGTTGGCCTTTTTCGGGAACTGTGGTTGTTGTTGTTTTTCGGTCCCCTTTTTGAAGCAATGTTTTACGGCCGGATGCCCTTCCTGACGCCAACCCTTTTTGCCGCCTTTAACGACAAGCAGGGAATTACCAGTGAACTGGTACTCAATTTGCCGACCTCGGAAGGATGACAGGCTGTGTCAACCCCCCTGGCGTTAATTGTCTTACATGACTGACAATAAACTGACATACATAGAATAAGTTACATAAAACTGACATAGACTAAGAATAACTAGCAAGATGTCCTATAGTTGTCTTACATGAGATGCGGTGAACCTGGATGCGACATTTAATGGGGGAAATAGGGGGAGGTCGGGTCTACAGAGTGTTGTTTACAGAAAATGGGACTAGGGAATGGGGGATTGGGGAGAGTTGGGAAGTATTGAGGAAATAGGGGAATATTTACAAGCGGATATGGATGGATGCAAATCCCATATCCGCAACAATATACATACATACATACATATACATATACATATACATACACACACACACACACATATACACACACACACACACACACACACACACACACACACACACATATATATATACATACACATATACACATACATGTACATATATATACATACATACATACATACATGTACATACATACATACATATACATACATACATACATACATACATACATATACATACATAGTCACGTGAAAAAGTAAGGACACCGCATGTAAAGTTTTTACTTTTTCAACATATTTCAACGTACAGCTATTTGATCTTCATTTCAACAATATTGATAGATAATAACAATAATAATAATAATAATACATTTATTTTATATAGCGCTTTTCAAGAAGCCCAAAGGCACTTTGACAGAGTACAAAAAACAAGTGCAAAAAGACAAAAATCAATAGGTAAATAATCAAAGCAAAAGGAAGGAGAGGAGAAGAGATAGTCAGGGGTTAAATGCTGTGGGTTAAATGTTCAATGCAGTGTTGAACAGGTGGGTCTTTAGTGATGTTTTGAATGTGGTGAGTGAGGAGGAGTCTCTGATGGTGTGAGGTAGTGAGTTCCAGAGGGTGGGAGCAGCGATGGAGAAGGCCCTGTCCCCCCAGGATCTGAATTTGGTCCGGATGGGGGGGGGGGGTCAGGAGGTTGGTGCCAGCAGAGCGGCGGTTGCGGGTGGGAGTGTGTCTGGAAAGGAGGTTAGTCAGGTAGGATGGGGCCAGGTTATGGAGGGCTTTGTAGGTCAAGAGGAGGATTTTGTACTGGATTCTCTGGGGGATGGGGAGCCAGTGAAGTTTATAAAGGATGGGGGTGATGTGGTCACGGGTCCGGGAATGGGGGAGTAGACGGGCAGCGGAGTTCTGAATGTATTGGAGTTTATTGGTGATTATTGAGGGTGAACCATAGAGGCTGTTGCAGTAGTCCAGACGGGAGGTGATGAAGGCGTGGATGAGGGTTTCTGCAGCCGTGGAGGAGAGGGATGGACGGAGACGGGCGATGTTTTTCAGGTGAAAGAAGGCTGTCTTTGTGATCTGTTTAGTGTATTTCTCGAAGGAGAGGGTTTGGTCAAAGATGATGCCAAGATTCCGGATGTGAGGGGAGGTGGATACTGGGAAACCGTCGATGTTGAGGGCAAAGTTATGGTTGGATTTGGTGAGCGTTTTTGGGCCAATGATGATTATTTCAGATTTATCATAGTTAAGTTTGAGGAATTTGATTTGAAGCCAGGATTTTATTTCAGTGATGCAGTTTGTCAGGATAGAGTGGGTGGTGGTGGAGATGGACTTGGTGGGGATGAAAAGCTGGATGTCATTGGCGAAGCAGTGGAATTGGAGACCATGACGGCGGATTAAGTGACCAAGGTACAGGTACAGGAAAGGGGGGACAGGTACAGGATGAAGAGGAGGGGGCCAAGAACTGAACCTTGGGGGACACCTTGGGGGAGGGGAGCAGTGGGGGATTTGCAGTTATTGATGGAGATGAACTGGCGTCTGTCAGAGAGGTATGATTTGATCCCAGAGAGGGCAGTGCCGGTAATGTTAAAGGTGGTTTCAAGTCGGGTGAGGAGGATGGTGTGATTGATGGTGTCAAAGGCGACGCTGAGGTCGAGGAGGATGAGAATGTTGAGGTTGCCGGCGTCAGAGGAGAGGAGAAGGTCGTTGGTGATTTTGAGGAGAGCAGTTTCAGTACTGTGGTTGGAGCGGGATCCGGATTGGAATGTTTCATACAGGTTATTGGCAGAGAGGTGATGTTTGAGTTGAGTGGCTACAGCGCGTTCCAAAACTTTTGACAGAAAGGGTAGGTTGGAGATGGGTCTGAAGTTGTTTAGGGTGTCAGGGTTTAGTCCAGGTTTTTTCAGAATGGGGGTAACAGCAGCAATTTTGAGGGATGGTGGGACGATGCCTGTAGACAGGGAGGAGTTTATTGTTGCAGTGATAAGTCGAGAGAGAGCAGGAAGGGCGGCCTTGACAAAGCTGGAGGGGATGGGGTCAAGAGTGCAGGTGGCAGTTTTCATTCCTATGAGGAGTTCAGAGAGGTCAGTAGGGGAGACAGGGGAGAACTGAGACAGGGGTTGGCAGGATAAGGGGGGGCAGGTGGTTTGAGGCGGAGCAGGTGCCGTGGTGGTTAAGCTGTTGTAGATGTTGTCAATTTTGCTTTAGAAGAATGAAAGGAAGGAGATGCAGTTTTCTACTGTGAATGACTGGGTGGTGGTGTTCAGGGGGCTGAGGAGTTTGTTTATTGTAGAGAAGAGTGCTTTTGGGTTTCCAGAGCCAGAGTGGATAATTTGAGAGTAGTAGGCGGAGCGGGTGTGGGAGAGGGCATCTTTGTAGTGCTGTAGGTGGTCCTTGTAGGCTTGGGAGTGAATTGTGAGACCTGTTTTATTGGGGAGTCTTTCAAGTTGGCGAGCACGAGTTTTCATCAGGCGGAGTTCAGGGGTAAACCAGGGAGCAGAATGGGTGAAAGAAACTGATTTGGTTTTTATAGGCGCAAGCTGGTCAAGGCAGGAGGAGAGAGTGTGGTTGTAGTAGTCAGTGAGGTCAGAAGGGGTGTGGAGGTCAACGAAGGGAGAAGTGGACATTTTTTCAGAGAGGGTGGATGAGAATGAGGTAGGTGAAAGAGAGTTTAGCTTACGGAAGTTGATAGTGCGATAATGCCTTGGTGCTGGGGTGGGGGTGTTGATGGTCATAGTGATGGCTAAGTGGTCAGAGAGGGTGAGGTCGGAGCCAGAGAGATGGTGCAAAATTAATCCAGTAGAGCAGACAAGGTCCAGAATGTGCCCACAGTTATGGGTAGGAAGGTTGACATGTTGAGTGAGGTTAAAGCAGGTGAGTAAATCAGTGAAGTCAGTGGTTATTGTGGAGTCATTGGAGTCCATGTGGATATTGAAATCACCGAGGAGGAGGATTGAGGGGGAGAGGGAACAGAGGTGGGTCAGAAAGTAGTAGAAGTCAGACAGGAATGATGGGTGTGGTTTGGGAGGGCGGTAGACGACAGCCATGACTGACTACGTGTGACCAGAGAGTTTAAAAGCCAGGTGTTCAAATGATGGAGCAGATGAGATGGAGATGAGGCTGGTCTTGATGTCCTGTCGGTGTATTACGGCAATTCCACCACCTCAGACCTCAGAGCGTGGTTTATTGATGTATGAATATCCATTGGGTGTAGTGAGGTTGAGTGAGAAGTAGTCCAGAGGTTGTTGCCAGGTTTCAGTGAGACAGAGAAAGTCCAGTTTATTATCCAGAATGTAGTCGTTCAGGATGAGGCTTTTGTTGTTGAGGGACCGGGTATTGAACAGAGTGAGCTTCATGTTGGTGAAGGTGATAGATAAAGGTGATATAATATAACAAATATCATGAAACATTTACATTTTGTAGTCCATTGTATAATTTAAATAAACATAAATGCAAATTTCGCATGTGGAAAAAGTAAGTACACCCTTGGCTCTAATAGGTGGTATTGCCCCCTTTGGCAGAAACAACCTCAAGTAGGCGTTTCTTATAACTGTCTACCAGTCTCTGATATCGACTGGGAGAAATTTTTGCCCACTCCTCCATGCAGAATTCTTTCAGCTGTGCGATGTTTGAGGGGATTCTTGCATGCACAGCTCGTTTCAAATCCCCCCACAACATCTCGATGGGATTTAGATCCGGGCTTTGACTTGGCCATTCCAGAACCCTCCATTTCTTCCTTTTCAGCTATTCCTTGGTGGATTTACTGGTATGTTTAGGGTCATTGTCATGTTGCATGGTCCACCTTTGGTTGAGCTTCAACTTTCTGACAGATGGCCTCACATGATCCTCAAGCACACTCTGGTACAATGAAGAATTCATAGTGGATTCTACGATGGTGATCTGCCCAGGCCCTGATGCAGCAAAGCTGCCCCAAACCATAATATTTCCACCACCATGCTTTACAGTTGGTATCAGGTTATTGTGGTCAAATGCTGTCTTTTGTTGTCGCCAAACATGTCTTCTGGTACTGTGGCAAAATAGCTGTACCTTTGACTCATCTGTCCAGAGCATATTGTTCCAGAAGTGCTTGTCTTTGCCTAGGTGTTCATTGGCAAACTTTAGTCTTGCCCTGATGTTCTTTCTGGACAGCAAAGGTTTCCTCCTGGCACACCTCCCATGTAGATCAAATTTGTGCAGCCTCTTTCTAATGGTAGACTCGTGCACTTTGACGTCAACAGTGGCAAGAGCTACCTGTAGGTCCCGTGATGACATTCTGGGGTTCTTAGAGACTTCTTTCAGCATCTTGCGGTCTGCTCTCGGGCTGAACTTGCTGGAGCGGCCTGGCCTGGACAAGTTGGCAGTTGTTTGGAATCTTCTCCATTTGTAGATGATCTTCCGGACAGTCGAATGATTGATTTCAAATTGTTTGGAGATCTTTTTTAATCCCTTCCCAGACTCGTAGGCATCTATAACCTTCTTTCTGAAGGCCTCAGAGAGCTATTTTGATCTAGGCATGGTGACGCCGCACACTTCAACAACAAAGAGCAAACCAAGCGAAATGTCTGAGGTTTAAATAAGACAGGTTCCTCCAAGATACTCTCTGACGATGTTCTAGTCATTTGCACCTGAGCTGGTGCACCTGATTCTAATTTTAGGTATTTGAAGTAGTGATAAATGTAGGGGTGTACTTACTTTTTCCACATGCGAAATTTGCATTTATGTTTATTTAAATTATACAATGGACTACAAAATGTAAATGTTTCATGATATTTGTTATATTATATCACCTTTATCTTTCAATATTGTTGAAATGAAGATCAAATAGCTGTATGTTGAAATATGTTGAAAAAGTCAAAACTTTACATTGGGTGTACTTACTTTTTCACGTGACTGTACATATACATACATACATATACATACATACATACATACATCAATATACATATACATACATACATATACATACATACATACATATACATACATGTACATACATACATATACATACATACATACATACAGACATATACATATACATATACATACATACACAATTGCCTCTGAGCTGGCCAGCCTCGGTTGAAATCCCAACCCAGAAATAACCTGTCATGCTGGTGTTTGACAGACAGGGTGATTCGTCAATGCAGTCTCTCGGATGGACGTTGAGCTGGGCGTCCCATTTGTCAGCATTAGTTGGTGGACGTTTATGATCCCACGGTGTCCTTCAGAAAGAGTCGGCGAGCTATCGTCGCCACCAAGACCAAATTACAAATTCCTGCCATAACCTTAGGCTGAACATAATGTGGAATGCCAAAAATTACCCTTAAAAATGTATTGCCTTTAAACCGACATGTTGAAACAATTTGTCGATGATGACCGAAAGAAAACAACATTTTGTTTGGGTGATGGCAATGATTTTTACTTATTTGTTTTAAATGAGTGTAGTGTGTGTAGAGATAATATTGGGTTATTTTCTTTCCACATGCAGGCAGTGACGAGCTCGGGTACAGTCCTGGTCTCACATATGTGTTTGATTACTCCACCACCACAATGACTGACCTGATGGGGAACGGTGGCGGTGGTGGTGGCTTTCGCCTGACCGGCAATGCAGAGCTTCAAGTCCTGGACAAGTGTCACCTGGCTCTGCAGGTAGGTTCAACCTTCCATTTATTGTAACTTTTTTGTACTTATTGAATGAGTTAAAACTGTGATTAAAGTCTGAAAATTACTTTCGATATATTGGTTGTGGAAGATTCATCAGATTACTGTAACAAGACTCATGTAATAAATTGATGAAATGGTTGAAAGTGTTTTTATTTATTTTAATCTTCTCTGTGGATGTTACTCATATTCAACAACCAACCAACTCATGTGTTCAATCACAACATCCCCAAAAATATCATCCGCCATCATTAATGCATTCATCAATTCTCTCCCTTTCAACTGCAATCCCCTCCTCTCTGGCTTTCCTGTTTCCCACCTACAGTCCATCTGAAATGCCTCCATGTCAATAGCTTTTCACATGTCTTGCTTCACCCCTTCATCCATGTCTCCTTTTGTCCTTCCAATGTGTCGTCCACATTTGCTACTCTTTCCACACCAAGATACTCACCCACCAGACATTCAAAATCCTCAATTATGCTAACTCCCCTCATAGTCAGGGGGGTTATGTCATCCCGTGGGCACTGAATGATAAGAAGATCCCACCTGTCTAAACATGTTTTATAGGGACCAGAGAACACAAAAAATCATGTTGGCAAATTTGAAAGTGTTGCGGGGGCAGCCATCTTGAATTTCAAAATGGCTGCCATTTAAGGTTTATTTCTTTAATAAATCTGGATTCGAATGTGGTATAAAGCTGATTTTGGTGGCAAAACCTACATTTACCATGACAAGGAAGTAGTAAAACATACATCTGACATGATCAGAGTAAGGTATATGTGATTGGTGAGCCATACCTATGCCATTTTGAGTTGTGTGTCCTTTCGAAAAGAGTTATGTATTGTAATAACCGCCATATTTATAAAGGTGGTAAGGAATTATGCAGCAAAAAGATTTAAGCACAGAAAGCGTTTGGTTGTAAACAACTGTAACAATAATTGCTTACCTTAGATTTATATTTTTGGGTGGGGGGAGAGTGGTGGAGGTGTGGGGTTTGATCCAAATTGTCCAAACCGGGATATTTTAAGCATTCTCGTATCTTCTCATTCAAGTGCAAGCAAGCTGGTGACTGCGGACACCTCTATATGGTCCCTCTGATGGAGGATGAGCATGAAGAGTGTTAGGTCTGTGATTACTGGATATGGAAAGTTGATAGAGTTGTTTGGTGGATTATATATCTAAAATGGTTTATCTTTGGTGTCACGATACTCTTCGTCATCTGTAAGAACTGTGTCTGCTGAATTGTCACATGACTCCCAATCCTCAGAACAGCTGCAAAGGTCTGCGCAGTTCAAACCATTCTTCTTGCATTTGCATTGATTGGTTGCACATCGTGTTCTTTTGCAGGAGCACTTCACTTTCACTCCCAGCCCACCTTCCTCTATGCTAGTTGATAGTGAAGATGAGTGTTATTTGTGCATGCTTGTGGAACAAGCAACACTCATGTAGTTTGAGATGAATTGAGGTAGAACTGTGATAATAAAGAGCCTCCTCTGTATCACTCAATAAAATCTCCACCTTTTTAAATTATTGTGGCTTTTAAACTCGTTACAGGAGGAGGGTGACACCCATAGTCATTCAGGATGACCTTGAAGGAGCTGGGCTCCAACGCGAGTTGAAAGAATTGACGCGACCAAAGATGGAAATTCGTCCGAGTAGGTTTAATAAATGTATCACACTCGGGTACTCTGAAAAGCCCGTTTATCGGGCAGCAATATATATACACATTTATGTCGGGAAGTTTGCCCGGCAAAAGCTATACCGGGCATGCCCGGGTATCAAGGGCGAGCCTTGGAAAGGCGAGTCTGGACCTGCCCGGGCGTGTTTGGCTGCGGCCTGGCAAGTCGAGGCTGGGCGTGCTCGGGCGCTCTGGACGAGCACTGGAAAGGCGATAGCGGGCATGCCCGGACGCTCTGGGCGAGCCCTGGAAAGGCGATAGCGGGCATGCCCGGACGCTCTGGGCGAGCCCTGGAAAGGCGATAGCGGGCATGCCCGGACGCTCTGGGCGAGCCCTGGAAAGGCGATAGCGGGCATGCCCGGATGCTCTGGGCGAGCCCTGGAAAGGCGATAGCGGGCATGCCCGGACGCTCTGGGTGAGCCTTGGAAAGGCGAGAGCGGGCATGCCCGGGAAAGACGAGACCGGGCGTGCCCGGGAGGTTCGGGCGTGCCCGGGAACAGTGAGTCCGGGCATGCCCGGGAGAGGCGCGTCTGGCCGTGTTCTGGCCGGTGCAAGGCGATTGTGTGCATCCAGCGGTAACCGCTACACACGCCCCTCCAGAATCGACCTGCACCGGCAGGGTCAATTTAAGGGGGGTCCGGATGACCCGGCCGAAGCGACCCCTGGAGGGTCGTGGGGAGGGGTCCGACGTGGTGGTGGGTGGTCAAGCGGGGGGAACTGTGGACGGGGGGCGGCCTCGCCGTGGAGGAAGGGCCAACCGTGGTGGTCGGTCGACGTCCATGTGCGCCGGTTTGAGGCGGTCCACAGAAATCCGGTCCGGCCGGCCGCCGAAGTCGACGATGAAAGACTTGTCGCCCCATCGCAGGACCCGGAAGGGCCCGTCGTACGGCGGCCGGAGTGGCCCCCGGTGCGCGTCATGACGCACAAAGACGTACTCCGCTGTGCAAAGCGCCGGGGGGACGTAGGACTGGGGGCCACCGTGGCGGGACGTCGGCACGTGGGCAAATCGTCGGGCGGCCTCCTGGAGGTCCGAGCGCTGGCGAGCGGCGGACCAGGGACTGGTAGCATCGGGCACGAATTCGCCCGGGACGCGGAGCGGCTGGCCATAGACGAGCTCGGCGGCGGACGCCTGGAGGTCTTCCTTGGGGGCCGTGCGAAGGCCCAAAAGGACCCACGGCAGCCGGTCGGCCCAACCGTCGTCCTGAAGGCCGGCCATGAGTGCGGCCTTCATGGAGCGGTGAAACCGCTCGCACAACCCATTGGCTTGGGGGTGGTAGGCCGTGGTGCGGTGCAGCGTGACCCCCAACGGACGGGCGACCGCGCCCCAAAGCTCAGACGTGAACTGTGGGCCGTGGTCGGAAGAGATGTCCGCTGGTGCGCCGAAGCGCGCGACCCAGGTGGCGATGAACGCCTGCGCCACGTCGGCGGTGGTGGTGGAGGTGAGGGGCACGGCCTCCGGCCACCTGGTGGTCCTGTCCACCATGGTGAGCAGGTGGGTGAACCCCCGCGAGGGGGGCAGGGGACCCACCAGGTCCACGTGGACGTGGTCGAAACGCCGTTCAGGCACGGCGAAAGGTGCCAGCGGGGCCTGGGTGTGGCGATGGACCTTGGCTCGCTGGCAGGCCGTGCAGGCATTGGCCCAGTCGCGGATGTTTCGTCGAAGGCCGTGCCAGACGAAACGCGCCGACACCAGCTTCTGAGAAGCTTTCCGGCCCGGGTGAGAAAGGCCATGGATGGAGGCGAAGATGCGGCGCTGCCAGGAAACGGGCACGATGGGGCGAGGCTGGCCCTGGGAGACGTCGCAGAGCAGGACGGTGCCCGCGAAGGGGATGTCGGCCAGGCGGAGGCCCGTGTCCGCCGCGCGGAGTGCCTGCACCGAGGCGTCGGTGGTCTGGTCGGCCGCCATGAGCGCGAAGTCCACGCCGAGGTGGACCGCGTTCGCGCTGGCCCGCGAAAGGCAGTCGGCCACGGCGTTGTCTTTGCCGGCGACATGCTGGATGTCCGTGGTGAACTCCGACACGGCGGAGAGGTGGCGCTGCTGGCGGGCCGACCACGGCTCCGTGACCTTAGCCATTGCGTAGACCAACGGCTTGTGGTCGACGAAAGCCGTGAACGGGCGGCCCTCCAGGAGGTGTCGGAAATGGCGAACGGCCAGGAATAGCCCGAGCAGCTCGCGGTCGAACGTGCTGTAGTTTAACTCGTTCGGCCGGAGTTGCCGGCTGAAAAAAGCGAGTGGCTGCCAAACCCCGTCCACCCATTGCTCATGGACGGCGCCCACCGCGTAGTTGGAGGCGTCCGTAGTGAGGGCGATGGGCGCGTTGAGCACCGGGTGAGCCAGCAGCGTTGCGTCGGCGAGGGCCCGTTTGGCGCTGGCGAAGGCCGCGTCCATGGCCGTGGACCAAACAATGTCATGCTTGGCCGGCTTGCCCCGGAGGGCCTCGTAAAGGCGCCGCATGAGCTGAGCAGCGCGGGGCACGAATCGGTGATAAAAATTCACCATGCCGAGGAACTCTTGGAGGGCCTTGATGGAACGGGGACGTGGGAACGTGGTGGTGGCCTCGACCTTGGTCGGCAGCGGCACGGCCCCGGTCTTGGTGATGCGGTGGCCCAAAAAGTCAACGGTCGTCGCGCCGAAGTGGCATTTGACCGGGTTGACAATTAAGCCGTGCTCGCTGAGGCGACCGAACAGTGTTTGGAGGTGGAGGAGGTGCTCGGCGCGGGACGTGCTGGCGACGAGGATGTCATCCAGATAGACGAAAAGAAACGGCAGGTCGCGCAGCACGCCGTCCATCAAGCGCTGGAACGCCTGGGCCGCGTTCTTGAGGCCAAATGGCATCCGCAAAAATTCGAACAGGCCGAACGGCGTGATGACGGCCGTCTTCGGGACGTCGGCCGCCCGGACAGGTACCTGGTGGTAGCCCCGTATCAGGTCAATTTTCGAAAAGATGACCCGTCCCGCCAAACGGGCGGAAAAGTCCTGAATATGCGGGATCGGGTACTTGTCGGGGGTGGTAGCGTCATTGAGACGGCGGTAGTCGCCACACGGGTGCCATCCACCCCCCGGCTTTGGCACGATGTGCAGTGGCGAGGCCCACGCGCTATCGGAGCGCCGCACGATGCCGAGGTGCTCCAACGCGTCGAATTCGGCCTTCGCCACGGCGAGCCTGGCTGGGTCGAGGCGGCGGGCCCTGGCGTAGACCGGCGGGCCCGTAGTGGGTATGTGGTGCTCGATCCCGTGCCGCACCGCGATGGCCGAAAACGTCGGCCGCGTGAGGGCCGGGAATTCCACGAGCAGGCGAGCGAACTCGTTCGTTGCCGGGAGGGCGCACGCCAGTTCGGTCGGTGCGGGGCTGCTCATTGTGCACGCCAGGGAGCTGAAGGTCTCGGCGTGGACAAGGCGACGTCGTTTGACGTCGACCAGCAGCCCGTGCGCGCAGAGGAAGTCGGCGCCCAGCAAAGCCACGGGGACGCTGGCGGTAACAAAAGTCCATTGAAAGCGCTGGCTGCCGAAGCAGAGGGTGACGACGCGTGGGCCGAAAGTGCGTATGGCCGAGCCATTAGCAGCGACCAAAGAGGGGCCGCAAACTGCGTCCAGCCTGTCCTGCTCGGAGGCGGGTATGACGCTCAGTTGGGCGCCGGTGTCGCACAGAAAACGCCGCCCAGACGCTTTGTCCCGAATAAACAGCAAGTTGCCCGAGTGGCCGGCGCTCATGGCTGGGAATGAACGCCGGCCCGGCCATTTCCCGACCTGCCGAAAGTGCACGGGGGCCGGCACTTCCGAGCCTTGTGTCCGAACCTGGCGTGGTAATAACACCACGCCCGGTCAGGTGGAGGCCCCGGCCGTCGTGTCGGAAGCGGGCGGTGCGGCGTGGTGGCCGCCAGTTGCACCGGCAGTTCGGCCTCCAACCGCGCAGGGCGCTCGGGCGTCGTCGGCGTCGCCTCGGACGGCGGCGGGCTCCAGGTAACCGCGCCGATGTGCTGGCCCGCCGAGGAGATCTTATCGGCTTCCCTGGCGAGGGCGCGGGAATCCGTGATCAACGTGCCAGCCAGGGCGAGGCGTACCGGGTGAGGCAGCTGGCGAAGGAACAGCTCGCGGAACAGAAAATCCGGAGAGTGCTCACCGAGCAACGAGAGCATATAGTCCATGCGCTCGGACGGGCGCGTGTCACCGAGCTCGGGCAGGTCAAGCAGGCGCCGTGCGCGTGCTGCCGGTGAGAGGGCGAAAGCGTCGAGGAGGAGTGTCTTCAGCGCGTCGTATTTGTCAGCAGCCGGCGGGTGCTGGAGGAGGCTCAAGGCGCGGGCCGCGGTGGCGGAACCGAGCGCCGCCACAACATGGTGGAAGCGGGTGTCGTCCGTGGTGATGCCTCGCAGGGCGAACTGAGAGTCCGCCTGAGCGAACCAAACAGCCGCGTGAGCCTCCCAGAAGGTAGGCAGTTTAAGCGTCACTGCCGTATCCATGTCGGTAGGTCACCAATGAAGGAGCTGGGCTCCAACGCGAGTTGAAAGAATTGACGCGACCAAAGATGGAAATTCGTCCGAGTAGGTTTAATAAATGTATCACACTCGGGTACTCTGAAAAGCCCGTTTATCGGGCAGCAATATATGTACACATTTATGTCGGGAAGTTTGCCCAGCAAAAGCTATACCGGGCATGCCCGGGTATCAAGGGCGAGCCTTGGAAAGGCGAGTCTGGACCTGCCCGGGCGTGTTTGGCTGCGGCCTGGCAAGTCGAGGCTGGGCGTGCCCGGGCGCTCTGGACGAGCACTGGAAAGGCGATAGCGGGTATGCCCGGACGCTCTGGGCGAGCCCTGGAAAGGCGATAACGGGCATGCCCGGACGCTCTGGGCGAGCCCTGGAAAGGCGATAGCGGGCATGCCCGGACGCTCTGGGCGAGCCCTGGAAAGGCGATAGCGGGCATGCCCGGACGCTCTGGGCGAGCCCTGGAAAGGCGAGAGCGGGCATGCCCGGGAAAGACGAGACCGGGCGTGCCCGGGAGGTTCGGGCGTGCCCGGGAACAGTGAGTCCGGGCATGCCCGGGAGAGGCGCGTCTGGCCGTGTTCTGGCCGGTGCAAGGCGATTGTGTGCATCCAGCGGTAACCGCTACAACCTCCTGTCATGAAGGAACTGAAGTAAAGGGAGTAGGGCTAGATCAGGGTGGGATTATTGATCTGGGTCTTGAGCTGCTTCAGCTATTAGGGAAACAGAAAAAGGCAGTTGATATAAGAGTTTTTCAGTGGGAGGAATGAAGGAATAATAGACATTTATTGCTTTTGTCTGTGTTTTGGAGAGTTGCCTGTGCCTTGCCAATGTCGGCTTATTAAGGGCAGTGATTCTATCGATTCAATGGATGACTGTTTTAGTCATCTGGAATATTTATTCGTGTTTCCAAGGTGTGGGAAAGATCGCTGTGGATTAGGAAAGTTTATATAGCTGAATAACAATAGTCAGTTCAGGGATGCATTTTCAATTGTCAATTACAGGGATGCCATCGGGACCATTTGCCTTTTTGGATTCCAGGTTGAGAAGCGTTGGTCAGACCTTCCTCATTGTCAACCAGAAGGGCACTCGGTAGAGCAGAAACCTCCGCCAAGCTGAACAGTTTACGTTTTGCATCCCACTGATAGGTTGGATCTGGATCCAGATCTGAACCAAAATCTCATTGGCTTGTTCTTGTCACTTAACCAACTTATCCCCCAAGGTTCGTCCGAATCCATCCATAACTTTTAAGCTCACCTGGAACGTAGTTCAGGGGAGGTTATGCAATGGCGCGTCGTCCGTCAGTCCGTAAACACTTGCAACTTCTTCTCCGAAACCGCTGATAGGATTGTGACCAAACTTGGCACAAATGATATTTGTTATGCTGTGACTAAAGTTTGTTCACAGCATTACAATCGGGTCTAAGAGGGTCCACCTGGGGTATAAGTGGGTCCAGGTTTGCCCCCCCCCCCTCCCCTCCAAAATAGGTATTTGCTTTCTTCTCAGAAACTACACATACAATTCCGATGAAACCTAACCACAACATTCTGTTCATCACCCGTGATATACCGACGTTTGTTCACAGCATAAATAAATCAGGGTTTAAGGGGATGTGAGGGGGTTTGACCCCCTAAAATTCATTGAAATTGGTTTACAATACTGTGATACTGTTTAAAATACCTTTCGTCAGTGTAGTATACTGCTTTGTTCTACCAGGTGAGCACCCAGGGGTATTGCTCCTAATTTTTTGAAATATCATGCTATATATCGTTGTTGGCCCTATCTCTCAATGATGAAGAATCACTTCTGAATTTAAAAAATATCATGCTATATATCGAGTTATGACAAAACTAGGTGGATGAGTTTGTTAGGTGACAATACCAATCCGATTAGATTTTGGTTCCCGTCCAAATTCGGCCTATTGGTGGGATACAAAACAATCCTGGTGGAGGTTTGCACTCTACCGAGTGTCATTCTAGTTCATCTTACATTGTATCACACTGCAACAAGAGAACAACAGCAAATAAAAAATGCAACATCAAATGATATGTAGGGGATGAATAACATGAGAGAAAAAAAAATCATCTGTTCACCATCATCTCAGATCGTCCCTAATCCAAACCATGATATTCTCTATCCTCATCAATCCCACCTAAATCCATCCTCCTTCCAATGTTTCAGTTTTATCTCCTTGGAATATTTTTCTGTGTCCATATTGTCCACCCCATGCGTCCTCTGTGTCCATCTTGTCCACTCCATGCGTCCTCTGTGTCCATCTTGTCCACCTCATGCGTCCTCTGCGTCCATCTTGTCCACCCCATGCGTCCTCTGTATCCATCTTGTCCTCTCCATGCATCCCCTGTATCCATCTTGTCCTCTCCATGCGTCCTCTGTGTCCATCTTGTCCACCCCATGCATCCTCTGTGTCCATCTTATCCACCCCATGCATCCTCTCTGTCCATCTTGTCCACCCCATGCATGTGTGTTTTGCGTTCCCTGTTACGTCCTGATCCATTCACTGTACCAGCTCTTCCACGAGCCTCGACTATGTATACCAAAACAAAAAATGCATGGCAGGGAGAGTAAGCATCTTATACCCTTTCCTTATTGATATACTAGCAGGAGTACCCGGCGTTGCCGGGCGGGGAGGAAGGAGGGAGGAGGCAGGAGAGAGAGGGGTGAGGAAGGGAGTGGGGGGAGTGGAAGGGGGTTCATCACCTTTTCGTTGAATATATGATTGTGAATGTGGTGTTCATCACGTTTCTGAGTTAAGTGTGATGCCGATCAGGAAGAAGACGAAGCCTTACTACCAACTTCGAACACTTCCGGAATTGTTTGATTTATTTGTGTTCAAATGTCTGGTGATTGTTTTGTATTTATTTATGCGAATGTGTACTTGTATATAACTGTCATTAATTAAAAATGACTGGCACTATCGAGCGATTATTATTATTATTATTATTATTATTATTTTATTTTTTTTATTATCCAAAAACACGAACTTTTCTTTTATCAAATTTTTTTGCCTAAACACTCCCAGGCACTCACTGATGAACCTCTGAAAGTTTGATGAAGATCTGTTCAGCCATCTCTGAGAAAAATGGCGAGACACAGACACACAGACACACACAGACAGACCAACAGCTCTCTTGTATAGTAGATTACATAATTTATATATGCTTTAAGAAAGATGATGTGTGGGCTTGAGACGAATACAGTTAGATTGTATACAAAGCACAAGACAAAGTGGAAATCTAGCTACAAGCATGCTCCAACAGTTATTGCTCATACAAGCAATTATTCTAAATCAAATGAACATATTGTGGCGGACACGATGGCTCGCTGGCGCGATGACATCATTCCGCGCACCAGGAGGGTGTCGGCCACGCCCGAGGGGTAGGCGTGGCCTCGGGATATACACGGAGCACACAGCCCCGAGCACGGCAGTGCTATAGTGTGATCCTTAGAATAAAGACTCTTTTGATTACGTTCGTTGTTGCTTCCTTCATTGGCAAGACAAGTCGTGCGCATAGCACCGCACTACATTGGTGACCTCGACTAGTTCCGCCGACGCTGAACTACAGAACGCGCCATGACGAGCAGCAATGCGGTCGCGGTGAAACTCCCCGAGTTCTGGGAAGCTCAGGCGGAGATATGGTTTCTGCAAGCCGAAGCCCAGTTTCAACTTCGTGGCATAACGGCGGACGAGACGCGCTACTTCCACGTCATCGCCGCCCTCAGGCCCGGCACAGCCGTCCACGTCGTGTCCGTCCTGCGGAACCCACCGGCCGACCACAGATACGAGGCGCTCAAGCGTCGCCTCATCGCCACGTTTGGCCTCACAGAGGACGAACGGGCCGACCGTCTCCTGGACCTTCCCGACCTCGGCGACATGCGACCATCAGTCCGAATGGACCATATGCTGTCGCTACTGGGGGACAAAGCATTGGATTTTTTATTCCGGGCGCTCTTTTTACGCCAACTACCGGCCTAGGTACGCCTCGCGTTGGCCGGTTCCAAGATAAAGGAGCCCCGCGCGCTGGCCGTCGAAGCCGACAAGTTTTTCGCGGCGTGTGACATGCGGGCGAGCTTCGGTGCGGCCGTCGCGGATCACGGGGCTGATGCTGATGCTGATGCACCACACCTCGTGGATCCCGAGGCTGATGCACACCGCGTGGCCGCCGCCACGCCCCGCCCACCACCACCACGAAAACCGCGGCCTCTGCCTTCGCCGCAAACCTGGTGCCATTTCCATGCCAGGTTTGGCCACAAGGCGAGGAATTGTCGCCTGCCGTGCTCGTTCGGCAAGTCGGGAAACTGCCAAGTCGGCGCTCAGTAGCGGCCCTGAGCATCGGCCATTCCGGCAGCCTTCTTTTTATAACGGACACCTTGTCCGGGCGCCGCTTCCTATGCGACACGGGTGCACAGGTGAGCGTTATCCCTGCCTCTACGTCCGACAAGCACACCGCAGGCTGGGGCCCCGCGTTGCTTGCAGCCAACGGAACACCCATATGCACTTTCGGGAAGCGCTGCCTCTCCCTGCGGTTCGGAGGGCAACGCTTCATGTGGACGTTCGTAACCACCAGCGTGCCCATGGCATTGCTCGGTGCGGACTTCCTCTGTGCAAATGGGTTGTTGGTAGACGTACAGAACAGACGCCTCGTCCAGGCCGAAACATTCAGCTCGCTTGCTTGCGCGCTGAGCAGCTCATTGAGTGGCTCACTGAGTGGCTCACCGAGCGGCTCGCCAAGCGGCTTGCTGAGCGGTTCGGTCCCGGCGAGGTTGGTTTGTACCCTCCCGGCAGCGGATGAGTTCACCCGCCTCCTCGCCAGTTTCCCGGCCCTCACGCGGCCCACCTTCTCGGCGGTGGCCGTAAAGCACGGTGTGGAACATCACATACCCACCATTGTGCCGCCGGTCTACGCCCGGGCCCACCGCCTCGAACCAACGAAGCTCGCGGTGGCGAGAGCGGAGTTCACTACGCTGGAGCGGCTGGGCATCGTGCGGCGCTCCAAGAGTGCTTGGGCGTCGCCGCTACACATCGTGCCAAAGCCTGGCGGGGGATGGCGGCCTTGCGGGGACTACCGCCACCTCAACGATGCCACCACCCCCGACCGTTACCCGGTCCCCAACATCCAGGACTTTTCCGCCCGGTTGGCGAACATGTCCTGCTTCTCCAAGGTGGACCTCATACGCAGCTACCACCAGGTCCCCGTCAGGCCAGAGGACATCCCGAAGACAGCCGTTATTACGCCATTTGGCCTCTTTGAATTCCTTCGGATGCCCTTCGGTTTGAAGAATGCGGCTCAGGCGTTCCAACGTCTGATGGACAGCGTCTTGCGCGACCTGGATTTCGTCTATGTCTACCTGGACGACATCCTCGTCGCAAGCGCGTCCCGTGAAGAGCACCTCCGCCATCTCCGCACGCTCTTCGAACGCCTGGTCCAGCATGGCCTGATCACGAACCCCGCCAAGTGCCGGTTCGGCGTCGCCGAGATCGACTTTTTGGGGCTCCGCGTCACCAGGCACGGGGCCATCCCCTTACCAGCAAAGGTGGAGGCGGTCAAGGGGTTTCCGCGCCCCCGCACGATCAGGGGGCTCCAGGAGTTCCTGGGCATGGTGAACTTTTACCACCGTTTCCTGCCCCGCATCGCCCAGCTCCTGCGCCCCCTGCACGAGTCCCTCTGGGGGAAGCCGGGCAAAGGTGACGTCGTTTGGACCGAGCAGATGGACGCGGCATTCGTGGGTGCGAAGCTCGCCCTGGTTAACGCCACCATGCTCGCGCACCCGGCGCCCGATGCACCGATCGCCCTCACCACGGACGCGTCGGACTACGCGGTGGGCGCGGTGCACGAGCAATGGGTGCGCGGAGCTTGGCAACTGCTGGCGTTATTCAGCCGGCAGCTCCGCCTGCACGAACGCCGGTACAGTACCTTCGACCGCGAGTTGCTCGGGCTTCACCTGGCGATCAGGCACTTTCGCCATCTCCTCGAGGGCCGTGCGTTCACGGCCTTCGTCGACCACAAGCCCCTGGTTTTCGCGATGGCCAAGGTCGCCGAGCCGTGGTCGGCCCGGCAGCAATGTCACCTCGCGGCCGTGTCCGAGTACACAACGGACATCCGGCACATCGCGGGGAAGGACAACCCGGTGGCGGATTGCCTTTCCCGGTCCGTCGTCCACGCGGTCCACCTCGGCATCGACTATGCCCGGATGGCGGCGGACCAGACCACCGACCCCGACGTCCAGGCCTTGCGGACCGCCGTCATGGGCCTCCGTGTCACCAAGGTGCCGTTCGACGGCGCGAGCATGGCCCTCTTTTGCGACGTCTCCCTCGGGCAGCCTCGCCCCATCGTGCCCACGGGCTGGCAGCGCCGGGTTTTTGACGCCATCCACGGCCTGTCCCACCCAGGCACGAAGGCCTCCCAGAGGCTGGTCGCCGACAAGTTCGTCTGGCATGGCCTCCGGAAGGTCGTCCGCGATTGGACCAGGACATGCCTCACGTGCCAGCGCGCGAAGGTGCACCGCCACACCCAGGCCCCATTGGCCCCGTTTACGGTGCCCGAACGTCAGTTCGACCACGTTCACGTGGACTTGGTGGGACCTCTGCCCCCCTCGCGGGGTTTCACCCACGTCCTCACCATGGTGGACCGCACCACCCGGTGGCCGGAGGCCGTGCCTTTGGCGGCGGCGACGACGGCGGACGTCGCGCAGGTGTTCATCGCCACCTGGGTTGCCCGGATCGGCGCCCCCTCGGACATCTCGTCCGACCGCGGCCCCCAGTTCACCTCAGAGCTCTGGGAGGCGGTCGCGCGGGGGCTCGGTGTCCAGCTGCACCGTACCACGGCCTATCACCCCCAGGCCAACGGCCTGTGCGAGCGGTTCCACCGCTCCTTAAAGGCCGCGCTCCGGGCCACCCTCCGCGACGGCGGCTAGGTCGACAGGCTCCCCTGGGTCCTGCTGGGCCTCCGGACGGCCGCCGGCACGCCGCCCCCCGGCCCCGCACCCATCCCAGGGACAGCCGGTAGCATCCCGGCATCCCACACGCCGCCAGCCGCCAGAGGGCGCTTCGGCCGGGTAATCCGTTTGCCCCGCAAACTGGCCCTTCAGGTGCGCGGGAATTCTGGGGGGGCGCGTGTGGCGGACACGATGGCTCGCTGGCGCGATGACATCATTCCGCGCACCAGGAGGGTGTCGGCCACGCCCGAGGGGTAGGCGTGGCCTCGGGATATACACGGGGCACACAGCCCCGAGCACGGCAGTGCTATAGTGTGATCCTTAGAATAAAGACTCTTTTGATTACGTTCGTTGTTGCTTCCTTCATTGGCAAGGCAAGTCATGCGCATAGCACCGCACTACAATATATTATTTTATTAGTCCATGATTTTTGTGTATTGACAGGCTTTGTTTTCTGTTCCCTTTCTTTTTCCAGCTACATAACATGACAATTCTGGCAGTGACATCAGTGGGAGACAAGAAAAGGAACTCAGAAAGTTTCGGGTATGATTAAGCTGAGCATTGAAAAGATATGTTCTGTACTCCACAGTGTGTTGTGAATTATCATACTACTCATTTTGAAATTGTCAAATTTGAAATCTTGAAATCGGTGTCCAGCTGATTTCAACAAATTTTGTTGTGAATTATCAAATGAAATTATCATTTTGTGTAAAGCTTGGCGATTCCCAAGTGGAAACGATCCGCAAGATTCAACACCGTTCATTCCATTATGAAGGAGGATTTGGGCTTCAGGAGAATCTCAGCGAAGTTCGTACCAAAGCTGCTAACGATTGAGCAGAAGCAACTCCGTTTGGAGATCGCACAGGACATGCTGGAGACTGTGAACAGCGATCCCAGCTTCCTCAACACAGTGATCACTGGCGATGAGTCCTGGGTTTATGGGTACGACCCAGAAACCAAGTTGCAGTCATCACAATGGAAGCATCCAACATCCCCGAGGCCAAAAAACACAAAATTTGATGCAGTAGCGTTGTTCAAGTTTTTCCATCATTTTGTCAAAAACGAAAATCCGACGGCGCTCACTTACATGTCCTCACTCATCGGCGGTCTGCCGTCGAATGACAGCTTCTGCAGGTGGGAAAAAATTCACGCGTGTGCATTAGGATCGCCTACATACGTGCACCAATCAACGCCTCCCTAGCTTCTTTTTTTTTACGCACGAAAAATAAATGTCGGATACTTTTTGAACACACTACGTACATGACATTTAAAAACTAGAACGGCACTCATTAGAGAGCAAACCTATGCCTGGTTGGCCATATCACTCAATGGTAAAGAATCGCGAAAAAATTCTACCAGCTAGGTCGGGATCCGGATCTTCACCAAAATTGAATATCCTTCCTTGTCACACACACAACCTGTCCAACAAGTTTTGTCCAAATCCATCCATAACTTTTTGAGAAAAACTGCTATTGTATGTTTATCGTATATTGTATGTTTGTATCGTATGTATCGTATGTACAGTCACGTGAAAACGTAAGTACACCCCATTAGTCCTTGAGCCAGACCAAAAGTAATGCTCCGGCGGGGGGAGTAATTCTCATTATGATTTTCCATTAGACCAATGTCTCATGTGTCAGAAAAGGTGTGATGGACATCTGAGAACGGTAGCTTAGTGCCCGGATGGACGCCATCTTTGAAACCACCCAGCTCGAAAATGCCCATTTGGTGGGGTACATTGTTGCACGTGTATCTGGACTTCTATACTAGCTATCGATGTGCGGTTGACGACTAAATATACGTCCGATGTGTACCGTCTAAATAAAAAATAATATGAAGCATTTTGTTTTAGATTAATTATTATAAAAATCAATTATCGAAAAAAAATCATATATTTTTCAATATTTTATTATTAGACTTGTACTTTTTTTAGTGAAACAACACTGGTATGATTTTCCAAATTATGCATTGTGCTACACCGTTTATCTGTCTATAAAAATAACTCAAAAACTAAAACATATCATCCACCACGAGTTTACAACAAATAAATGTAAAGAGGCATAAAATGACTTAGGCCGCCGCTGGCATTATCTATTCTGACGATAACGCAAGTTAGGAATGTCGTACGGAGAGGATTTTAACACCATACGATATCTAATAAGCAGGCGGAAATTGTTACATAGGAAATCTGCACTTTGGTGGCCATCTTGGATTTCAAAATGGCCGCCAATTATATTAATTATTCATTACTAGAGTTTGGAAAGACGTATGGAGCTGATTTTAACACCATACGATGTATATTCCTAATAAGCAAGCGGAGGTATCATTGAACATGTCATGTTTTAGTCAAATAACACCGGTATGATCTTCCAAATTATACATTTTGCTAAACCGTTTATCTGTCTATAAAGATTTTCAGGCAATTTGGCCTGCATTATAATAGAGAACAACATATGCTATACAATATACAGTGCACACAAAGTTAATCATCAGAGTCGCCATCAGAGTCATTGGCATCCTGAGCCACGATAGCATCATCCTGCACCATGTTGGAGCATCCCTGCAGCTTACACACAACAGTGCACTTCAACCCATTCAGTATGCAGGAGCAATCTGACGGTCGACACGTCCTTCTGCATGTGCATGAGATGAGATTCAAGACGACATCTGGAGCTGGTAGACCCGCCATCCATCGGATTGTGAGCGAACCGCCATCATCGAGTTCCCAACCATGTCCTGCTGATGGTGTTGGGACGTCTGGTAGGTTTTCAAGGCTGCGTCGCCAGATAGCCGCCTGATAGTTGGCCCTAAGCGTATGCTGCATCAAGGAGTCTTCACAAGGCGGCAATTGTCCAGATTCGATCTGGCCCTTCTTTGCACAGAACATGTGATAACGGAGCGAATTAACACCGACGATCTTCGTGTTCTTGGCGTACAGCTGACACGTGAAGGCCTGAATGCTATTGAAGACGTCTGTTGGTACATTCCACGAAGATCCCAGATCTGTGAATGCTTGAAGATACAGCTCATTCGCTTGCACAAGCTTCAAAGCCTTTATCTTTCCTTGGCTAGCCAGAGCACTCACAGTGTCACACCCGCTCCATGCATGAAGCCCTGGCAATGCACTGCAAACTCCAGACCCCAATACCGCAGCCAACTTTCCAACGTCGATCATTCTGACTCGAACCTTTGTTCCTCGTCTGATGAAGAGCTGACTATCGATGGTTCTGCTGAGATGAAGACTGATGATCAGAACGTCGGTGTCATCTGCCACTAAGATGATCGTCTTGTAGTGGGTAGCATCGTGCTTTGCGTGGAGAAACATACGCGTGTCTGCTTCCTCGTGGCTACATTCGAGTGCTTGCACCAACTTCCACCTATCGCGGGTCAGTACCAGACATTTTTCACCACAGGTGACATACAGTGTTCTGTTGCCTAGCTTTTCGCGATTTGTTTCATGTTTCCACGACTCCGCCAGAAACACAACCAGTTTCTCCTTTGTCTGGCTGCAAGCAAGGAGACGCCGCCAGTTCATGATTTTGTGTGCGGGTCTGATCTCGCTGAAACTGATGCCTTCATTTGAACCGCGGTTCACACGCTCAGCTGCTTTGATGGATTCTTCTGTGTATGTGTCAAAGACAACATCGATGCGCTCACTGCCTTGACCAGCGTGAAGCGCTGCAGCAAGGATGCGGTCAGATAGTTCTTCGAACGTGTCGTTCTCACCATGCATCTTTTGTATGAGAGCCATCGCATCAATTATTGTTGCACTTCGCTTGTCAACGTTCTCGGCTGGTTCCACAAGACCTTCCATGTGTTTCGCAAGTGCAGCTTTGTTCGTTTTTTTCATTGACCCATCAACGTTTGCCAAAGACCATGGTAACGGCCCTAGTGGGTGACAAAGGACATGTTGCATGTCGAGGTTCCTTGTCTTGGCGATGAGTATCATGGTGGCAAACAGTTGTCTGTCAGCTCTCAGGACGATCTCCTTGTTTGTGCCCTTCACAACTTTCTGCTTGATCTTACCAAAGGTCTTCAAGTTTAGCTTGTTCAATGTGTCATGAAAGCCTGTTCCCTCTTCAAGACGTTTCTGGAAGCTTTGATATGCCGCTTCCCCCTTTTGCAGGGTGTTGAGTAGGTCATTAGAAACGTCCTCCCTCGCAGCCGCTCCGGTAGATATACTGAGAAGACATGACGGATCATCGGCGAATGGATTGGTCCAGTCATTTTCCAGTAGATCACAGATAGCTGTGACGCCAGACTCATCACGTTTGATGCGAGAAGTAGACAAGTCAGGGTGCTTGGCGTGAGATGTGTCGCTGCCATTCACAAGGATAGTTTCTCGTAGTTGCCTCAGTGCAGTAGCCCGATTTTCTGCAGTTAGATAGTATCGTGACACAGCCCCTTGTCGAAGACTAAAACCTCGTGTTCCTCCAGCTGTTTGCGTATCTTTGTTTACTGTTTCTTCTGTTGTCTGATCAACAGCGATTCTGGCAAATGGATTCCCTGGTCTAAGCTGTACGGAGAAGTAGCCTTGATTGAAATGCCTGTACAACTCGGGGCATGTTTCGTGGAGTTGCGTCATCTGTGCATAGTACACTGGTAGATATCTAGCATAGTTCACCTTGTTCATTGCGAAACACCAAGGGATCACTCTTCTGACACAAGCCAAGTGAAGCATCCAGTCGCCTTCTCTATCCGCACGAATCAACCCCAGCAGGGTCTCTACCATATCAATATACATCATCCAGAAGCGAGCCAGGTCTCCATGTTTGGTTTGCAGAAAATGTAGGTATTTCGCGAACATGTCAAAGCTCTGTACACATGAATCATCATCGAGAGCAGCAGCGAGAGTCTCGTGGCAAACATCCTCCTTGATGCTGCGAATTTTGAGGTCAGTGCTTCGAATCTGGGGTTCCTTGTCAGGATGATTGCTTTCTATCCACACCTGGAAGCCCTTCCAAATGATGCGCATTAGTGCCTCGTACATCAACTTGTGGAGTCGCACAGCACGGTTGTATTGCTTGCCTTCCAGAACCCTGTTGATGGAACCTTCAGCGATTACTCCTGACTCAACAGCTACATCCCGAAGGCCTGCATCTCCAAACATTTTCCCAATGCTCGACATGAAGTTACAGATGGTATGGAAGTTCCCCATCATGAGCACGATTCTTCCATATCGATCGACATCTTTCCATGCTATTTCGGTCGCCTTAGCAAATAGTGCCTGGTCTAGCACCACCGGTATACGCTCAAGCTGAAGTGATGACATGATGTTCAGAGCTTCTCTGAGGATTTCTTGCACTGTTGCCATATCTGTGGCAGGCGCGTTTATAGTCGGCAGGTAGCCAACTACATCTTCCGTCACCTGAACACGATCTCTAGTCATGATGTTGAAACCAGTCCACGAACTGATTGTCTGGTCGCATGGTTCCAGCATGCGAGTCATAATCCATACGTGATTTCGGCGCTGCGCAAGGGATGTTGCGCCTGCAAGAGTGTCAGAAAGATCTGCAGGCTTGATTGCAGGTGGGCCCTCTCGTTTCCCACCGCTGTATATTGGAACTAAATCGCTGGATGACGGGATAGATCGCTTCTTATCTGCTTTGGATACTGCCGATGGAGGTTGGGGCGGCAAACACGACTGCGACTTCGGTTGGACGATGATACCGTTGACGCGATGCGATGTTCCGCCACCACTCAGCGATTCCTCTAGCCTGTCGATGTTATCGAATGCTAATACAGTCGGGACCGAAGGGTGCACATGTGACGGAAGTGGTACTGTATCTTTCTCCACACTTGCTAATTTGTCTATGCATAGCGCTGTCTCGATTTCTTCCAGAACTGTGTACGAACATCCGTGCCCGAGTCGATTCAATATTCTGATGACCTCTGTATTACCGGTACTGTAACTTCTAGTTGCATTGGTCAAAGTAGCTAGGTGGTTTTTGTGAGTGAAGTCTGATCTACAAGCCCTATGGTATAATATTGGAATATTAGGAAGTTCAACTGCGCCTTCTTGGACTAGCTTTAGAATTGGATAAAAGTTTCTAACTGCGGCTGCGTCACACAATGTCTTCCAAGAACTGTTGCCCGCTGCCTTGCTTAGTTCAGAGAGTGGCGACTTCTTGCTGCACAGGATGCACGTTCCGGACTCAGGTTCAATCTTCGCCCGTTTCGCCTCGACACCGGCCATCTCAGCTGAAAGAACAAAAAGACTGACGTTAGATTACTCCGATATCCGAAAAGCTCGCCAGCTTACATAGACATACTCATCCAAGTCAGTGAACGTGTTAGATGGCGCCACAATACAACTCTATAATAGAGTTGTATGTGGCGCCATCTAACATGTTCACTTTTAGTTCTTAAGCCACCCACCCCCCCCCCCCCCCCTCAGAAATTAATCAGGTCACCGCAACAAATCTCAGACTGAGATATAGAATATAGAATATAGATATAGAATAGACTGACGTCACTTTCGGCACTGGGTCCTGTGGGTTGATTATCGGCGGGAAATTCCAACTGACATAGTTTCGGTTTGTGGAAAGTGCATGCCTTTTCATATATTTTTTGTGTAAACTCGTGGTGGATGATATGTTTTAGTTTTTGAGTTATTTTTATAGACAGATAAACGGTGTAGCACAATGCATAATTTGGAAAATCATACCAGTGTTGTTTCACTAAAAAAAGTACAAGTCTAATAATAAAATATTGAAAAATATATGATTTTTTTTCGATAATTGATTTTTATAATAATTAATCTAAAACAAAATGCTTCATATTATTTTTTATTTAGACGGTACACATCGGACGTATATTTAGTCGTCAACCGCACATCGATAGCTAGTATAGAAGTCCAGATACACGTGCAACAATGTACCCCACCAAATGGGCATTTTCGAGCTGGGTGGTTTCAAAGATGGCGTCCATCCGGGCACTAAGCTACCGTTCTCAGATGTCCATCACACCTTTTCTGACACTTGAGACATTGGTCTAATGGAAAATCATAATGAGAATTACTCCCCCCGCCGGAGCATTCACTTCAAAATATGGCCAGTTGGCTCAAGGACTACATGTACAGTTTTGACTTTTTCAACATATTTCAACATACAGCTATTTGATCTTCATTTCAACAATATTTATAGATAAAGGTGGTATAATATAACAAATATCATGAAACATTTACATTTTGCAGTCCATTGTATAATTTAAATAAACATAAATGCAAATTTCGCATGTGGAAAAAGTAAGTACACCCCTACATTTATCACTACTACAAAAACCTAAAATTAGAATCAGGTTCACCAGCTCAGGTGCAAATGATTAGAACATCGTTAGAGAGGATCTTGGAAGAACCTGTCTTATTTAAACCTCAGACATTTAGTTTGGTTTGCTGTTGAAGTGTGTGGCGTCACCATGCCCAGATCAAAAGAGCTCTCTGAGGCCTTCAAAAAGAAGGTTATAGATGCCTACGAGTCTGTGAAGGGATTTAAAAGGATCTCCAAACAATTTGAAATCAATCATTCGACTGTCCGGAAGATCATCTACAAGTGGAGAAGATTCCAAACAACTGCCAACTTGTTCAGGCCAGGCCGCCCCAGCAAGTTCAGCCCGAGAGCAGACCGCAAGATGCTGAAAAAAGTCTCTAAGAACCCCAGAATGTCATCAAGGGACCTACAGGTAGCTCTTGCCACTGTTGATGTCAAAGTGCACGAGTCTACCATTAGAAAGAGGCTGCACAAATTTGATCTACATGGGAGGTGTGCCAGGAGGAAACTTTGCTGTCCAGAAAGAACATCAGGGCAAGACTAAAGTTTGCCAATGAACACCTAGGCAAAGACCAGCACTTCTGTGCTCTGGACAATGTGCTCTGGACAGATGAGTCAAAAGTAGAGCTATTTGGCCACAGTACCAGAAGACATGTTTGGCGAAAACCAAAGATAGCATTTGACCACAAGAACCTGATACCAACTGTAAAGCATGGTGGTGGAAACATTATGGTTTGGGGCAGCTTTGCTGCATCAGGGACTGGGCAGCTCACCATCATATAATCCACTATGAATTCTTCATTGTACCAGAGTGTGCTTGAGGATAATGTGAGGCCATCTGTCAGAAAGTTGAAGCTCAACCGAAGGTGGACCTTGCAACATGACAAAGACCCTAAACATACCTGTAAATCCACCAAGGAATGGCTTAAAAGAAAGAAATGGAGGGTTCTGGAATGGCCAAGTCAAAGCCCGTATCTAAATCCCATCGAGATGTTGTGGGGGGATTTGAAACAAGCTGTGATGCAAGAAACCCCTCAAACATCGCACAGCTGAAAGAATTCTGCATGGAGGAGTGGGCAAACATTTCTCCCAGTCGACGTCAGAGACTGGTAGTCAGTTATAAGAAATGCCTACTTGAGGTTGTTTCTGCCAAAGGGGGCAATACCACCTATTAGAGCCAAGGGTGTACTTACTTTTTCCACATGCGAAATTTGCATTTATGTTTATTTAAATAATACAATGGACTACAAAATGTAAATGTTCATGATATTTGTTATATTATATCACCTTTATCTATCCATATTGTTGAAATGAAGATCAAATAGCTGTATGTTGAAATATGTTGAAAAAGTCAAAACTTTACATGGGGTGTACTTGCTTTTTCACATGACTGTATGCTCCTGCTATGTATCGTTTTTGGCCCGATCTCCCAATGGTGAAGAATCACTTTAAAAATTTTTTTTTAATCATATCCGAATCCATATTCAGATCTTCACCAAAATCGAATGGAGTCGTCCTTGTTAAGCACCCAACCGGTCCACCAAGTTTCGTCCAAATCCGTCCATAAAACGTTTTGAGATATCCAGCTCCGTATCGTTTTTGTCCCTGTCTCTCAATGTTGAAGAATCACTTTTTAAAATTCTAGTAGCTGGATCCGAATCCGGATCTTCACCAAAATCTAATCATTTCGTCCTTGTCACTGTGGAAGAATTTCGTGTATGACTCACAGGACTCCAATGACCGAACTCAGGTTTACAAAAGGTCTGGTTTATTATTCACTTCATTCCATTTACCAAATAATACCGCATTATTCAATGGCTGAGATTAACTCTTTTCCATGGTCCTTTTCGTTCGGCTGATGTTCTTCCGCAGCGCCGTACTCGTTCATTCCATCGTTCCGTCGGGCAGGGCTTCTGAGGACAAGTCCCCTTTTCTCAACGTTTTCTCTCGTTTATATCCACAAACTGGACTTAATCCTCTGTCCGCTGAAACGTTAATCCTTCTTCCGCTGATGCCCCGAGGTCATGTATTGCACCAAGCCCTGGCATCAACTCGCTCCCCTCCTGCTGTGATTTTCCATTTACACAGTAGGAGGGTGCTCTAGCCTGGGGCCTTGACCAGGTGTTTCCAAAGGATTATCATGTTCATGCACATTCTGCTTCGTTACCAGATTTAATCAATGAGTTACCAGGGCCAATCAATACGTTACACTGAGTTACACTTCCACAATTCCCTCATCTTTTTGTTTTTGTTTATATTAACCATTAATCTAAACATCAATATAAGTAAACAATCAATCACTACTAGTAAACATCATTACAAGTATAAGTAAATAATCAATCACTACTAGTAAACATCATTACAAGTATAAGTAAATAATCAATCACTTTGGTAATCAAATTCCCTTAGGCATACACCGTCATCCTGCAAGGATCACAAAACATTTCGTTGGTCATTGACTTCTTCCATATTGTTCAATCTATTGCATTTGCATCACAAATATATTTTCAAAACAACACTTCACCATCACCAAGATACAACAATTTCACTTCATTTTCAAGTTTTGTAAAGCATCTGCACCATCTGGAAAAACGTTTGCCTCCACACACATGTTGACTTTGTTTGAAAGGAAGGGCTGATCACTTGTGTTTGAATCCAGGTATGAAACATTTTCTCCTAATGTCTTCATAGCTCCTGCACTACTTCGTGTAGGATTTCGCTGTTGTGGTAACACTGCGGAGTCATAGACTGACCCTTCTCTCCATGTAGCATTCTTGCCACTTTTTGCTGTGAACCATAATGATTCCTTGAACAAGGCCTTCGCCCAGTTGTAGTCGACTTGCCTCCTCCCTCATTATGAGTGGGCAGCCAGTATTGGTGTGACGTTGATTGGCCAGCAAGATGTGGAACAGGGATGCCGGATGCATCCACAATGATGTTGGGACCATGGTGTTCAGGTCATTCATGGTCCTTACCAGGAGCAACCAGCAGAATCGTGCACAGCTGTTGTGACAAGGGCACAGCCGTTTTTTTTGCAGCTCCATGCTGGTTCCCCGGGCGTTGGTGAAGTAATAACATATGTCCCCGCATTTCACAGAGGTTGCAGGTAAAATGTCGTTGTCCTGCAACTTCTGATGTGATGAATGTTCGAAGCCTTCGAACAAGAGTAAGTGATCGCCTTTCTTTCATATGTTGCAGTGTGATCCAGGCAAATGGTCACATAAATTTCCTTGGTGAAGGTAAGCATTCATCTCCAAGTTACACGGGAGAATGTCTTCATCATTCTTTGAGAAAGAGGGTGTATGCCATGATTAACTTCATTTTTAGCCACAAATTTTCTTTCTCGAACTTCTTCCCAATTCCGTTAGCACTCCCTTCAAAATGTGATCTCGTCTTATCCTTATGCTCAGTCACATCTGAATCTGCTTTCCGCACACACTGAATCAGATAGGGTACATCTTACCATGAAATCAGCATAATCATGTATATCTTCCGATAGTTTCACATTCAACAATTTGCTGTTTTTCCTTAACACAAAAGTTATATTCATTTATATGCGTCACACAAATAATATTCAATCAGGTATGTATTTTATTACTAAACTAAGAATAGCATCCACAATTGCTTTCAGGTTAATATAGTTCAAAAATTAACTCATGCAGGTATTTTAGCACTACTCTAAGAAAATCAATTGTATATGATTACAATCACAAACGGGAATACCTAATTCCCAACAACAATTTTCCCAAACCAACAAATTAAGCATAATGTATTATTACCATAATTCCTCTCCACTTTTTATTTTCCCTCTTTTTCCCTTAACAGTGTGGCACTTGTGGTGATATGAGTTCACTGATATTGTAATTGACACAACTCATAACATTGTCGTTATGCCATTATCTTAATTCTACTGTTTATGTCGCCATAAAAGTCTTCCTTTTCTGGATCCACATTTCTTTCCTCATTTGTCACTTCATGCGTTATCATCGTGTTGTTGGTTACCTTATTCAAACACACCGTCACTAAGGCTTTCAAGCAAGCCACCACTAAAACAATTGCCAATATAACTACTAAACCAACAAACAAGTCTGCTACTCTTTGTAGACATTATATACCAAACTAACAAGCTTCCTAAAAGGTAAATAAAGAAAATCCCTTAATATGTAACATAATCAGATTATTTGTCTTACAAATGATCCCCCTATCTCCCGGGGTTGAACTCAATCCCCTGATCATGAGTGTAGTTGTGATACATTTTTTTCACTCATGTTGTATTAATATCAGCAGGTAATTGTATGTCATGTAGGCAAATAAATGTCACTATCCCAAGTAGGAATATCACATGTTGAAAATGTAGTGTTTATCAATGCAAGGGGTGTTAAAATGTAATTCAAATGACTGTAAATCACTACTATCATTTATCTACCACTGAATGTTCTGCTGGGCTGCTAGGTGCAGCCTCATTTTCTGTGGGATCGTCCACCTTAGCCCCATGTGCTTGTTTGCAATGAGGGGCATGAATCCAACTTTCTATTTTGGGTCCATATTTGTTTCTATTCTTATCAATCTCCTATGGTTTATCAATTCGTTCCAAGATACCGCAACCAAAGGTTTTAACCAAAGCTCTACCAAACTATTTCCAATTTGAACAAAAATGCCAGTGAAACAATGATTCGAAGGATTAACTTCAAGGGGTCAATAAATTTATTCTATAGCCAGATCTAATTTTCCCATCCAATAGTTTGCCTTGCCACATGTCATATTATAACACCTTAATAAACCTTCGAAAAAATGTTTCCCATCTCAACAAATTTCCTTTTTTACAAATAGCCATGTGTAACTTACGTATTTAACTACAATTTCCTCTCAATTTGTTTGGCCTAACTGGCCGCAAAAGTGGCTGCCAGCATGCAGTACCGTTTTTTATCTACCAAGGAAGTGTTCCACACAAGACCTCTACCAAAATGTTGTTTGTAAAAACAAATCTGGGATTTCTGATTACATGGATGCACACTCTCAGGACATTTTCAGGCTGCTGTTAACAATCCACTACGATGACTTAATTCCTTTACCCACAATCAAATAATTAGTACAAATTGAGGATATTATCCCTATCACATTCTTTTATAGATTCATTATGTTGGATCTAATTTTTTCCAATAATTTTCCACTGCTGTAAGGCGGAACAATAGCTCTCATAAGTCTTAGTAATATCGTACTTAATTTGCCCAGCAGAGAATAATTTATTTACTATCCTTTCTCATCTGTTAACCAGTGACTTTGTTTAAACTCCAGAACTGAAAACCCACAATAGTTCAAACCAGCAAAATTTTCTTTACTCTTTTCCCATATCATCTATGCCTAAAACACATCCATACATACAGCACAATTTATATGCTGATAAAATTCAAGTTTATATATATAAAATCCATGAGCAGAGTATTCTGGGAAGTCAGTGTAAGACCTCTCCCAAATTTGGATGATTTTGTACTTCCTCATTTCCTTTTATGAAGCTCATATCCATAAATAGATGTTATTCTCATATACATTCTATCAAAAATGGAATCCCAAAATTACTCACAATTTTACTATTAATTAATGGCTGCTCATAACCCAGCACATCAAATTTTTTATATTCCATTTCCCTTGACAAAAGAGATAATGTTCATAATCAAATTATATTTCTATTTTATTTTACGGATTCTCTGGATATTCAATCCCATCCACATATCCCAATCCCATCCACATATAACTATCCATTTCCAGACAGGCACACTGTCGGTGTCAACAATCTTGTAAGATTGATACACAAAAACACACACACACATGCATTATGCATATTTGTTTGCGTTGGAACCATTATTTACAGATCAGATGGGTGTCAATTTTATTTCAATTTCATAAAATTTGTCAATCAAATTCAAAATGCTTATAGACAAATGAACCAAAAGTCCATTCTTAGAAAACCTTTATGATGTCAAATTGAAATTACCCTTTCTGCCTTCACAATAATCTATCCAAATTTTGACTACACACCCATTTGCATGTCAGTCGACCATTGACCTATCAATTGTGCGGAACAATAGTCCGAAATTCCCACCTGATCATCATGTGACTCTTGTTACTTGGTTTGCCAACAATTGCAACGCAATTGTTCCAAACTTTGTAAATTTAAAATTGCTGTGCCCAAAATAGAAGATCCAATTTTGGCATTTGATCAATTAATTACTAATTTGCTTACAAGCAAAAGAAAAATGAATAATTCTTGCTCCGAAAACTTTTCAGACCCAAGAATCATCGACAGTTATTCATGTTTGTCCAGTAATCTAATTTGTTGAGGCCAATCGTCATTTGGGATTTGTCGCAATGAAGGCCTAATCATTGTCTGAGGTATCGGTCAGCACTGGTACCCTTGATCTTGGTTTACCCTATTAACTTGTCTTCCTTTTGGTATACGGACATCCTCTTTTCCAATGTCCCATCCGTCCACACTTGAAACACCGGTTTCTGTCGTTGTCTGATCTGTGCACCTGTGCACTTGTATTGCTGGGCTGCATCTCTACATCCCTGAGTTGCCACTGCAATCTCTCGTTATCTCCTGAAACACGAAAAAATTCTCTGTACCGTCCTTTTTGGGGAGACAACTGGAAATCTGATGGGACAACTGTCACTTTCATTCCTAATTTCGAGGGCAGTTGTGCATTTGTCTCCTCCACTGTATCCTGTATCCTTTTTATTTTAAGTTCTAGATCCGTTATCCGTTCTTGCTGTTCCCGTTGTCTGGATTCACCATCCCAAAGATGGAATGCAAGCCAGTCTACCGTTAGATTCTGTCTCTTCCTGGCTTTCAATCTTTGTTCCAATCTTTCCAATCGACTTCGCTCAAATGTACCATCTCTTGGAAACTCCTCATCATGTCCCTTTGTCCACAAATACCAATTCTCGACCTGCCTTATAGCTTCGGCACCATAACGGTCGTACATATGATGTGTACAAGTACCTTTTTGTGGAATTTCTGGTTGTCCTTGTGTATTCTTGCAGGCTCCATTTCCCATTCTGCCTTTTATAAAAGTAGCGTTGGATGTGTTGTAGCTTGTTCCAGGTTCCTCTAAAGCTTCACTCGTACCTCCAGGAAGGATCTCTCCACCTGTTCGCACGGTGATTTCCAGAGAATCTCCCTCAGCTGTGGCTTTTGCACAATCCAATCTCACAGATCAGTATTTGCAGATGAGCCGGAGGGTCAGTATGAAGTGGGTGAATCCTCAGGTGTCCGCTCTGTTTGACGGGGAAATCACACAATGGTAACCGCACATACATATCTGTATATAAACTCACCACCTTGCTCAATTTTCCCAGGTTGTCTCCACATTGATAATATCTCGCAAAGATATCAAAGCTTCTTTCTTGAGACCGCATTTTCATCAATCAAACAATCAATATATTCAATTCAATTTATTCAGTTCAATTTATGCAATTAAATTCAATCAATTAGATTCAATCAATTAACAATTCAATCAATTATTCAATTTCAATTAATTCATCAATATTCATCAATAAATCAAATTAATCATTTTGAATGACTCCTTGCATAAGCCCTTTCCCCAATGATGTCAGGACAGGTCCATCCATTGACTGAGATCGACTCATCGGTCGTCACCTCTGGTTCGTACCTCATGTCAATTGATGAATCACCGTCCTGTCCTAGGGTCATATCTGACATATTTCCCCATTTTGCCTGGTCTCCACAAATTTTCTTTGCAACCACTAAAGGCAACTCATCCTTCATTCGTGAGACAGCCAAAATGGATGGCAGATATTAAAGTTCATTGGAAAAAATATCTCATCATTTTTTCCTTTAATAGTACCCAAAATCTCTTGGCAATTTAAATTTCGTAAAACTACTGAAATAAGACTGTAAAATTCCTTCAATCATGCTAAATTTTGAAGCTCCATTGCTTGTAACACCCAATTTATCCCATAGGGCTTGAAAGTTCTTTCCCAAGTTCATGCAATCATTCTGCATTTGAACCCTATGATATCATTCATAATAATCATCATGATTTTATAGTCATGGTCATATCATAATCATCTATTTAAAACGAACATTTCCTTTATCACCACAATTATGTGGTATAATCAACAATAGAATAAAACTGTACATAGCAACAGGCTACCTCATGGCCACTCAGTATACCTATTGACAATAAGTCATAACAATATCGAATAATCATTGAACAATTCAAAAATCGCTTCCACTGCTCCAGCCGCAGCATTCGTCATTTTGTTTGCTCATCCGCATGACCAAAACGAAATAAAGGGAGCTCAACCATTACACAGCGCTTTTAATGGCGCATGCCATAGAAACTCAACGCAATTTCGACTCAGCCAGAAAACGAGCAAATTTTGCAGGATGTTAACTGGAATTAGTCGTGAAAATATATCCAAAATACACAAAAAATACACATCCACAAAATAAACAACAAACCCAAACAAACCCAAGGTCGACCCTCTTACACAGTAAATTACATCATTTCAGCATCGTATTGATTGCTGAAATATTCCAGGGTTTATACATACCTTAAAAGAGGTATGCGTGGTGTTGCCCCCTCCCACGTTTATTCCAGGGTTTATACA
Source organism: Myxine glutinosa (assembly GCF_964187855.1). Taxonomy (NCBI): domain Eukaryota; kingdom Metazoa; phylum Chordata; class Myxini; order Myxiniformes; family Myxinidae; genus Myxine; species Myxine glutinosa. Next base: position 163,305,781 of record NC_136261.1, read on the forward strand.
CACCTTAAAAGAGGTATGCGTGGTGTTGCCCCCTCCCACTTTTAATTCCTCATTAAATTCCTCATTAAATTACTTATTAAATTACTTATTAAATTACTCATTAAATTACTCATTAAATTACTCATTAAATTATTCGTTAAATTACTCATTAAATTACTCATTAAATTACTCATTAAATTACTCAGTAAATTACTCATTAACTTAACTTACATAGTTTCAGCATTGTATTGATTGCTGAAATATTCCAGGGTTTATACACACCTTAAAAGAGGTATGCGTGGTGTTGCCCCCTCCCACTTTTAATTACTCATTACATCGTTTCCATTAAAAAACATCGCTTCTACTGCTCCAGCCGCAGCATTTGTCACTTTGTTTGCTCATCCGCATGACCAAACCGAAATAAAAGGAGCTCAACCATTACACAGCGCTTTTAATGGCGCATGCCATAGAAACTCAACGCAATTTCGACTCGGCCAGCAAACGAGCAAATTTTGCAGGATGTTAACTGGAATTAGTCGTGAAAATATATCCAAAATACACAAGAAATACACACCCACACAAATAAACAACATTTATTCCGTTCAACAGAACAAACATTTCCTCTATCATGACATGCATGTCTTCAACATTATATGACCAAGAGAAAAGGTAAAATTAATTAAAAAACTGCGGGCAGTGATGATCCGGGGACCATACCGCTCCATCCTGATTGGACGAGTGCGTGCTAGAGTCGTTAACAACGACAGTCCAGATCTGATTGTTCAAAATTTCAACTCAATCGATCGAAAAAATGAACGCAGGGATGCATTTTAAAGGTGCAGTGGCACTAACTGAGTTGCCACGAATATGGCCACGAAATTGCCAATATGGCCATCGCAAAATATTTTCCTTAATCAATTGGCTCATAGCATAACCAATCTGCAAGTATTTCATCCGAAGATGTATCTCTGAGGAATTTTAATTAAATAAGTCATTTATAAATCAACGAGTTAATTTATTAAATGATTAATCAATAAATCAATATTTTCCTTGACAGCCACATCACTTGGTCAGTGTCATGTCCAAATATCAGCTTCCTTACTCAAAAGGTGCCTGAGTTAATGTAATGTAATTACTGTAATAAGATTACTGCAATTACTGTAATGATTACTGTAATTACTGTAATTACCGGAACTGTAATTACTGTAATTACCTCAGGTAATTACTGTAATGTAATTACTGTAATGTAATAAGAAATGTAATTAATTAAATAAGTACTTCATTAATCGTTAATAATGAAATAATTCCTGATTTCTCATTCGATTCACTTGACATTCGAATGTCCCCAAAACGTTGGAGCAAAACGTTGCAACAACGAAAGTGAAACGTTGTAGCGACGTTGTGGAAACGTCAGCAAAACACAACATTTGAATGTTCCCAAAACGTTGGAGCAAAACGTTGCAACAACGAAAGTGAAACGTTGTAGCGACGTTGTGGAAACGTTAGCAAAACCCAACATTTGAATGTTCCCAAAACGTTGGAGCAAAACGTTGCAACAACGAAAGTGAAACGTTGTGGCGACGTTGTGGAAACGTTAGCAAAACCCAACATTTGAATGTTCCCAAAACGTTGGAGCAAAACGTTGCAACAACGAAAGTGAAACGTTGTGGCGACGTTGTGGAAACGTTAGCAAAACCCAACATTTGAATGTTCCCAAAACGTTGGAGCAAAACGTTGCAACAACGAAAGTGAAACGTTGTGGCGACGTTGTGGAAACGTTAGCAAAACCCAACATTTGAATGTTCCCAAAACATTCCAACAACAAGTTCCAACAACAAGTTCCAACAACAAGTTCCAACAACAAGTTCCAACAAGTTCCAACAACAAGTTCCAACAGCAAGTTCCAACAACAAGTTCCAACAACAAGTTCCAACAACAAGTTCCAACAAGTTCCAACAGCAAGTTCCAACAGCAAGTTCCAACAACAAGTTCCAACAAGTTCCAACAACAAGTTCCAACAACAAGTTCCAACAGCAAGTTCCAACAGCAAGTTCCAACAACAAGTTCCAACAACAAGTTCCAACAACAAGTTCCAACAAGTTCCAACAGCAAGTTCCAACAACAAGTTCCAACAAGTTCCAACAGCAAGTTCCAACAGCAAGTTCCAACAACAAGTTCCAACAAGTTCCAACAAGTGCCAACAGCAAGTTCCAACAACAAGTTCCAACAACAAGTTCCAACAACAAGTTCCAACAAGTTCCAACAGCAAGTTCCAACAACAAGTTCCAACAAGTTCCAACAACAAGTTCCAACAAGTTCCAACAAGTTCCAACAGCAAGTTCCAACAACAAGTTCCAACAAGTTCCAACAGCAAGTTCCAACAGCAAGTTCCAACAACAAGTTCCAACAGCAAGTTCCAACAGCAAGTTCCAACAACAAGTTCCAACAACAAGTTCCAACAAGTTCCAACAACAAGTTCCAACAGCAAGTTCCAACAACAAGTTCCAACAACAAGTTCCAACAACAAGTTCCAACAAGTTCCAACAACAAGTTCCAACAACAAGTTCCAACAAGTTCCAACAGCAAGTTCCAACAGCAAGTTCCAACAGCAAGTTCCAACAACAAGTTCCAACAACAAGTTCCAACAACAAGTTCCAACAGCAAGTTCCAACAACAAGTTCCAACAACAAGTTCCAACAACAAGTTCCAACAAGTTCCAACAGCAAGTTCCAACAGCAAGTTCCAACAACAAGTTCCAACAACAAGTTCCAACAACAAGTTCCAACAAGTTCCAACAAGTGCCAACAGCAAGTTCCAACAACAAGTTCCAACAACAAGTTCCAACAAGTTCCAACAGCAAGTTCCAACAACAAGTTCCAACAAGTTCCAACAGCAAGTTCCAACAGCAAGTTCCAACAACAAGTTCCAACAACAAGTTCCAACAGCAAGTTCCAACAGCAAGTTCCAACAACAAGTTCCAACAACAAGTTCCAACAAGTTCCAACAACAAGTTCCAACAGCAAGTTCCAACAACAAGTTCCAACAACAAGTTCCAACAGCAAGTTCCAACAGCAAGTTCCAACAACAAGTTCCAACAACAAGTTCCAACAAGTTCCAACAGCAAGTTCCAACAACAAGTTCCAACAAGTTCCAACAACAAGTTCCAACAAGTTCCAACAAGTTCCAACAGCAAGTTCCAACAACAAGTTCCAACAAGTTCCAACAGCAAATGGTCACAAGTCATTATCACATTGCAATGACCTCTAAACATTCCTAAACCAATATCCCATTAAAAAATCCCATTAAAAATCCCATATTTTGTCACCCTTTGCATTGTTGAAAGCAATTAATTCCATAACTTAATATTACCTCAATTTATATATACTAGCGCGTGCCCGCACGTACGTGCTCGCCCGTACGTGCTTGCAAAAAACATGCGTGCAAACAACAACAACAAAACTTTGAAACCACGTGGCAGTAACGACCACAGAACCCCCCCTTCTATTTACATGCAATGGTTTGGTCCATTCGCAAAGCCAAAGCGAACGACCACAGAACCCCCCTTCTATTTACATGCAATGGTTCGGTCCATCCGCAGAGCCAAAGCGAACGACCACAGAACCCTCGCAATTAATATCTATTGTAAGCGTGCCAAATCAATAAGTATCAATTTTTTTTTTTTCTATGAGCCTCGACCAGAGAGTGGTTGCTACTCACAAAACACTCGTCGCTAGCTGTTCCATTGTCTGCCGATTCCCACTCTGCTGTTTTTGTCTTATAATCTCCAAACAAGAACAGTACACATTTCCTGTAATTATCTCTCATAATCAGGATAAATTTGGAACAGCCCTTAAACTAACATCAAGCAGATCAATTTTTTATATTTTATGCAATTTTTTTTTCTCCATCGCCATCTTTCATCATAATTCTGGACCGGCATGAGGGGGGGTTGTCTGTCATGAATTTATAGGCATGGCGGGAAAACTGAAAAAAAATATTTATTTAAAACGGGTGTACACGATTGTACACGTGTACGGACGGACCTTACCGAACCGGCAAACAAGTCGCTTCATGCACATCAGTGGTGCGTTTCTTCGTGGCGCGTGTCAGAAGAATTACACAGCGCAGGAAAAATACGTATTTACAGAAATCGTTAAAAAAAAAACTCGGATAATCGCTAAAATCGTTGTGGCCGGTGTACCATATTGGAAATATATATATATATAAATATAATTCCGTTTCCCGGTTCCCTGTCGCTCGCCGAGCGCCGAGCAAGTCAAGTGCTTCGAACAAGTGCAAAAAAAAAAGTAGTACTTTATACGTGTGCGGGTGGGTAAACGAGTGTACCGGCCTTACACGTCCTGGAAGCAAGCGGTCGCAAGGTGCACACTTGCTCCGTTTGCTTCCAGGTCACAGTAAGGCCCTTTAATAACCAGCGCAAAAATACGTATTTACAGAAATCATTTAGTAAAAAAACGAATAAATTGCTACAGTCGTTTATCGAAATCCCATTCGTGATGGCTCACGCCACCTATATCGCGGCATCGGTGCGCAAAGAAGCCCCAGACCACCTGCTCCCCCATGTATGTACACATAACTTCCAAGTTCGTAAATCATATTGGACTAAACAAGACACACTCACCTTTTACTTGCTTGTACAATTGATTTCAGCGGTGCCTCCATATTGTGGAAGAATTTCGTGTATGACTCACAGGACTCCAATGACCGAACTCAGGTTTACAAAAGGTCTGGTTTATTATTCACTTCATTCCATTTACCAAATAATACCGCATTATTCAATGGCTGAGATTAACTCTTTTCCATGGTCCTTTTCGTTCGGCTGATGTTCTTCCGCAGCGCCGTACTCGTTCATTCCATCGTTCCGTCGGGCAGGGCTTCTGAGGACAAGTCCCCTTTTCTCAACGTTTTCTCTCGTTTATATCCACAAACTGGACTTAATCCTCTGTCCGCTGAAACGTTAATCCTTCTTCCGCTGATGCCCCGAGGTCATGTATTGCACCAAGCCCTGGCATCAACTCGCTCCCCTCCTGCTGTGATTTTCCATTTACACAGTAGGAGGGTGCTCTAGCCTGGGGCCTTGACCAGGTGTTTCCAAAGGATTATCATGTTCATGCACATTCTGCTTCGTTACCAGATTTAATCAATGAGTTACCAGGGCCAATCAATACGTTACACTGAGTTACACTTCCACATCACATACGGTACATCTCTCCCAAATTTTGTCCGAATCCGTCCACAACTTTTTGAGATATTTTGTTCACAAACAATCAAACAGACAGGGGTGAAAACATAACCTCCATCCACCTTTGGTGGCAGAGGTAATAATCTCGTCGTTGACTACCAGTGGTTTGAGATAATATACATTGGTTTGAAGTTTTGATGACGTTATAGTTCAATTATGTAGGTTTAATGGGGGTAGAAAACATTGCAGGTAGGGGATGTGGGATGGCTTGGAATGGTGGTGCAACTCTAGCTTGAAGTCCCGTAGGGAAGAGTACAATTGAATCTTCTTCGGAAGACACTTCCACCAACAGGAGAAAAAAAGAGCACATGAGTGGAGGTGGGATGAAACCATGGATTTTGAGAGACGAACCCGGTGGAGGCTTTTCACAAAGTTCTGAGGTAGTATTGTTATCTACTGTATGACCCTGCATCAAACAATGTCCAACAAACTTTGCTCTTGACTTTAATACAATGTCAACTACTGGGCAAGAACGTATCATTGTTTTCATTTCCTAAACTTAATTGGAGGATATAATTGTCATGTTATTCCAATTTCCTCTTTCATCAAGCCAAGTCTGAAAGTAGACTTCATTCAGTTTTTTTTACGGCGTAGCCCATAGAGCAATGCCGTCTGGAACAGTGTTTGACTGCCCATCTGGTGTATGTATGTATGTATGTATGTATGTATGTATGTCGCTTCTGCCCGAAGTTTGCGGGTTTATTCCCTGTAAAAGTCGTTTTCTCTCAACCGTTAGTCAGATTGACACAAAATTTTCACCATAGGAGCGACTCCTGTTGTGCAATTTTTATTGATAATTATGACATCATAGGTTACATGGTATGGGCGCCATCTTGGAAAAACCAAAAAACTTTTCACCTCTATCTCTGAAACTGCCACATCGAAAAAATTGAAAGGTGGCTCATTGTAAAGTACTACCCATGGGGAATAACATATTGTCGTGTGTCTACCCTGTAGTGAACACTGCAGGGTGACGGATAACCAAATGAGCTTTAACTCTGAGGCGTTCAATCCAATGGCAGACCTTCTTTATATGCGTGGGGGAAGGGCCGTTAGCGCTCACCTGCATGGGTCCACCGGATGTCTTCGCACCTGCGACAATTAACTCAAAACCGACACGGATTTAAAATGTACAAAAATACCGGCTTTATTGAAGAAATACCGGAAACAAAATAAAACACGGCAAAATAATATTCCTAAATGGGACGTCCCCACACAGACCCGTATACACACAATGGGAAAAATAACTGTGAAAACAAAGCGTTTTTGTCAGGCACTTAGCTCTGAGCGGCTCTTGAACCTCATCGGTGATCGTCCAGGCCCCGAGCGCGCAATCCTGGCGCGGCACAGGCCCTGGCTGGAAGTAGGCCTCAGCACACCCTTGTTCACTCAGCCACGCTTGTCCTCGTCGTACGCCTCACCAGCACCCACGTCTCCCAGCGCAAGAGCACTATGAACTGTGGCTACGCGGCAGCAATGTTCCAACGCAAGAGCTTATCGGCGACTGTTCACCTCTGGTCCACAATCCGAGACAAAGCCAAGAGCGCTCGTGAACTTTGACCTTTCGTTGTGAAATCCTGAAGCAGAGAGATATATAAAATCATGACCGTTCTCAATGAATGTCCCTCGCTCAAGAGCGCACTGTATATGTGACTGTTCGCCACCAAACGCAGAAAAAGAGAGAGAAAATGTCGGCCCTCCAACTCCTTTGTATTCTAGGCTCTGACATCATCTGACGCCGCCAGTGCCTGGTCCACCAATCCAATAGTCCCATCTTAGCAGTCCTTGCTCGAACCAATCCCGGACCAATCACTGCTCTTCAGGGTGTGGCCTTACGGACATGCTGTGCCTTTGGGATCACCAGGTCGGCGGTATCATCGGTGGTTCAACGTTCCGGTTCCGGTCGCTTTTATTTAGTGTTATAAATGCACAATTTCTTGCTATGTGTGTGTGCTGCATTGTCATAATGAACAGAGGAAAAATAACAGAGGCCATTACATACAGGGGATTAATTACCCATAATCCCTAACTAAGTAACATAACCCCACCCCTCGTGATGGGAACAAAGATACACTGACACGACATCCGGTCTAAATTAATTTCCTACTTATGATACATGGGGTTTCTTCTTCTTCACGACAGTCGGAACACACTACCGATACAATTCTACCTTGCTCTAAGGTAATCATTGCCTAACCCCTACAAACATAACAATATGTTATGATGATGTCATAGGTTCCTTCATTATGACGTCATTAATCGACAAGTAGAACGCTTAATCCGATCAGTATGAATTTTCTTGAGCGGGATCTCGGGATAAATTGGTCAAGAAAAAAAATTGATGATGCCATTAGTCACGTGTTTTGGCAGTCATATTTTTACGGTGTAGCCCGTAGGGCAATGCTGTCTGGAACAGTGTTTGTCTATCTGTCTGGTGTTTGCATGTACGCCCCTCATCAGATCCTCCACTCAGCAGATCCAAGCCTGGCTACGCCATTGTTAGACTATCAGCCTTGTTTGTTTTTGTCTCTTTATTTGGCAGTGTCGCCTTCACGTCAACCAACATGTTGTTAACAGCCTCATGCACCAACTATTCATCCTTTATGGTTTTGTGGGTGTGAGTGGAAAGGCTTCAAGCTATTCTGTTTAGCTTTCGTATATTTAGCAAAATTCCCAGGATTTTCTGACACTATTTGTTTAACAATTGCTTGGGACTTCTCATATATCTACGAGGGAAGGAAGATCTACAGAAACATGACTACTGTATCAATGCTCATTCTTTTGACATGGATGGCACGTTCTGTTTTTCTCCATTGCAGTCTATAGAAGTAGTTCAGCCAAAATTGAGGTTCATATAGTTACACATCTGTCTGCTGTAATTAGCTGAAATGTATCTTTCACACTCTTCCAGCATAACGATCACCTTGAGACCCCAAGTTTACTTGGGGAAATAATTTCTGGGTGACATTCAGTGTGTAGAGCTCGTCATTCTCCCAACAAGCCAGAACCCATCTTGGGCAAACACATTCGACAAGTTAGCCTCTATGGTTGCATGGTTGACACATTGCTAATCTCCACAGAGACGAGTCCATTCTGAAATGTGTGGAGTTGATCTTTGGCAAAAAGCCTTCATCTGAGGCCAATAAAAAAATTTTAAAAACCACATTTAGAAGCCATTTTTCCCCGCAAAGCGGGGGTTGGCCTTTTTCGGGGACCGTGGTTGTTGTTGTTTTTCGGTCCCCTTTTTGAAGCAATGTTTTACGGCTGGATGCTCTTCCTGCCGCCAACCCTTTTTGTCGCCTTTTACGACAAGCGGGGAATTACCAGTGAACTGGTACTCAATTAGCCGACCTCGGAAGGATGACAGGCTGAGTCAACCCCCTGGCGTTAATTCAGCGATCGACCGGGATTCGAACCCAGGATCCTGGGATCCTAAGCTGGCACCCTAGCCGCTAGCCCAACACCAGGCTAAGGCATCTGAGGCCAATGGAGTATGGTTTTCATTTCTGGTGTGTTATAGGTGCTTTACTGTATTTCTTGCTCCCTCAATGGAAGGTCCTGTACAACAACAACAACAACAACAGGCCTTTTAAGGCCATTTTGCCTGCAAGAGTGGGGGTTAGCCTTGTGGGCCCCATGACAATGTTTTCCATTTTGCCCTATCTTCTACGTCTCCTCTTGTTAACCCCCTTGCCCGCATTTCTTCTTCCACCACCTTTAGCCAAGTCGTTCTCGGTCTTCATCGTCCTCTACGTCCTTCTGCATTCATTTCCATCACTCTTCTCAACCAGTCACTTTCATCTTTCCTCAACACGTGACCAAACCATCTCAACCTGTTTCTCTTCACAGCATCCATCACAGACTCCATTCCCATCATCTTTTGCAATTCATCATTTGTCTTCCTCTCTCTCAACGATACTCCACACATCCACCGAACCATTCGCATTTCCACCCTTTCCAGCCTTCGTTGCTGCTCTATGTTCATTACCCATGTCTCGCTCCCATAAATCATAACACTTCTCACACATGCAGCATACACCTTTCCCTTCAGCTTCAACGACACTCCCCTCCTCGTCAGCACGCCACTCAGTTCCCGAAACTTCTTCCATGCACATCTCACTCAAGCAACTGTTGCCGAGTCTGATCCACCTTCTCCATTCAACATGTCTCCTAGGAATTAATGGAATCTCCAGTCAATTAGCCTTCTCAGAGTCAGCTTCTTGCTCGCTGTAGTCTGGTTGGTTACTTTGAAATTCTTTCATGTCTCATTCACTTCTTTGTTCAGCTGCATCTGTGTTTGTGCAAGAGTGAACAAATAGTGAACAATGTCCCAGAACTTCCTGAGCCACAAACATGATCACAGCAAATCTTAAGTCATTTCATGCTTAGGGTACAGAACAGGGGCTTGGGTAGAGGTTTTCCACTCTTGGTGCATTTTATGTTGGAATCCCTGCATGGGTTGCTTGACAGCTGCTCTGACATGCTCACTATTATTGGCTTTTGGCCACAACCCAAACTGTCCTTGTGCTGAGTGAAGAAAATTTGCGCAAAACACATGGGAGCAGCTACCATCTGCTCATGTGTAAACAGAACATAACAGGGTCCATAAACATCATCAAAAGTATCATCATCATAAACAGATTGCATGAAGGTACATCGGATATTTCACCAAAAACAACTACTGCCTATACATTAGCAGCCTCAGGCCCAACATGAGAATTTAAACCTGATTTTTAATCGTCATTTTAAAAATATACTTATTTCTATTCTGATGTTGTTTCTAATGCTCGACACCATATTTTCATTGAAACATACTTTTCACCTCATCTTACCTTCTTTCTACTTGTACGCTTCCTCTCATCAACTTACCTTCCTTTCTAACTCCTAACGAATTAGCACCACACTATCCTTGAGAGGGAAGAGATTGTTTGTGTTTACAGTGGCACAATTGCAAACACGGACTCCAAGTCCTGCTTACTTTTCCTTCTGTCCATAAGGACGGGCTTTCGATAGATATATGTATGTATGTATGTATGTATGTATGTATGTATGTATGTATGTATATATGTACATATATATATATATATATATATATATATATATATATACAGTGCGTATCAAAAAAAGGCAATCCGAATTCAAGGGGTTAATATGCAAAGGTTATTTAGTTTGACAATTTACATGTGGGTTACCAATTATGAGGAGATCCTCAGCTTTCCATTGATGCCTTTCATGCATCATTGCTGTCACACATGACCGAGTACATGTTCATTGAAAATGACAAGTTCAAATCGCATTTTTACAAGTTTGGCTAATCGGTGCAAGACCGTTTTAAATGGAGGCATTACTTGTCGACTGCCAAGTTGATAATGTAAAATTGTTAAGCTGGTCTGGTAATCGTCGGTTGCATCATCCTTTGTTTAAGATGGGTATTTAAGATGGGTATTTAAGATGGGCCTACAGTGTATGGGTTTAGAGACAGTCTGAGTCATTGAAAAGATGGTTCAACTTACGACTGAACAGCGGACCTTCGTGGTTACAACCTTTCACCAAACTGGAAGTTTGCAGCGAACTCTTGATGCGTTCAGGGAACGTTTCCCAGAACGGGAGCCTCCAGCAGCAAAAACCATCTGGGCGAATGTTAGAAAATACCAAGAGCATGGCATTAGCCTCAACCGCAACAAGGGGAATTCTGGAAGGAGGCGCACTGGGCGATCGGAAATGAACATGGCAGCAGTAAGGCAGCAAGTTTTGGAGCATCCTAGGGATATCAGCACAAGACGAAATGGGACGGGATTGCCTTCGGCAACATTCAACCGAATCACAAGACTGGACCTCCACCAACATCCATATTGGATTCACATCCGGCATCAACTTACACCAGGGGATTTTGGCAGGAGGCTGGTGCTTGCCAGATGGTTGATAGCATGTTGCAAAGCAGATGTCAATTTCCTGCGGTATCTCGTTATCGGCGATGAAGCTGCTTTCGCCATGGACGGCAAGGTCAATACCCATAATGTTCTTGAATATGCACCGACAGGACAACCCCCAGAATTTAATTTAAACACCAACATGATTTGACAAAAGTGGACTGTTTGGTTGGGACTTTGTGGAAGTAGTCAGGTGATCGGACCATTTTTCTTTCAAAGGAATGTCAATGGTAACAGGTATCTGCAGATGATCAATAATGAAGTTTTACCGCAGCTGGAGGAGAACTTTGAGCGACAGGTTCGTGGTGTCTTCAGATATCTCTGGTGGGCCCAAGACGGCGCCCCAGCACATCGTCTTATCGTTTCCGAGATCGACTGAGGGAACTCTTTAAAGACCGAGTCATCGCCCTCAACCATGCAGTGGAATGGCCGCCAAGATCACCTGACCTCACACCATGTGGTTATTTCCTTTGGGGACATTTAAAGAACAAGGTGTTCGTAACTCCTCCCCGTGATCTTGACGAATTGCAGGGCCGTATTCGACATGAAGTGGATGCTTTGCGCAATGACCCAGCTATGGTGAGACGAGCAGTTCAGGGCATGCTCCGCCGCTGTGAGCTTTGTGTTGAAAGGGGAGGTGGACATGTTGAAGGTGTGGTTGCATAAAGGCCAATCATTCCTGAGAAAAGTTCACATCTGACGTTCATTTTGCACCAATTATCCCGACCCGCATCGATTAGCCAAGCTTGTAAAAATGCGATTTGAACTTGTCATTTTCAATGAACATGTACTCGGTCATGTGTGACAGTGAAGGAACTGCGCTCCAACGCGAGTCGAAAGAATTGACGCGACCAAAGACGGAATTCGTCCGAGTTGCTTTATTGAAACCAAACAGCTCAGGTATTCTGACAAGCCCGTTTTTCGGGCAACAATATATATACACATTTATGTCGGGAAGTTTGCCCGGCAAAAGCTATACCGGGCATGCCCGGGTATCAAGGGCGAGCCTTGGAAAGGCGAGTCTGGACCTGCCCGGGCGTGTTTGGCTGCGGCCTGGCAAGTCGAGGCTGGGCGTGCCCGGGCGCTCTGGGCGAGCACTGGAAAGGCGATAGCGGGCATGCCCGGACGCTCTGGGCGAGCCCTGGAAAGGCGAGAGCGGGCATGCCCGGGAAAGACGAGACCGGGCGTGCCCGGGAGGTTCGGGCGTGCCCGGGAACAGTGAGTCCGGGCATGCCCGGGAGAGGCGCGTCTGGCCGTGTTCTGGCCGGTGCAAGGCGATTATGTACATCCAGCGGTAACCGCTACACACACCCCTCCAGAATCGACCTGCACCGGCAGGGTCAATTTAAGGGGGGTCCGGATGACCCGGCCGAAGCGACCCCTGGAGGGTCGTGGGGAGGGGTCTGACGTGGTGGTGGATGGTCGAGCGGGGGGAACTGTGGACGGGGGGCAGCCTCGCCGCGGAGGAAGGGCCAACCGTGGTGGTCGGTCGACGTCCATGTGCGCCGGTTTGAGGCGGTCCACAGAAATCCGGTCCGGCCGGCCGCCGAAGTCGACGATGAAAGACTTGTCGCCCCGTCGCAGGACCCGGAAGGGCCCGTCGTACGGCGGCCGGAGTGGCCCCCGGTGCGCGTCATGACGCACAAAGACGTACTCCGCTGTGCGAAGCGCCGGGGGGATGTAGGACTGGGGGCCACCGTGGCGGGACGTCGGCACGGGGGCAAATCGTCGGGCGGCCTCCTGGAGGTCCGAGCGCTGGCGAGCGGCGGACCAGGGACTGGTAGCGTCAGGCACGAATTCGCCCGGGACGCGGAGTGGCTGGCCGTAGACGAGCTCGGCGGCGGACGCCTGGAGGTCTTCCTTGGGGGCCGTGCGAAGGCCCAAAAGGACCCACGGCAGCCGGTCGGCCCAACCGTCGTCCTGAAGGCCGGCCATGAGTGCGGCCTTCATGGAGCGGTGAAACCGCTCGCACAACCCATTGGCTTGGGGGTGGTAGGCCGTGGTGCGGTGCAGCGTGACCCCCAACGAACGGGCGACCGCGCCCCAAAGCTCAGACGTGAACTGTGGGCCGCGGTCGGACGAGATGTCCGCTGGTGCGCCGAAGCGCGCGACCCAGGTGGCGATGAACGCCTGCGCCACGTCGGCGGTGGTGGTGGAGGTGAGGGGCACGGCCTCCGGCCACCTGGTGGTCCTGTCCACCATGGTGAGCAGGTGGGTGAACCCCCGCGAGGGGGGCAGGGGACCCACCAGGTCCACGTGGACATGGTCGAAACGCCGTTCAGGCACGGCGAAAGGTGCCAGCGGGGCCTGGGTGTGGCGGTGGACCTTGGCTCGCTGGCAGGCCGTGCAGGCATTGGCCCAGTCGCGGATGTTTCGTCGAAGGCCGTGCCAGACGAAACGCGCCGACACCAGCTTCTGAGAAGCTTTCTGGCCCGGGTGAGAAAGGCCGTGGATGGAGGCGAAGATGCGGCGCTGCCAGGAAACGGGCACGATGGGGCGAGGCTGGCCCTGGGAGACGTCGCAGAGCAGGACAGTGCCCGCGAAGGGGATGACGGCTAGGCGGAGGCCCGTGTCCGCCATGCGGAGTGCCTGCACCGAGGCGTCGGTGGTCTGGTCGGCCGCCATGAGCGTGAAGTCCACGCCGAGGTGGACCGCGTTCGCGCTGGCCCGCGAAAGGCAGTCGGCCACGGCGTTGTCTTTGCCGGCGACGTGCTGGATGTCCGTGGTGAACTCCGACACGGCGGAGAGGTGGCGCTGCTGGCGGGCCGACCACGGCTCCGTGACCTTAGCCATTGCGTAGACCAACGGCTTGTGGTCGACGAAAGCCGTGAACGGGCGGCCCTCCAGGAGGTGTCGGAAATGGCGAACGGCCAGGAATAGCCCGAGCAGCTCGCGGTCGAACGTGCTGTAGTTTAACTCGTTCGGCCGGAGTTGCCGGCTGAAAAAAGCGAGTGGCTGCCAAACCCCGTCCACCCATTGCTCATGGACGGCGCCCACCGCGTAGTTGGAGGCGTCCGTAGTGAGGGCGATGGGCGCGTTGAGCACCGGGTGAGCCAGCAGCGTTGCGTCGGCGAGGGCCCGTTTGGCACTGGCGAAGGCCGCGTCCATGGCCGCGGACCAAACAATGTCATGCTTGGCCGGCTTGCCCTGGAGGGCCTCGTAAAGGGGCCGCATGAGCTGAGCAGCGCGGGGCACGAATCGGTAATAAAAATTCACCATGCCGAGGAACTCTTGGAGGGCCTTGATGGAACGGGGACACGGGAACGTGGTGATGGCCTCGACCTTGGTCGGCAGCGGCACGGCCCCGGTCTTGGTGATGCGGTGGCCCAAAAATTCAACGGTCGTCGCGCCGAAGTGGCATTTGACCGGGTTGACAATTAAGCCGTGCTCGCTGAGGCGACCGAACAGTGTTCGGAGGTGGAGGAGGTGCTCGGCGCGGGACGTGCTGGCGACGAGGATGTCGTCCAGATAGACAAAAAGAAACGGCAGGTCGCGCAGCACGCCGTCCATCAAGCGCTGGAACGCCTGGGCCGCGTTTTTGAGGCCAAACGGCATCCGCAAAAATTCGAACAGGCCGAACGGCGTGATGACGGCCGTCTTCGGGACGTCGGCCGCCCGGACAGGTACCTGGTGGTAGCCCCGTATCAGGTCAATTTTCGAAAAGATGACCCGTCCCGCCAAACGGGTGGAAAAGTCCTGAATATGCGGGATCGGGCACCTGTCGGGGGTGGTAGCGTCATTGAGACGGCGGTAGTCACCACACGGGCGCCATCCACCCCCCGGCTTTGGCACGATGTGCAGTGGCGAGGCCCACGCGCTATCGGAGTGCCGCACGATGCCGAGGTGCTCCAACGCGTCGAATTCGGCCTTTGCCATGGCGAGCTTGGCTGGGCCCGTTTGGCATTAAAGGTAGCACCCCGTTTGGCGAGGGGGAGGGGGGAGTCAAGTCGGAAGTCATTGTCGTCAATTGAATGTCGCATTTATTTTTTATTCCCTGTCAAATGGCATTGGTCCCGCATTCCAAACCCAAAAGTCGGAAGTCATTGTCGTCAAATAAATGTTTCACTCTCTGTCACAATCCGTTGGTCCCATGTCAATCGGATGAAGTTGAAAAATTAACGTTACAAAGTTTCTCTGGGACGTACTGATTCCGAATATGAAGTTGAAAAATTAACGTTCTGAAATACGCTGATGACGTCATAATTTTAAAACGCGAAGTTTTTAAAATTTAAAGGTGTGCTGTAGTTGCTCTGAGACGTATTGATTCCGAATTTGCCTTTGGTTTTGCTCTGCGATGAGTAGTTCTCGAGTTATAAGAGGACAAACAAACAAACATACTTTACTGCTTTATATATATATATATATATATGTATATATATATATATACATATATATATATATATATATATATATATATTATATATATATATATATATATATATATATATATATATATATATATATATATATATATATATATCTATATATATATATATATATATATATATATATATATATATATATATATATATATATATATATATATATATATATACATATATATATATATATATATATATATATATATATATATATATATATATTGTTGCGGTTTTGAGAACCCACACTTTCTTGTAAATATCACATCATTAAAGGTAGCACCCCATAGATAGGCCACAAGCAACACGTAGGCCAAAATAGGACGTCAGTTATTCCTTAGTATGTGTTTAGATAAGGCATTTTCCAATAGTTGAATCTGCGTTGCGTCAATCAAATAAGAATAGGCCCCTTGCGTTCATTCTGTCCATTTTGCCAGCCTCCCTCCAATCGACGCCTTTAAGCGGGCTCCCCAGTCTGTGCCCCATGGCCCTTTCCAATTTGGTGCGCTCCTTGGCCAGCAGCAGCAGCCTCAGCTGCCCGTAAGCTCGCTCAATGCCGCCATAAGCCACGAGGTGAGGCCTGGAAAAAGGGGTTGGAGCACCAGGAAGAAGGTGTGGCCACGTCACCCAGCCGTCAGGGCGGGGCCGGTAAGCAAGAACCAGCCAACCAGGGTTGGAGGGACATCGCCCGACAGGCGTGGCTTTTGGGCTTGCGGAGCGATCTCTGGCTGGATTATAAAAGCGAGCGCACAAAGCCCTTTTACAGGACTGATGAGAAGAGCGCTCGTTAAAGAGGACTCGTTGGAAGGTTGGCTTTGAGAGGACTCTCGCTAAGCACTCAAGTGAAAGATTGATTAAAAGAGGACTTGTTGGGAGGCGCTTGGTAAAGGACTTATTGGGAGCGCACATTTGAGAGGACTTACTCGCTGGCGCTGATTAAAGAAGGATGGCCAAGGACTGTCGTGATTACGAAGAACGCGAGAGTATATGCGCTTGATCAAAGAGGGCTCGCTGGCATTGGGAGTTCAAAGAAGGACATTGGAGAGGGGGCGTTTGGCGCGGGTCGTGCGCCTATTACGTACGCTAGTACCAGCCTTCCCCCCCCCATCATTATAAATGTCCGTTCTCGTCCCGCTACACGCGGAGCTGCCTGCCGGGTTTCGTCCGCTGGACCGGAGCCTGGACCGGAGCCGGCCTGGAGCCTGGACACGCTGGTGACCATCAACCTACCATCTCAGCAATCCCCGTGTGAGTGTCTGTGTGTGTGAGACGGGCCCGTTTGTCCAGGGAATAAGTTAAGCCTGTAATTAAGACTGCCCTGTGTACTTCTCCTTCTTCTTTCTATCTTGTGCATTTCTTTCGTTTCCTCTTCCTTCTGTACATTTGTAATAAATTGCTTTGTTCTTCCTATTTTCCGGGTTTCCTCTTATCCGATCGCATCAGTCTTTTCTCTCATTGGGTAAGCGTGGCACGATTCGGAACCGCTATAATCGGGTCTAGTCACCTGTTAACAGCTCGGATCGCGGATTGCTATCCGCTCGGCATATCCCATCATATCCGTGGTTCAAGCGGGAGTTATTCCCTCGTTTCCGGTCGGCGTTAGTAATTAGGTAGTAGTGAATCCCTAGGCCTAACAAACCCTACCTAACGCCGTGCCGGGAAGGACGTTATAACTTCCAGGACTCGCGTCGGCCAAATCAAAGGACAAGGGGATTAACCCCCCCTTGATAAGGGGAGAGCCGACATCGAGATCCGCAACAATTAGTAGTCAGGAGTGGGGATTTGTAACCTGGGACTAAGTTTGTTAGACCAAATTTTGGACACCAATTGTGCATATTGGCCGTAACAATTGGTGTCGGGGAGTGGGATTTGGGACCCGAACCAAATCTTTTCATCTTTTGGACAAAATTTGGTCAAAATTACGAGCGGCGGAAATTTTTATTAACACCCAAATTTGAATCGTGCCATGGATAGCCAAGGCGATCGGATGCCGGTGGGGGTAGAAGAAGAGGAATGGTTAGAGGCAATCCAGGACCCCCGGGAAGAAGTGGGACAATTGGGAGAGATGGAAGAGGAGACTGAAGAGGATGCAGCAGTGGGGGTTGCAGGCAAGCAAGATGGCGGCGAGGGCCGTGCCCGCTGCGCAAATGGGGGTGGGCGACATGCAAGCCTTCATGGCGCAAATCAGGGCATGCTTCATGGTGTAAAGTAAAGAAATAGATGAAAAGATGGACAAATCAAGGGAAGAAATGAAAGAAGGGTTAAGTAATATGGAAAACCAAATTGGGGGATTGAGAAATGATTGGAAAACCAAATTAGGGGGATTGAAAATTGAGATGGATGCGCAAAGTAACCAAAGGAAAGGAGAATTAAATAAATTTGGAAGCAGAATGAGCGACCGCATACAAAAATTTGGGAGAGACATTGACCGCATGTCGAGCGGGGCACAATGGTATGCGACGGGGTAGCGCAACTTGAGAAGCGCGGGGAGAGCGAGTTGGAGCAAAGCGAAGTCACGTGGACTGGTATAGAAATCGCGACTCGGGGTATGGAGAAGCCGACGACCACCGAAGTAGAAAATAAAATTTTATTAGCGCCAGCGGTCGTCGAGGGAAAGGAAAATGAATTAATTATAATGGAAATCAGGGTTCAGAAGACGGCGGACTTAGAAGAGCATTCGCAGGAGGAAAAGATGTAGTATGCACAAAGTCTGTATTCACATCATGATGCCGTACTTCCTAACCAAAATGAAAGTTTGCAGGTGTGTGTGGAGAAAAGGATCCCGAAGGTAAGCCGGGCTGTATATGGTGCGAAACGGTTTGGCGTGAAAGGATTTTTCGCGCGCTTGGTATCCCGGCGACACCCGGGCGCTTGTGGAAGGTCCGTGGTGCGCTGTGTGAATGGAAATGGCGCACGTGTAAGAACAAAATGTGCACCGAAGCGCGGGTGTGTTACAGAGTGTGGAAGCGAGGGAGAATGCACAATGGAGTGTATGTGTGGGAGTGAGTGTGATACAGAGAGTGAGATGGATGGAGAGAGTGTGCGAGGATGCACACCGGAGATGGATGAGGAGAGTGTGCGAGGATGCATACCAGAGCGCATAATGGGGTGTGTAGGAGATTGCACACCCGTGGGTAGGTGTACGCTGAGTGGGTGGATGCAAGAGTGCACACCCATGGTGGTTACGGAGTACGTAACGGGGGAGAGTGCACAGGAGGAGTGCGTGGACGAAAGGTGTGTAACAGAGGAGTGTGTGATAAGGGAGTGTATGGGCTGTGCGAGTGAGAAAAGGAACATGTGGTGTGAGCATGCGACTCGAGCATCGACGCTGACCGGGGCAGCGCTTAGGCCGACGTATAGCCGACGCGAGCTCTCGGGGCGTTGTGCGCTTTGTGTGCTGCGGGGGACGGCGGGGATCGTTGCCGCGGCGCCCTTGCAAGGAGCGCCGTGCACGATTCGGGCCGGGCTCCGCACTGTATGGTCGGTGCCGCGCCGTAGCGGCGACCGGCACGATTCCAGGGGAGAAAGGCCAGGTCGGACCTTCGCCCCCTGGAGGGCGCGGTGCTCCGACCGGGAAAGGTTGGGTCATCGGGCCGGAGACCGAAGGGCTCCACACCGGGATGGCACCTGGAACCTCGGTCCGAGTATGCCTCCTCCCCAGAATCGAAAATGCCGGACAGACCCAACCTACAGGAGACAGACCACCATATACATTGCTCGGCTTTGCGAAGCCGAGCTGCAAGGACAATGTATTCCCGCACGAGAGGCTCAGAGTAGTGGACAAAGAGAAATAGTGATGTAGAGGGATGATAGCTCTACCATCCCTCATATTTGGGCAAAGGAGCAGTAGTTTTATGGGGTTTGGCAGTGTAAGCTCGCCGAGGGCGGGTTAGGATAATGTTAGAATCTAGAGAAATGACTTTAGGAGACTTGTGATTTAAGTAGTGACATTGTACAAGTCGTGGGGACGTAGAGAGATGAGATGGATGATAATGACGAGGGATGTGCTTGTATAAGGGATGACAGGGAAGCACTAATATTAGGGGAAATAGCTAGTCAGATGATGCTGTGTGTGTGTAATTGTGGGAAATACCGTGTGCATGGGCTTGAAATGAGGAATTGAGAGGCAATGCTTGAGAAGGATGTGTGTGTGTAATTGTGGGAACCACCGTGTGCATGGGCTTGAAATGAGGAATTGAGAGGCAATGCTCGAGAAGGATGTGTGTGTGTGTGAAAGTGTATGAATGGAGTATTGAGGATGTGTGTCATTGTGTTGAGTGATTGACTTGCATGGTGTGCAAGGGGAGAATGGTGGTCTGGAATAAATGGTCTGGAATGAATGGTGTGGAGTGAGTAGTGTGGAATACGTGGCGTGGAGTGTATGATGCGAAGGAGTGGATGGGGGGAGGAGGGACCCCTTCACGAATACCCGGGGAGGGTAGTTTAAAGTTAGGTAGAGGGAGTAGGTAAATTGGTTGGATATTGACATCTGTGGTGCGTGTAGTAGCAATGAAGTGCTTAGAGGGGTGCATAAGTGAAGTGGAATGGCTGGGCATGTGAGCCTGTAGGAATGTATGGTTAAATGAGCACTCCGCCACTGGTAGTCTGTCAGCCAGGTGAGGCCGCAGGTCGGCTCTGGGAGCCAGGTAGAGTTGTGTAGAGTTCAGCGGGGCCCGAGAATCCTAAAGAGAGGACCCGGGTAGCCCAATGCCAGAGAGGGCATCTAGGGGGTAAGCGCCAGGGAGGGCCTTCCCCAGGTAGATTAGGGTGAGGAGCTAGGCAAGCTCGGGTGGCGACGTTCAGTGGCGGAGGTGCGCAGGTAAGTAGACCTGCTGGGAGAGCCACACGACCGAGCCCCGAAATTGTGCGAGGGCACAGAGAGAAAAATGGGGGGAGTGAGACCCCAAATTGGGAGAGCACCACAGTATGGGCAATGGGAATTGGTTTTTAGAACCACATAGTGTAATGATGGCCAATGGATTGGCAGGGCAAGACCCCGGGTAGTGTAACTGTGTTAATGTCAATTAGAGTATAGTTAGGAGAAAATCTCTTCACACCATCCGCATCCACTCACCGAGGTGATAGGACTCCACACCAGGTTTTGGCAAATGTTTGAATGGAAAAGACGCATGATCTTGACGTGGGTGAGACATTGTATGTGATTCCATCCCTTCCTTCTTGGGAGGGATTGGTAATGAATTTGGCATTAGGGGAGATATGGGGGACGAGACAGTAGAGACGGATTTGTAAAAAGTGTAAATACGGGGAAGGGCAAGGGTAGAGTAGGCTGACATGGGGGGTGACGTACGGCTAGGGACAAGCTTTCCCAGCTCGCTCTCCCATGCCCTTCATGTCGCATTGCCTTGTTTTGATGTGTACCCTTGCCCCTCTGCTTTGTCTGCCTCCCCACTCATGGACCATTGTCTTTTGTGTGAGGGGAGTGTGCAGGTGTCCTGAATTGTGCGGCCGCACTCCTGCTGCCTGCACCTTGCTGCCTGCATGCCTGCCTGCACCGGTACACCATATGGACCACACGTTCTGTGGCCTGGCACCTTTGGACCACACGTTCTGTGGCCTGGCACCTTTGAACCACACGATCTGTGGCCTGGCACCTATGGACCACACGTTCTGTGGCCTGGCACCTCTGCTGGGACAGACCATTGTTGCCAGCAGTATCTGGCTTGCAGACCACTGTTTTAAGTGGCATCAATCCCCAGCAGTCGGACCACCTGAGTTGGCCCTGCTGGCCATAAATAAAAAAGCGGACGCGGTCTGTGCCCTTTTTATTAATCAGAACATCAAGCAAGAAGATCAAGCCAGGATACATCAGCCTAGCAGAGAAGCACCAGAAGACATCATTTATTATTTTAAAATGTTTGTTTTTGTGCATTTTCATGCTTGTGCTTTTCATGCATTTTTAAAATTATTATGGTGCATTTATTGTGCATATGGGTGTATGGTGTATCGGTGCAGTGCATTGCAATTGGCATTTCGTCTTTTCAAAAAGTCTTTTCTTTTTCCCACAAAAGACAGGTCCTGGGTTACAGTGTAAATAATTAGTAGTGTAATGTAAATAATGCTCCCCACCGGCTTAAATGTGTAGTTTGAAAACCATTCCGTAATTCGGTTAATTGTCGGTGTGAGTCAGTTAGGTAGGACACAACGCAGCAGGGGGGACATATCTAGTGTTAAAACTGTCGCACTCGGGGTGAGGTTAAAAGTAGAGGGTAACTACACCTAAGTGTCACATGTAGATGTAAAAGATAGTCCTGATGTTTCGGCTCGGATAGAGGCTGGCAAAAGGAGGGGTGCAGTGTTGCGGTTTTGAAAACCCACACTTTCTGGTAAATATCACATCATTAAAGGTTAAAGGTAGCACCCCATAGATAGGCTACAAGCAACACGTAGGCCACCATAGGACGTCAGTTATTCCTTAGTACGTGTTTAGATAAGGCATTTTCCAATAGTTGAATCTGCGTTGCGTCAATCAAATAAGAATAGCCCCCCTTGCGTTCATTCCGTCCATTTTGCCAGCCTCCCTCCAATCGACGCCATTAAGCGCACTCCCCAGTCTGTGCCCCATGGCCCTTTCCAATTTGGTGCGCTCCTTGGCCAGCAGCAGCAGCCTCAGCTGCCCGTAAGCTCGCTCAACGCCGCCATAAGCCACGAGGTGAGGCCCGGAAAAAGGGGGTGGAGCGCCAGGAAGAAGGTGTGGCCACGTCACCCAGCCATCAGGGCGGGGCTGGTAAGCAAGAACCAGCCAACCAGGGCTGGAGGGACATCGCCTGACAGGCATGGCTTTTGGGCATGCAGAGCGATCTCTGGCTGGATTATAAAGGCGAGCACACAAAGCCCTTTTACAGGACTGATGAGAAGAGCGCTCGTTAAAGAGGACTCGTTGGAAGGTTGGCTTTGAGAGGACTCTCGCTAAGCACTCGAGTGAAAGATTGATTAAAAGAGGACTTCTTGGGATGCGCTTGGTAAAGGACTTATTGGGAGTGCACATTTGAGAGGACTTACTCGCTGGCGCTGATTAAAGAAGGACGGCCAAGGACTGTCGTGATTACGAAGAATGCGAGAGTATATGAGCTTGATCAAAGAGGGCTCGGCTCGCTGGCATTGGGAGTTCAAAGAAGGACATTGGAGAGGGGGCGTTTGACGCAGGTGGTGCGCCTATTACGTACGCTAGTACCAGCCTCACCCCCGCCCCCCCCCCCGTCATTATAACTATCCGTTCGCATCACACTACACGTGGAGCTGCCTGCCGGGTTTCATCCGCTGGACCGGAGCCGGCCTGGAGCCTGGACGCGCTGGTGACCATCAACCTACCATCTCAGCAATCCCCGTGTAAGTGTCTGTGTGTGTGAGACAGGCCCGTTTGTCCAGGGAATAAGTTAAGCCTGCAATTAAGACTGCCCTGTGTACTTCTCCTTCCTCTTTCTATCTTGTACATTTCTTTCGTTTCCTCTTCCTTCTGTACGTTTGTAATAAATTGCTTTGTTCTTCCTATTTCCCGGGTTTCCTCTTATCCGATCGCATGTCTTTTCTCTCATTGGGTAAGTGTGGCACGATTCGGAACCGCTATAATCGGGTTTAGTCACCTGTTAACAGCTCGGATCGCAGATTGCTATCCGCTCAGCATATCCCATCATATCCGTGGTTCGAGCGGGAGTTATTCCCTCGTTTCCGGTCGGCGTTAGTAGTTAGGTAGTAGTGAATCCCGAGGCCGAACAAAACCCTACCTAATGCCGCGCCGGGAAGGACGTTATAACTTCCAGGACTCTTGTCGGCCAGATCAAAGGACAAGGGGATTAACCCCCCCCTTGTATAAGGGAGGGCCGACGTCAAGATCCGCAACAATATATACAGACTTGGCATTTAATATGGAATATATTTTTTTTCTTGACTTGGGTTTCCTTTCTGAAGTCAGAATATCAATCTGGTGAGTTTATTTTACGCTTCGGTGATTTCTTTGTTAAAAGAACCATGTCACTGATTGTCTGTCACAGCAAGAAGTCAATAACAGGATTATATCACAGGTGGCGTCACAAAATGTACGGACAGGTACATTTGACGATTGGCTTCACAATCGGGTATATAAGGGTTGTTGCGTTCTGTATTAGTGGAAAACAACTGCTGCACGTCTACAAAAGTTATTGCCGCTTCCTCTGGAGATGGTCCGTCAACTCGACAATGCTGTTTGTCATGGAGTGGTGGCTTTACGAAATTACGGCATGAAACAGCGTGCTATTGCTCGGCAGTATGGCATCACTCAAGGTCAGGTGTCAAAGATCCCGAAACGAAATGCTCAGAGGGGTGACCCTCCTCCAATATCGAGGCCAGGACGTCCCCGCAGAACCACAAGGAGGGATGATCGCCAGCTGCACCGGTTAGTCCGCAATGGCCGTACCAAGTCAGCTAATCGGCTTAGGGCTGAGTGGCAGCAACTGACAAATGTGCCTGCATCCAGAAGGCGAGTCAACCAACGACTGGTTCAAGCAAGCTATCGTGCCAGGCGTCCCCTGAGAAAGCCATGCCTGACAAGACAACACCGCCAGCGCTGATTGCAGTGGGCCAGAGAGCACCGTCAATGGCAGCCAGGACACCGGAATCACGTGATCTTCAGTGACGAGTCTTGATTTCTGGTCTATCGTCAAGATGCCCATGTCCGAGTGCACAGACAAGTGCATGAAGCCTTCAACGAAGATTGTATAGTGCCAAGAGTCCAAGCTGGAGGTGGTGAGGTGACCGTTTGGGCTGCTTTTCATGCAGGGGGCAAAACGGACCTGGTTGTTCTGAATGGAAATCTGAACCAGTTCAAGTACAGGGCCATTCTGGAAGAAACATTGCTTCCATTTGCTCGTGTAGCCTTTCGAGGAAACTTTGTCTTCCAAGATGACAATGCATGGCCTCATCGTGCTCGCATTATCCAACACTTTCTTGCTGACCGTGGTGTAGAGCATAAGGAGTGGCCTGCCATGTCCCCGGATATGAATCCGATAGAGAAGTTGTGGATAGAATTAACGCGTGAAATCGACAACTTGGACCAGCAGCCTACCTCTGTGCATGAATTGCAGCAGGCTATTGTCACTGCATGGCAAGCGATTCCTGTCCAAACCTTGGCAAATCTCGTGAACAGCATGCCTCAACGTGTACGTGCTCTCCTGAATGCTCGTGGGGGTTACACGACGTACTGAACTGTAATTTTACTGTCCGTAATCCCAGTTGTAATTTAACTTTTGTTTAAAAAAAATTTTTTTTGGGTAATGTGCAAAATAAAGAAATACTTCTGGAAAACGTACAGAAGTTTAACACAGTACTGTCCGTGAATTGAGTTCAATATCAGTTTCCATCACTTTCAAGGATCAATTTATTTGCTTCGAAATGTCAAATGTAGTTTTTGTTTCTTTTAAAGGTCACATTAACAAAATCTAGAATAATTTCAACATAATTCCAATGAACTTTTGGTTCTAAGTCAACTTGAAAAGTAAGTTCACCCCCACAAAAACATATTCCATATTAAATGCCAAGTCTGTATGTATATATATATATATATCTGTATATATATATATATATATATATATATATATATATATATATATATATATATATATATATATATATAAATATATATATATATATATATATATATATATATATATATATATACACACACACACACACACACACACACACACACACACACACACACACACACACACACACACACACACACACATTCACGTGAAGAAGTAGGTACACCCCATGTAAAGTTTTGACTTTTTCAACATATATCAACATACAGCTATTTGATCTTCATTTCAACAATATTGATAGATAAAGGTGATATAATATAACAAATATCATGAAACATTTACATTTTGAAGTCCATTGTATAATTTAAATAAACATAAATGCAAATTTCGCATGTGGAAAAAGTAAGTACACCCTTGGCTCTAATAGGTGGTGTTGCCCCCTTTGGCAGAAACAACCTCAAGTAGGCATTTCTTAGAACTGTCTACCAGTCTCTGACATCGACTGGGAGAAATTTTTGCCCACTCCTCCATGCAGAATTCTTTCACCTGTGCGATGTTTGAGGGGTTTCTTGCATGCACAGCTCGTTTCAAATCCCCCCACAACATTTCGATGGGATTTAGATCCGGGTTTTGACTCTGCCATTCCAGAACCCTCCATTTCTTTCTTTTCAGCCATTCCTTGGTGGATTTACTGGTATGTTTAGGGTCATTGTCATGTTGCAAGGTCCACCTTCGGTTGAGCCTCACCTCTCCAACAGATGGCCTCACATTATCCTCAAGCACCCTCTGGTACAATGAAGAATTCATAGTGGATTCTATGATGGTGATCTGCCCAGGCCCTGATGCAGCAAAGCTGCCCCAAACCATAATATTTCCACCACCATGCTTTACAGTTGGTATCAGGTTATTGTGGTCAAATGCTGTCTTTGGTTTTCGCCAAACACGTCTTCTGGTACTGTGGCCAAATAGCTCTACCTTTGACTCATCTGTCAAGAGCACATTGTTCCAGAAGTGCTGGTTTTTGCCTAGGTGTTCATTGGCAAATTTAGTCTTGCCCTGATGTTCTTTCTGGACAGCAAAGGTTTCCTCCTGGCACACCTCCCATGTCGATCAAATTTGTGCAGCCTCTTTCTAATGGTAGACTCGTGCACTTTGACATCAACAGTGGCAAAAGCTACCTGTAGGTCCCGTGATGACATTCTGTGGTTCTTAGAGACTTATTTTAGCATCTTGCGGTCTGCTCTCGGACTGAACTTGCTGGGGCGGCCTGGCCTGAACAAGTTGGCAGTTGTTTGGAATCTTCTCCACTTGTAGATGATCTTCCGGACAGTCGAATGATTGATTTCAAATTGTTTGGAGATCTTTTTAAATCCCTTCCCAGACTCGTAGGCATCTATAACCTTCTTTCTGAAGGCCTCAGAGAGCTCTTTTGATCTCGGTATGGTGACGCCACACACGTCAACAACAAAGAGCAAACCAAACTAAATGTCTGAGGTTTAAATAAGACAGGTTCCTTCAAGATCCTCTCCAACGATGTTCTCATCATTTGCACCTGAGCTGGTGAACCTGAATCTAATTTTAGGTATTTGAAGTAGTGATAAATGTAGGGGTGTGCTTACTTTTTCCAAATGCAAAATTTGCATTTTTGTTTATTTTTAATTGTACAATGGACTACAAAATGTAAATGTTTCATTATATTTGTTATATTATATCACCTTTATCTATCAATATTGTTGAAATGAAGATCAAATAGCTGTATGTTGAAATATGTTGAAAAAGTCAAAACTTTACATGGGGTGTACTTACTTTTTCACGTGACTGTATATATATATATATATATATATATACACACACACACACACACACACACACACACACACACACACACACACACACACACACACACACACACACACATATATATATATTATATATATATATACAGACTTGGCATTTAATATGGAATATTTTTTTTTTCTTGACGGGTTTATTTTCTTAACTCAGTATATCAATCTGGTGAGTTTCTTTTACACTTTGGTGATTTATTTGTTAAAAGAACTATGTCACTGATTGTCTGTCGCAGCAAGAAGTCAACAACAGGATTATATCACAGGTGGCATGGCAAAATGTACGGACAGGTGCATTTGATGATTGACTTCACAGTCGGGTATACAAGGGTTGTTGCGTTCTGTATTAGTGGAAAACAACTGCTGCACGTCTCCAAAAGTTATTGCCGCTTCCTCTGGAGATGGTCTGTCAACTCGACAATGCTGTTTGTCATGGAGTGGTGGCTTTACGAAATTACGGCATGAAACAGCGTGCTATTGCTCGGCAGTATGGCATCACTCAAGGTCAGGTGTCAAAGATCCTGAAACGAAATGCTCAGAGGGGTGTCCCAACTCCAATACCGAGGCCAGGACGTCCCCACAGAACCACAAGGAGGGATGATCGCCAGCTGCACCGGTTAGTCCGCAATGGCCGTACCAAGTCAGCTAATCGGCTTAGGGCTGAGTGGCAGCAACTGACAAATGTGCCTGCATCCAGAAGGCTAGTCAACCAACGACTGGTTCAAGCAGGCTATCGTGCCAGGCGTCCCCTGAGAAAGCCACGCCTGACCAGAAAACACCGCCAGCGCCGATTGCAGTGGGCCAGAGAGCATCGTCAATGGCAGCCAGGACACTCGAATCACGTGCTCTTCAGTGACGAGTCTAGATTTCTGGTCAATCATCAAGATGGCCGCATCCGAGTGTGCAGACAAGTGCATGAAGCCTACAACAAAGATTGTATTGTGCCAAGAGTCCAAGCTGGAGGTGGTGGGGTGACCGTTTGGGCTGCTTTTCATGCAGGGGGCAAAACTGACCTGGTTGTTCTGAATGGAAACCTGAACCAGTTCAAGTACAGGGCCATTCTGGAAGAAACATTGCTTCCATTTGCTCGTGCAGCCTTTCGAGGAAACTTTGTCTTCCAAGATGACAATGCACGGCCTCATCGTGCTCGCATGATCCAACACTTTCTTGCTGACCGTGGTGTAGAGCATATGGAGTGGCCTGCCATGTCCCCGGATATGAATCCGATGGAGAACTTGTGGGCAGAATTAACGCGTCAAATTGACCACTTGGACCAGCAGCCGACCTCTGTACGTGAATTGCAGCAGGCTATTGTCACTGCATGGCAAGAGATTCCTGTCCAAACCTTGGCAAATCTCGTGAACAGCATGGCTCAACGTGTACGTGCTCTCCTGAATGCTCGTGGGGGTTACACGAAGTACTGAACTGTAATTTTACTGTCCGTAATCCCAGTCGTAATTTAACTTTTGTTTTTGTTAAAAAAAAATTTCGCTAATGTGCAAAATAAAGAGATACTTCTGGAAAAGGTACAGAAGTTTAACACAGTACTGTCCATGAATTGAGTTCGATATCAGTTTACATCACTTTCAAGGATCAATTTATTTGCTTCGAAATGTCAAATGTGGTTTTTGTTTCTTTTAAAGGTCACATTAACAAAATCTAGAATAATTTCAACATAATTCCAATGAACTTTTGGTTCTAAGTCATCTTGAAAAGTAAGTTCACCCCCACAAAAAAATATTCCATATTAAATGCCAAGTCTGTATATATATATATATATATATATATATATATATATATATATATATATATATATATATATATATATGTACATACACACACACTAGTAAAAAGCCCGTCAAAAATGACGGATTGGAACAGTTTATTCGACGGTGCAGCCTCGTGAGCGTGCCAAAGTCTGAAGCCTCGGCCTAGTGTCAGGTGTGCTTATATCTTATTTATTTATTAGACATCATACGGACATAAATGAACACTTGTTTTACTCTGCATGCGTTGCACATCATGTGCAGCAAATTTAACCTCCCTGCGCCTTGTATTTATTATGATTAAAAAAAACCGCTTCTGTGCACCGCCCTGTAGGTTCAGTTTGAAATTCACCGTTTACAATTCCAATGGAAGAGACATAATTAATCTTTTTATGGAAAATGCTTTTTGAGTTTCTTTTATCCTCAAAAATAGACCATAATGAATACACATTTTTGTCTTTAAGATTGGTCTTTAAAACCCAACTGAAATCGTCCTTATTAAGGGGGACAGACATCTGTAAAGTGATCAGTGAAAATAAGCATTGTAGATATTTATATCCATCTATTCAGGCCTTGCTTGTATTGCTTGCTTCAATCGGTTGTGGTCACCCGTTTGTCGTAAAAATATTGATGCAGTAGATATAGTGTCGGTTTATAGGATGCTTCTGTGCCTAGCTGGGCTTTGCTCTTTGTTCTAAGATTGAGAACAAGATAGCTTGCATTGAAAAAAGGGAAATTTTAGAGTGTGATCTTAATGAGAGGTTGAGGATGATACATAAATTTTGGAAATAATAAAATTGGTATATTGTTTAAAAAATAAATGAAATGTGACAGGTATACTAAAACAGTGTTTCTCAGCTGGATTTACCAAACAACTCACACGTAATGGTATTTGTTCGCCGCGACCCTATGTTATCCCCTACAAGGATTGAGTATTTTAAAAGGACAAGAAACAAGTACAGATACATTCAAAGTACACCGCCCCCATGCCAAATAATTAAATATCCTACAGCGCGGCATTGCCGGGGCACCTCAGGCGCCCGGCAATACCGCAGTGCAGCTCATAGAGGCTGCATTGGGAGGGAGAGGTGCACACTAATTGATTGATTAATTGTATAATTAAAATCAATAAAAGATTATCACAAAATATTTTCTTAATCAATTGGCTAATAGCATAACTAAACCACTAGTGCTTCATCCGAAGATGTATCTTTTAGAAATGTAATTAAATAAGTCATTAATAAAAAATTAAATAATTATTTGATTAAGCAATAAATAATTAATCAATTAATCAATAAATAATTAATCGATCAAATGATTAATCAATAAATCAAAAATATCCTTGATAGCCACATCATTTGGTCACTGTCATGTCCAAATATTAGCTTCCAAGCTCAAAAGGTGCCTGGGATATTGGCCAAATGAGAAAGAAAATAAATAAATGATTAATAATGAAAATAAATAAATAATAATCATTAAAAAATTAAATTATTAATCAATTCGGTCACAGAACACATAAACCACCACCATTTCATCAGAATCTGTAACTGAAATTTTTAATTTTTTTTTTTCGTAATTAATCGAATAATTAAAAAATTAATCGATTAATTGATTAATTGATTAATCAATAAATCAAAAATATCCTTGATAGCCGCATCACTTGGTCACTCATGTCTAAATATTAGCTTCCGAGCTCAAAAGGTGCCTGAGATATTGGCCAAATGAGAAAGAAAATAAATAAATGATTAATAATGAAAATAAATCAAAAGTAATCATTAAAAAATTAAATTATTAATCAATTCGGTAATAGAACACATAAACCACTGCAATTTCATCAGAATCTGTAACTTAAAAAAAAAAAAATGTTGTCATTAATCGAATAATTAAATAATTAATCGATTAATTGATTAATTAATAAATCAAAAATGGCCTTTGCAGCGAAATCACCTGGTCATTGGCATGTCCAAATATCAGCTTCCTAACTCAAAAGGTGCCTGAGTTAATGGTCAGAAGAGAAAGGAAATATGATTAATTAAATAAGTACTTAATTAATCACTAATAATTAAATAACTCCTCAATTAATTGATGAATCGAAAAACAAAAAATAGCGTTTTTGACAAAGGACTTGCTCACTATTGTGCCGAAATTTCAGCTTCCTAACTCAAAGGATGGCTGAGATATCGCCCGGACAAACAAACAAACAAACAAACAAGGAAGAAAACAAACAAACAAACAAACAAACAAATAAACAACCAGAGTGAAAACTGAGTACTCCCTTTCAGCGTGCGTCACTGCCGAGCCCCTTTCGGTGCCCAGCAATGACGATTTGCAATGCCTGGAGATGGCATAGGAAAGGTGCGGTGTACAACAAACAAACAAACAACCAGAGTGAAAACTGAGTACTCCCTTTCAGCGTGCGTCACTGCCGAGCCCCCCTTCGGTGCCCAGCAATGACGATTTGCAATGCCTGGAGATGGCATAGGAAAGGTGCGGTGTACAACAAACAGAGTGAAAACTGAGTACTCCCTTTCAGCGTGCGTCACTGCCGAGCCCCCTTCGGTGCCCAGCAATGACGATTTGCAATGCCTGGAGATGGCATATGAAAGGTGCGGTGTACAAAAACCCATGACTTTCCTGGAAAAATACTGGGTTTATTCAGTTGGGGGGTTTTAACTAGGTTGGGAAAACTGGACTGGGCCCATTCGTGCCAACCCGGACTACAGGATCAATAACAAAAAGGCTGGAACCTTGGCCATTTTTATTTCCTTTTTGCACACAACATGTAAATTTGAGGACTTGTCTTACTCGGTGAACATCGTAGCTCACTGTCTACATCGATCAGCCTGTTTCTGCCTTTAGTTTTGATCACTACTAAGCTTGAGAATGCAAGTCGGTAAGTCGTTGGGAACATGACTAGGACTTGTGTTACTAATTAGCGCAGACAGCTCGCGGCTCCTCTTGAAACCCACTCATTGCCCCCTTTGGGTTCACTCCCTTGGGGGTTTAAGAAACACTCTCCTAAAAAAATGAAACAAAAAACACAATTCTTGGAAGACAAAAAATAATATTTATGTTTTTGGAGTATATTTTTGAACAAATGGAAAATGTGTTTGTAACCCAACGATTAATCAACATTTTATATGAAGAGGGTCATTCACAATCTAAAAAATATTGATGGTCGTAACATTTTGTTGTTGCCCTTTATAAAGTTTCAAACTTTTTGTTGTCTTTTGTATGAATCAGGTATTTCACCGTTTATCTGCAGGGATTAACATGAATTCTTCCACCTGAGTTTCTGGCATACTTTTCAAACCGCAGTCCACTAACCTTCAGCAGGTTCCATCTTGCAATAAATGTGGTTTAGCTCTATTTTGTTGGTATGCATCCATCTATGTACTGTATATATCTGGACAATATTTCATATAAACAGGGTAATCCACAATTTTAAATGTAAAACTTTTACTCGTATAATAGAGTCAACTATAACAATGTTTTGTTATAGTTTTTATATAGTTATTTGTTATAGTAACAATGTTTTGCTTGTTGTATTTGAAACATTATCATTATTTTATTCCATGTACTTCAGAGTGGAACAGTTTAAAAAAATTACTTCAAAGTTCAACACCTGGAGTTATTCAATCCCTTGGTTTGCTTTTGCTTTTTCCAATTGGCTTTCTTTAAGTCTACAGCATCAAGGCAGCTTACTGCATCATTAATTTGGAAGTACATATGCATTTCCTTCATGAGTAATATTGTAATACTTTGACATAAATAATAGTGTCATATGTGCGTGGCCTGCTGGGGCCAGGGTTAGCACCCAATAGATAGGTCCATGCACGCCAGTCACCCGAGGGTCATGTGGATGGCCGATGATTAGCAGGTCATGATAACGAACGCTTATATGGTCCACCTTTGCAACCTCTAAAGGAACAGGTAATTATCAGATGAAGACCATCCCCTTAATTTGATTTCTTCCTCCAGGGAAAGCCCAATGAACTGAAACATTTAAGTGCAGCGAGATGAGGCAAGGGAGACATGTCGTCTTGATAAAGTAAGGGATTTATTTTCACAGGACAGAACACAAATGGACTGATTCTCAGGACAACAGACAGACGGACAGATATTCACGAAACTTTTTTTTTTGTATACAAGATCGAGGCTCGTGTAAAAGCTAACATTAATCCCCCCCCCTCCCCCCCCCCCCCCCCCCCCCAAAAAAAAACTTAGACAGCCCAAAAACTTAGACTTAGAACTTAAACTTAAAGACTTAGAACTTAAACTTAGGCAGGAGATGAACTAAAACCCACACACATTGATTGTTCACATGGAAGCAGGCTGACCTTTGCAGGATAACATTGCCCTTGACTGTGGAAGGGTCACAGTTTAGCATGCAGTTGGGTGTCGACTTCCTCCACCATTTGCGAGACTCAGGCACAGTAATCGTAGGGGGAGGGCGAGCAGAAACTGTGCAGCCATGAAGTGTCCAGCGAGAAAGAGTGAGACAGAGCTTCTTTGGAGACCTTTGGAGACAGAGAGCTTTGAGGCACATACTGTACCTCGAGGCAATCGGGCCAACCCTGAAAATAATATGTTTGATATACAGCTACAAAGTTATCCCAGATAACACTACACAAAACTATTAAGGTGTTCCAGATAACACTGGACAAAGCTATATAGGTGTCCCAGATAACACTGGACGAAACTATAAAGGTATCCCAGATAACACTGGACAAATTATATTTTTGAACAACTTTAAGAACAAGACTCAACTTTAAGAACAAGAACAAGACTCAACTTTAAGAACAAGAACAAGACTCCACTCCACTCCACAAAACTTTATAACTTTAAAATGTAGATCTTAATACTTGATTGCATTTGTATTTCATTATTTTGCATTTTTTTCTTTCCATAGATCGACAAATCCATGCTTGTCCACTTCATTGGAAGAGATCCACTCAGTTGTGGTTGTTCAGTGCTGTTTCAGACAGGAATATGACATAAATATGTTCGCACTGAATATAAACAATTTCCAAGATTAATCGTGATTTGCACCGCAAATGCTTTATTCCAAAACAGTTTGCACTGGCGAGGCAGTTACCCAAATCCTTGGAGCTTTTGGAACATCTCAAAAATGTCAGTGCTGCAGGCATCTTTGCCGACGGGGACATGTCAAAGAATGCTTGCCTTAGGATTTTGAAAGAAGCAAAGCTGCATTCTTACAAACTCCTCCATGAGTTTACTGAGTTGGAACAAACTGCTCGCAATAAATTTGCTCAATAAATCCCGAAGATGATCATATCGGATGAGATTTTTCGTGATCATGTCTTGGTCGGTGATGGGGCAAGTTTTCATTTGGATGGCAGCGGTAACGAGCAATTTGGGCCATTTCTGAAGAAATATGCAAAATTAACTGTCTGGCTTTCACGAGAAGAGTTGTCATATTGAGCTTCCAAGCTTTAGAATGAATTTATAGCAAAAATCACACAAATTAATCTTAAACCCTTTTCTCGGTCAATGGTGAAAAATCACGTGAAAATCAAAAAATTCTCGTATCCAGATCTGGATTCGGATCTTCACCCAAATCAAATCGATTCGTCCTTGTCACACACCCAACCTGTCCACCAAGTTTCCTCTGAATCCGTCCATACCTTTTTGCGATATACTGCTGTATATCGGTTTTAACCCGATCACTCGATGGTGAATAATCACTTCATAAAATTGTCTGAACCGGATCAGGATTCAAATCTTCACCAAAATCGAGTCAATTATTTTTGATCACACACCCAACCTCTCCACCAAATTTCGTCCGAATCCATGCACAACTTTTTGAGACATCCTGTTCACAAATATACAGGGGCGAAAATACATTATAAACTCAATCCTCCTTCCCAAAAGCAAGCAGAAAGAAAAAAGCTAAATGGCTGTTGTAAAAAAAATTATTATTAAAAATATATAAATGGCTGAAGAGGCAATAAATATTGCAGACAGAAGAGATGAAAACCAAAGTTGCCAAATAAATGCCAACTTCCTACGACAAGCTAGGAAGGACAGAGAAACATTTCAAAGAGGCGTGCATAGGGATAGAAAGTGACAACAGAGCGGGAAAAACAAGATATCTTTTCGAAACGATAAGAGAGACACAGGAAGGTTTTTGTCAAGGAATGGGGTCCTTAGGAGTAGAACGGGAAAATATCTGACATAATAAACACAAGTGAAAGAAAGATGGAAGGTCTTCTCGTTAATTCACCCCAGATCCACTTTTTTGAAATACCGACTTCTTTCCTGGAAGTCCTTGCAGTGTCCATGTGTTTTTCACCTCTCCCACCCCCCCCGCCCCCCCTTTCCATGCCTCCTCCCCCAAAGACCTCTCCCTCCCACAGATCTCCCGATGTCCCTGCTCTCCATATTGTCTCCCGTTCCCTTTATCATGTTTTATGTCGGTTTGTCTTTTTGTGATCAATGTTAGCTCTTACACGAGCCTCGATCTTGTATACAAAAAAATAACATAAAATAAAAACTATACAAATGACATAGTAATTAATATGTGGCTACCTTTGAAGAACGAGAATACGAGAAAGAATTTTGAAGAAATAAACAAAAACATTCTATTTTTGCAGGTGCCTAAAACACGTCCCTACCCCTCACTAAGGAATATGGGGAAGGGGATCATTTAACATTACCGTTTACATCGCCACAAAGGTTTAGGGGCCTAAACTTTAGGCACGATGGAGCAATTATTTATTTTTTTGCCTACAGCACTCCCTGGCACTCCCTGGCACTCACAGATGAACCACTGAAAGTTTGACGAAGATCAGTTTGGGCATCTATGAGAAAAATGGCGACACACAGACAGACAAACAGACATCTTTCTTGTAGTATAGACAGCAAAGCTTTCAATTGTGTTCATCATGAATTGATGTGGATTATGTTGAGAGAAATGGAGATGTCAGACGGAACACCTGATATGTCTGATAAGAGCTTGTACATTAAACAATAATCTACAGTAAGAACAGAGTATGGAGAGACAGGATGGTTTGGAGTTGGGAAAGAAGTCAGACAGGTGTTCATTCTCTCCTCTTACTTGTTCAATCTGTATGGTGAGTACATCATGGGGAAATCTAACTTGGATGACATAGAGGGGGGAGTCAGGATTGGAGGAAGATGTATTA
This sequence comes from Myxine glutinosa, assembly GCF_964187855.1. NCBI lineage: Eukaryota > Metazoa > Chordata > Myxini > Myxiniformes > Myxinidae > Myxine > Myxine glutinosa. Next base: position 163,341,650 of record NC_136261.1, read on the forward strand.
AGCATCAATGTAAGATATGCTTATGATACCCACTCAGCACTCTGTTGGCGGAAAGTAAAAATAACTTTTGCAGACAATGAAGAAGAAAAGTGGAAAGGCTGGTCTTTATTTAAACCTGAAAAGACTAAAATCTTGTCAACTGAGAAGATCGATGTGAGAAGATTGGGAGACAATCGTGTGGAAATAATGAAAAGTTTCATCTTCCTTGGTTCTAAGATTGAAGCGAGCAGAGAATGTGGAAGAGAAATTCATAAGATGGTTAATGTTGGGAAGAATAGCAATGTCAGGATTGACAAAGATCTGGAAAAACAAAGATGTGACAATACAAACCAAGAGGAGGTTGGGCCAGGCGAATGCTCTGGTATTCAATCCCAGTTGCAATGTATTTATTGCAGTCATAGACGATGTACAAATGTGAGTCTTAGGCAGTGAAAAATAAAGGAAAGAAGAAGATTGAGAGTTTTGGAATATGGTTTTGGAGACGAATGTTAAAAATCCCATGGATTGCAAGAACAACAAACAAATCGGTGCTTGAAGAAATGAGACCACCATGTGCATTGGAAGCGCTGATGCTAAAACAGAAACTGCCGCACTTTGGACACATCATGTGTGCAGAAAAGGAAAGTCTGGATAAGTCAACCATGCTGTTTATGGTTGAGGGAAGAAGAGGAAGAAGCAGACCTTGAACATGCTGGATGGATGGGGTCAAGGCTGCAAACGAGCTCTCTCTCCCAAAGCTTCAGGAAGCAGTGCAGGATATGGATGTTTGGAGAAATCTGATCACGAATGTCACCAGAAGTTGGACATGACTTGATGGAATGAGATAACTAACGCAATAAGCAGGATGTGGATGTGGAGTTATCCATTTTTGCAGTAGATTGTACATCAATCTGAGCGATTTCTAAATTTTATGTCTCCGTAACCTTTTATGGAACAGTTTGTTTTTGAAACAGCCATCACCTGTTTGTCCTATTCACACAATAATAACCGATTGTGCAGCAGTTTAACTGAATTGTTCAGACTTGTCATTATGCCTGAGGAATGCTGTCGTTGCCTGGAAATACCTTTTGGAGAGTCTCATGTCAGGCTGGACACACCTTTTGGAGAGTATTGCATACCTGTTTGCTTGAGTTTTCTCACTCTGAGCTACAAATTAATCTTGGCAATATTTACTATGCACTCATTTGGTAAATAATTTTTCAGATTTTTAGGACTTGAGAGGAATATTCCGCAAAAGACATTGCAGCACGACACGCATGCACGATGATGATAGCAGCACGTCCGGAATCACAACATCAACACCAATGGATTATTCTTGGGTAGAAATTTGTTACTTGCAAAACGAAGATTTTTCAAGTATATTGGTCGATTGCTTTTGTGGTTCTGTCTTGTCTGTTTGTCTGTTTGTCACTGGCCTACAGGTCACAATTCTAAACCGATCGTCACGAAACTTCACCAAGTTGTCTAGGTCGTCCCAATTGATAAGCCTATTGATTTTGAGGTCAATGGACAAAGGTTATCTGGAGGTCAAATTTCTAAAATCGCCATTTTAAATCCGAATGAGTTGAAAATTGAATAACATTTATATATTGAGTCAATACATTGCGAAATGAAATATTTTTGAGGTCAAAAGGTCAAAGGTCATCTGGAGGTCAAATTTCTAAAATCGCCATTTTAAATCCGACTGAGTTGAAAATTCAATAACATTTGTATATTGAGTCAATACATTGGGAAATGAACTATTTTTGAGGTCAAAAGGTTTTGACCTTTTTGCATTTGTGCTTTGCCTCACTGAATTGGGAAACCAATTATTTATGAGGTCAAAATGTCAAAGGTCAACTCAAGGTCAAACTTCTAAAATCATCATTTTTCATCTGAAAAATCGTCACTTTTCATCCTGTTGACCCGAGCTTTGATCGAGATTGTAAATTTTAATCTTCATGAAATAACTTTTGGGGGGGGGGGGGGGTGGATTTTGCAAGTATCGTGCTACGCATGACGTCTTCTTGTTTATTTATTTTTTATCTTCCTTTATGTATTTTTTTTTTGGCAGGCAAAATCTGGTTTGATTGTCTTCCATGAATTGTACCTTCCCAAATTGTAACTGTGATGGTAGAAAGCTTTTGTTTTCATGAGAGCAGAATTCGTATAATCCTCTATCAGGCTTTACTGGTCGGTCACATCATCATTTTCCTTATCATCATAGGTTGTACATACATGAAATGGAAGAATCATGTTGGGCCCCATGCGCACCTATTATTAGCTCCTACCAGTTTCACCGGAAAGGACTATAGGTTTGCTCTCTGTCTGTTCATATGTCTGTCTGTCTCCATCCATCCCACCTGTGGTTTTCCAAACTTTTTCCCCATACCCTTTAACATATTCAACTGAAACTTGGTACTTCACTTTATTTTGATAAGTTACAGAACAAGTTCAAGATTCATGTTTTTTTTTTTTGTATACTGAATCGAGAAATCGAGAAAGCTCGCGAAAGAGCTAACACTTATTTCACAAACAAATCAACCAGACAAACAAGATATATAAAAAGAGGGAGCGGAAGGCAAGATGGGCAGAGAAGGGGAAGCACACAAACATAACATTTGAGGGCAGGGAGATATGTGGGAGGGAGAGGGCTTGGGGGGAGGAGGCGTGGGAAGGGGGGGGGGGGGTGGGAGAAGTATAAAACACAAGGACACCAAGGACTTCCAGGACAGAAGTTGGTATTTCAAAAAAGTGGATTTGGGGTGAAATTAGCAGGGGTAGAAAGATCAAGGTTTTGGATGGGGGAAGATAAGAGATGGTGGTGAACAGCTGTTTTAAAGACCTGGAGGGTGGATTGGGATTGAAGAGAGTGAGGGAGATTGTTCCAGAGGTGGGAGAAAAGAGGAATGAAGGAGTGAAGGTGAGCAGAGTGCCTTGATTTTGGCAGTTTAACCATAAGAGGGTTGCAGGCAGATCTTGTGCGACCTGCAGGAATATTTGGGGGACAGAGCCCAGAGAGAGCTGGGGGGGGGGGGGGGGCAAGGCCAGAGAGCAGTCGGTAGAAGACGGAAAGACCACCAACCTGCCTGCGGTGAGTGAGTGAAAGGCCCTTGGAGTTAGCTTCATCGCGGGAGATTCCAATGATTCTGAACGCTTTGGTTTCAACAGCGTGAAGACGAGCTAGGTGTGAGGCAGGAGCACCAGCCCAGAGGGGAGAGCAGTATTCCATTGAGTTGGGGATGAAAGCCTTGTATGTGGTGAGGAGCGCAGGTGTGCCAAGGAAGGACTTCGCACGACGGAGGATGCCCAGTCGGCGACTGGCTTTGGAGGCTAGCGTGGAAATGTGGTTTTCCTCGGAAAGATCAAGGCAGATAGTGAGACCCAAAAGCTTGAGTGACAGAACTTCTTGGAGAGGATTGTTCAGAAAGTAGATGGGAGGGTTTTCCAGACAATATTTTCGGAGAGACATAGAGTGTGAGATTTGTCAGGATTGAAAGACATGTCCCACTTGTTTGACCAGTCTGTGATTTTGTCCAGGTCTGCAGGGAGTGAGGAGGCTGCAGACTGCCGATCTGAGGGTTGAGGAATGGAGCGGCATAGAGTGGAGTCATCAGCAAAGAGATAGAGAGGATTTTCCAGAGAGACGGAGGGATCATTGATGAAGACCAGAAAAAGCACAGGGCCCAGGACACTGCCTTGCGGAACTTCAGCCTGAACAGGAAGGGGAGATGAGAGAAATCCATTCAGGGCCACATGTTGACTACGACCAGAGAGGAAGTCCGCAAGCCATGCTTGGAGATTTCCATGGATACCATAGGAGGAGAGTTTGGAGAGCAGAACGGGGTGCCAGACTGTATCAAAGGCACATGATATGTCAAGGGAGACAGCTCTGATTTCCTGTTTGGCATTAAGGACCTCCATCCATTGTTGAGACAGCAGAATAGGCATGTCCAGAGTAGAATGACCTGGTATGAATCCAAATTGATGCTCCGAGATCAAGCCATTGGAGAAGAGGAAGGATTTGATGTCAGAAGCGATGATCGATTCCATAACCTTGCTGATTATTGGGAGCAAGCTGATTGGTCTGTCGTTGCAAGGATCTGTTTTTGCACCTTTTTGTGTAAAGCTGTAATGTTGGCTGATTTCCAAGCTGATGGCAGATGACCTTGAGCAAAAGAGAGGGCAAAGAGAACAGAGAGAAGGTGAGATAGAGTAGAAGAACAGGATTTTACGACCGGTGGGCTGATGCCGTCTGGTCCAGTTGCAGAATCAGAGTCGAGGTTTCACAAAAACTTCTCCACCTTGTCAGGAGAGAAGGACACAGAGTCCTGGAGCAGCTGAGTTCGACTGGGAAAGGTGGGTACAGAGAGAGAGATGGGTTCGGGACACAAGATTTTGATGCAAACACAGAGTTGAGGCATTCGGCTTTTTCACGTGCGGTGTCAGCTGTGTCGCCGTTTGATTTCAGGGAGGGGATTGAGGGGGGAACAAACACCAGAAACAGACTTGATCAACCCACAAGGCAAACATGAAGACCAAGGAGCTTTGCAAAGAAATCAGACATAATGTGGTGGAGAAGCACCGTTCAGGAGCGGGTTAAAATAAGATTTTAATGTCACACATTATCCCTTGGAGTATGGTGAGATGAGGAGCTTTCAAGAGAAGCGAGACATAAAGTTGTGGAGAAGCAGTGAACCAGCTCAGTGATGACATATATTCTGAGTAATGGCCAATCCATGAATGCACTTCTGCCTCTGATCTGCAAGAGAAACAGCTTTTATCGAGTGTCATATGGAGAGTGAGGAGGAGGGAAGGGAGGAAAGTGGAACAGTAGCAAAGACGAATGGATCGTAGAGGGTAGGGGGGGGGGGGGGGGACGAAGATTAAATTTGAGTAATATATTTGGAATTAAACATTTTAATTTTTACTCCTGAGATATCTTACGATAATTCACCAAATGTCCGTCCGTCCGTTCGAAGGTACCGCAAAAACGGCTCAACCTATCGCAACGATATTTTGGGTGGGTATTCCTGGGACCTCTGGGAGTAAAATTGGCTATATTATTTTTCCAAATTTTCCAATTTTTCCAAACACGATGGAATAATATTTACCGATATGAACAGTGATGTGGCTTTTGTTGAAATTCTACAAATACTGTTTATTCTACGTACCAGGATAGAGTAGATCGACTCCTGACAAACTCTTCTGATATAAACGTGCGGCTCCGAAGTAACATGGCAGCGTGTGCAAAGCGACTGAGAAACAGGTGTAGCGGCCGCTTCCGTGTTACAGATTCGGCGCGCACTCTTCACACATAAACGTGCGACTGAGAATGAGTGTAGCGGCCGCTTCCGTTTTGCAGAATTCAATCTTTTTTCAAAATGGGCGCCATGTACTCGTTAGATTTTGATGATTTGCGTGTGATATGATTCAACGGATGTTTATATGAATCGTTTAAAATAAAAAAAAGCCTTCAATTTCTCATATTTTTCCTTTTCATTTGGGCTTCCCAATTGAAGCCCCACCCATAGGGCGGGTACCATTGCTAGTCTGATTAATATGATGACTGAAAGAGGCATTGTTTTTCAATTTCTGCAGTGAGGCTTTGGAGCACTTTCCCCTGCACTTCTCATTCCAAGATGGAGTTGTTTCACATCTTTGCCCATTGATGGATGAGCCTTTTTGGGTGCTGAACGTGAAACGTGGATTGCTGAGTGCATTGCAGAACTCTCTGCCTTTCACAGGCCAGGAGAAGCTGGACGAGGTAAACTTTACCACACAGTGAAACATACCATACAATCTTACGACTGTACTTACAGATGGACCTCTTATGTGAATCATGTGACAGATGGGTTGATTGAAATGGATCATAAATCACCTTTTATGAAGGGAGAATGTATTGAAATAATGTCAGAAGAGTTAATTGTGATTCGTGTCCTGGTGGAAGCCTGGTGTTGGCTGAGCGGTTAGGGTGCCGGCTTGGGATGCTCGGATCCTGTAGTCTAGTAGGAAGACTAGGTCCCCCTGCACCCCCCGGAGATATACTTCTAATCAGTGTTTCTAGATTGGAAAAAATGTGTAGAAAATGACTAGCTATGGCCCCAAGCTGAAAAAATGTCCCACATACCATTTTTATGCAAATTACTGCTGCAAATTTTATGCAAAATTATGCAAATTTTATGCAAATTTTTGATGAGGAGTAGAGTTGAGGGGTCTTTGAGGGCTTCATCGAGGTGCTCTCGGTTGCAAGACTGGGTCATTCTGAGAAGCACAGCAGGGTCAGAGATCATGATGTTCTCCTCCTCAGTGAATCTCTCCATCAACAGCCTCTCCATTGCCTCACACACTGTTTTGAGGCAAAAGAGGGACTTTGCGTAGGCCTTTCCACTGAGAACACCTTTGAGAGATCCACTTGTTACTAGTTGTGCCTCAAAGAGAATCTCTGCATATCCAGAACCACGCATCTTGTGTCCAGTGAGCATCCCGATGTAGTTCATGGATGTGTGGAAGGGTCCAATCGTTACTACATGACTAGCAAATTCATTTGGCCAGCGCCAGATGATGGGAAGGGCTTTCATGCAGACACCCAGATCAAATGTATTCAGGACCCATCTCTGACCCACCTCAGCAGTTGCTGCCTCGGAACGCTTCAGTAGCTCACGAACAACTGCGTTGTCTGTGATCGGTTGGTGGATAGGCGTGCAGTAGTCGACTGTTGATTTGCTGGGTGGGGGAGAACCAGTTGCAGAGGTGAAACCCCCTAGCCCAGGCACAGGCTGCAGGCCATTGCCATGCCATGCAGGCACCAGGCACAGACCGATCACAGACAACGCAGTTGTTCGTGAGCTACTGAAGCGTTCCGAGGCAGCAACTGCTGAGGTGGGTCAGAGATGGGTCCTGAATACATTTGATCTGGGTGTCTGCATGAAAGCCCTTCCCATCATCTGGCGCTGGCCAAATGAATTTGCTAGTCATGTAGTAACGATTGGACCCTTCCACACATCCATGAACTACATCGGGATGCTCACTGGACACAAGATGCGTGGTTCTGGATATGCAGAGATTCTCTTTGAGGCACAACTAGTAACAAGTGGATCTCTCAAAGGTGTTCTCAGTGGAAAGGCCTACGCAAAGTCCCTCTTTTGCCTCAAAACAGTGTGTGAGGCAATGGAGAGGCTGTTGATGGAGAGATTCACTGAGGAGGAGAACATCATGATCTCTGACCCTGCTGTGCTTCTCAGAATGACCCAGTCTTGCAACCGAGAGCACCTCGATGAAGCCCTCAAAGACCCCTCAACTCTACTCCTCATCAAAAATTTGCATAAAATTTGCATAATTTTGCATAAAATTTGCAGCAGTAATTTGCATAAAAATGGTATGTGGGACATTTTTTCAGCTTGGGGCCATAGCTAGTCATTTTCTACACATTTTTTCCAATCTAGAAACACTGATTAGAAGTATATCTCCGGGGGGTGCAGGGGGACCTAGTCTTCCTACTAGACTACTGGGTTCGAATACCGGTCGATCGCTGAATTAACGCCAGGGGGGTTGACTCAGCCTGTTATCCTTCCGAGGTCGGCAAATTGAGTACCAGCTTTCTGGGATGAATGATCACGGTGTGTACCCCGATTTAGAATAGGTACACCGTATCCCTGCGCATCGTAAGAGGCGACTAAGGGTTGGTGTCAGGAAGGGCATCCGGCCATAAAAACATTGCCTCAAACAGGAAACCATGATTGTCATGGGGCCCGCATGGCTAACTCCTGCTCTAGCGGGGAAAATGGGCTTAAAACGATCATTCATTATTATCATTCGTGTCCTGGTGGAGCAGGGGGAAAACATCAGGTAAGCAGAGATTATGAAGATAGCTGAAGCATGTTGTGTTTTATTGCAAAAGTCATAGACCTGGCTTGTAGATTAACATTTTATTTGCCCTCATTTGTGTGGAATGTTGGCTTGCATATATGTTTGTATGTGTATATATATATTATATATATATATATATATATATATATATATATATATATATATATATATATATATATATATATATATATACACATACACATACACATACACATACACATACACATCCACATACACACGGTTATTGTAAAATAAGATAAAGATTGTCGGGATAATGCAGAGGAAGTGGAGGGTATACATTCGTAATTGAAGCTGCAAAACGGCCTTTAATGAAAGAAAGCACAGTTGTTATTATTTGCTTTTTCTACTATGACACCCATTTATAATTAAACTCCAATATTATGATTGAAAGGAGTTACTCTACAGCCATTGTAAAGCATTCTATGCTAAATCAAAAGGTGATCTCATTTCTGCAGGTCGATATTTCTGGTGTTTGCCCAACCGTTTATCAGAAGAAAGGAGATTCACTTTTGAAGACAAAAGACTTGGAGAACTGTTCATCCAGAGCTTTACCCAACACGTTCCTGCAGATGGCCTCACTACAAGACACAAAATCTGTAAGTCATTCCTTGATAAGGGAAGCATATCCAAGACAAGACATGATTTTGCTTTTGGTAGTTAAAGAGTGAAACGCTCTTTTTTATTTAGACTGAAAGCTATTCACCGATTTTGCATCAATTATAATCTCTTAAAGTTACGACTATAACTTGAATATGATCCTCCTTTTAATGCTGAACTGCTTCTGTCTTTGGCTTCAGCACATTGCCTAACCACTGACATCTTGCAAATAATTGCACATTTGCTTGTGATACTTTGTGTTCTTTTGATCATGAAACAAGAGTTATTTCTGATAATAAATAGTTAAAGTGAGGTGTTGATTTATCAGAAATGTTGCTTTTTGATTTTGAAAAAAAAGAAACAAGTAGATACATTCAAAGTACACCGCCCCCATGCCAAATAACTAAATAACATCATCCAGCACGATATTGCCGGGGCGCCTTCGCTCTCTTGCCTTCGGCGCCCAGTGATACCGCCATGCAGCACAACGAGATGATATTGGGAGGGAGAGGTAGGTGTACAATAATTGATTGATTAATTGAGTAATTAAAATCAATAAATAATGATCATAAATTAATTTCTTAATCAATTGGCTAATAGCATACCTCAACAACCAGTGTTTCATCCAAAGCTGTAACCTTTTCAAAATTAATTAAATTCATCAATCAAAAATTAAATAATTATTTGATTAATTGATCAATCAAAAAGGAATGAATCGATTAATTGATTACTCAATAAATCAAAAATATCCTTTACAGCCAAATCACTTGGTCATTGGCATGTCCAAATATCAGCTTCCTAACTCAAAAGGTGCCTGAGATAATGGCAAGAAAAGAAAGGAAATGTCGAAGTACTTAAATAATCGCTGATAATTAAATAACTCATCAATTAATCGATTAATCAAAAAACAAAAATTACAGTTTTTGACAAAGTACTTGCTTACTCTTGTGCTGAAATTTCAGCTTCCTAGCTCAAAGGATTGCTGAGATATCGCCCGGACAAACAAACACGAAAGAAAACAAGTAAAGATACATTCATAGTACACCTCCCCCATGCCAAATAATTAAATATCCCCCAGCGCGGCATTGCCGGGGCACCTCCGGCGCCCGGCAATACCGCAGTGCAGCTCAAATGTACTCTGTTGGGAGGGAGAATGAATGAATGAATGATTGATTAATTGCATAATTAAAATCAATAAAAGATAATCATAAAATATTTTCTTCATCAATTGGCTAATAGCATAACTAAACCACTTGTGCTTCATCCAAAGATTGTCTTTTAGAAATATAATTTAAAAAGTCTTGAATAAAAAATTGAATAATTAATCTATTAATCGATGAATAATTAATCAATGAAATGATTAATCAATAAATCAAAAATATCCTTTATAGCCACATCACTTGGACACTGTCATGTCCAAATATTAGCTTCCCAGCTCAAAAGGTGCCTGAGATATTGCCCAGATGAGAAGTAAAATAAATAAAGAATTAATAATGAAAATAAATAAATAACCATCATAAAAAATTAAATAGTTAATCAATTGGCTAATATAATACATAAACCACCACCATTTCATCCGAATCTGTAACTTAAAAAAAATTAATTAATTAAGTTATTCATCGAATAAAAATAATTAATCGATTAATTCATTAATCAATAAATCAAAAATAGCCTTTGCAGCCAGATCACTTGGTCATTGTCATGTCCAAATATCAGCTTCCTCGGTCAAAAGGTGCCTGAGATATTTCCCAGATGAGAAATAAAATAAATAAATAATTAATAATGAAAATAAATAAATAATAATTATAAAAAAAAAACAAAAAAACAAAATTAAATCAATTAATTGATGAATCCAAAAACAAAAAATATCGTTTTTGACAAAGTACTTTTTGTATACAAGATCGAGGCTCGTGAAAGAGCGAACATTAATCAAACAGAAAGACAAACCGACACAAAACATATAACATCGGGAGTGGTAGACAAGATGGGGAGAGAGGGGGAAGGACACAAACACAACATTTGAGAGCAGGGACCGAGAGACATGGAGACATCGAGAGATCTGAGAGAGGGCGAGGGCTTTGGGGGGGGGGGGGGGCCTTGCTCACTATTGTGCCGAAATTTTAGCTTCATTGCTCGCAGGATCGCTGAGATATCGCCCGGCCATCAAGCAAGAAAACAAGATAGCAATAAAGAAAACAACCAGAGTGAAAACTGAGTACTCCCTTTCAGCGTGCATCACTGCCGAGCATCCTTCGGTGCCCAGCAATGACGTTATGCAGCGCCTGGAGATGGCATAGGAAAGGAGTGGTGTACAACAAGTACAAACACATTCAAAGTACACTGCCCCCATGCCAAATAATTAAGTATCCTCTAGCGCGGCATTGCTGGGGCGCGCGAGCGCCCGGCAATACCGCAAAGCAGCTCGTAGAGGCTGCATTGGGGGGGGGGGGGGGGGGGAAGGTGTACACCAATTGATTGATTAATTGTATAATTACAATCAATAAAACATTATCACAAAATATTTTCTTCATCAATTGGCTAATAGCATAACTAAACCACTAGTGCTTCATCCGAAGATGTATCTTTTAGAAATTTAATTAAATAAGTCATTATCAAAAAATTAAATAATTAATTGATTAATCAATAAACAATTAATCGATTAATCAATAAATAATTAATCGATTAAATGATTAATCAATAAATCAAAAATATCCTTGATAGTCACATCACTTGGTCACTCATGTCCAAATATTAGCTTCTGAGCTCAAAAGGTGCCTGAGATATTGGCCAAATGAGAAAGAAAATAAATAAATGATTAATAATGAAAATGAATAAATAATAATCATAAAAAAATTAAATTATTCATCAATTCGGTCAGAGAACACATCATCCACCACCATTTCATCAGAATCTGTAACTTAAAAAAAAAAAAAATTCAGTCATTAATCGAATAATTAAATTAATTAATCGATTAATTGATTAATTGATTAATTAATAAATCAAAAATAGCCTTTGCAGCCAAATCACCTGATCATTGGCATGTCCAAATATCAGCTTCCTAACTCAAAAGGTGCCTGAGTTAATGGTCAGAAGAGAAAGGAAATTTCATTAATTAAATAAGTACTTAATTAATCGCTAATAATTAAATAACTCCTCAATTAATTGATTATTCCAAAAACAAAAATACTGTTTTTGACAAAGGACTTGCTCACTACTGTGCCGAAATTTCAGCTTCCTAGCTCAAAGGATGGCTGAGATATCGTCCGGACAAACAAACAAGAAAACAAACAAACAAACAAACAGAGTGAAAACTGAGTACTCCCTTTCAGCGTGCGTCACTGCTGAGCCCCCTTCGTTGCCCAGCAATGACGATTTGCAATGCCTGGAGATGGCATAGGAAAGGTGCGGTGTACAACAAACAAACAGAGTGAAAACTGAGTACTCCCTTTCAGCGTGCGTCACTGCTGAGCCCCCTTCGGTGCCCAGCAATGACGATTTGCAATGCCTGGAGATGGCATAGGAAAGGTGCGGTGTACAATAAATCAAAAATAGCCTTTGCAGCTAAATCACCTGGTCATTGGCATGTCCAAATATCAGCTTCCTAACTCAAAAGGTGCCTGAGTTAATGGTCAGAAGAGAAAGGAAATTTGATTAATTAGATAAGTACTTAATTAATCGCTAATAATTAAATAACTCCTCAAATAATTGATTAATCAAAAAACAAAAAATACCGTTTTTGCAATACCGTTTTTGCAAAAAAACAATGGAAGACATGCCATTTCAGGGTAAGTGATTGTAAAGTTTCTTTCATATTTTCATTGATCAACCTAATCCACCCTCTTGCTTGGTGATGACGTGAATGGGAATTTTCATGTAAAACTACTTGACTGATAAAATAACATTTCGGAACATCATTTTCTGAATTGTTTGCTTCATTGAGATACCTTCTGTCTCAATGAGAAGAGGAAGAAGTTGTTTCTTGGGTTTGTTGATCTGGAGAAAGCATTCGATAGGGTTCCACGTGGAGTAGTGACATGAGCATTGAGGAAGTTAGGAGTGGAGGAATGCTTGATCAGAGTAGTGATGGCAATGTACAAAAGAGCGTGCACAGCTGTAAGGACGAAGCACGGGAACAATGGTGAGTTTGAGGTGAAGGTGGGAGTGCATCAGGGGTCGGTACTAAGTCCGCTACTATTTGTAGCTGTCATGGAGGTGCTTGCTCAGAACGTAAAGGAGGGTTTACCGTGGGAGTTGTTGTATGCAGATGATCTGGTGTTGATTGCAGAAAGTATGGATGGACTGAAGGAGAAAATGAACAAGTCGAAGGAATGTATGGAGACAAAAGGTCTGAAGGTGAATATCGGAAAAACGAAGGTGATGGCAAGTGGTAAAGCATGTGGTGAGGTGGAAAGAACTGGGAAGTGGCCATGTGCTGTGTGCAGGAAGGGTGTCGGAGTGAATTTCATTCAATGTCCAATGTGCGCTGAGTGGGTTCATCAAAAATGTAGTGGTTTGAGAGGGTCATTAACCAGTGTGGCAGCTACATTCAAGTGTAAGGTGTGCACAGAGGGAGCTGCAGATGGAGGAAATGTTGAGTTGGATCTTGGAGACGGCATGAAGCTGGAAGGTGTGAAAACATTTTGTTACCTAGGAGACATGCTGAATGGAGAAGGTGGATCAGACTCGGCAACGGTTGCTTGAGTGAGATGTGCATGGAAGACGTTTCGGGAACTGAGTGGCGTGCTGACGAGGAGGGGAGTGTCGTTGAAGCTGAAGCTGAAGGGAAAGGTGTATGCTGCATGTGTGAGAAGTGTTATGATTTATGGGAGAGGGACATGAGTCATGAACGTATAGCAGCAACGAAGGCTGGAAAGGGTGGAAATGCGAATGGTTCGGTGGATGTGTGGAGTATCGTTGAGAGAGAGGAAGACAAATGATGTATTGCGAAAGATGATGGGAATAGAGCCTGTGATGGATGCTGTGAAGAGAACAGGTTGAGATGGTTTGGTCATGTGTTGAGGAAGGATGAAAGTGACTGGTTGAGCAGAGTGATGGAAATGAATGTCGAAGGAAGTAGAGGACGGGGAAGACCGAGAAAGACTTGGCTAAAGATGGTCGAAGAAGAAATGCGGGCAAGGGGGTTAACAAGGGGAGATGCAGAAAATAGGGCAAAATGGAGAACATTGTCATGGGGACCGCAAGGCTAACCCCCGCTCTTGCAGGGCAAATGGCCTTAAAATGCCTGTTGTTGTTGTTGTTGTATTAAGATACCTTCTCTGATTGCAGAATGTTACAAACCTCAGAGCTTCACTATTATGAGAAGTAAATTCCATAAATACATTTTTAGGAGTGGAAAAAATTGTAACAAGAGAGACTTGCTTTTCACACATCGATTTTGAAAATTACTCAAGGAAAAATATATATATTTGTGGAAATTCGTGTCAAGGTGGAGAAATGACTTTTGTGTTTAATGGTCAGTGTTGATCAGAAATAGTGCTGTGAATGTAGCAGAGGAAGCTTTTTTGTTTGTTTTTTTAAGGCAAATACCTCAGGTAATCTTTTTGTTCATTGGGGAAGGCCGGGACAAGAGGGTGGGAAGGGGGAGATTGTGGTGTGGAAACTGTGAAACTACCTTTTTCCTTTTCTTTTCCGGAAATGTTTGTCAATAGTTTAATATTGAACAGAAACTAGCTTTGGCTTTATAAGATGAGGTTGCTCATGGTATTTGTGATGCAAATTTTGTTTATGTGCCATTGGATAATTGGAGAAGTATTTTGTCATTATTGGTATGTTCAACTGAAGTTAATTGATGTTGTATTATTCTATTTCTTACATCGAGTTGGTAGTCCTATTAAAGTGTGAAATATGTCATTTGCAGACGCAGCTCCTTCAAGGACGGTTAGAATGCACCCAGAACTACCATGAAGGTGTTTTGAATCATGTTAACTGCTCTGAGATCCTCTCATTCCGACCTTTCTCAGAGGATGGACAAGGAGTGCGAAGCAGAGTGGAAGTTACATTAAACCTTAAAGGAAGCAGGCGAAGCATCACTATCAAACCAGGTCTTTGGGCACACCTTATACAATTACCTACAAATTTGAATTCAATGTGCAATCCTTGTAAGACGAAAGCTGATGATGGCATACGACTTTGTTTTTTTTTATTGGATAGAGGGCCTACTTTTCCCTTTAGGATTGTATAAAAAACAGTTGCACTCTCTGCATCTGTCCAGTTCTGAGAGTGATTCTGCAATGTTTTAATTGTCCACAGACCAAATTTGCTGATGTTTGGATAAATTATGCAGGAATATTCAAATTATGACGAAAGGCACACATCCATTAACACCAAAATAGTTTCTATGACTATCTAAAGTCACCTTTTGAATCCGACCAACCCAAGTTGCGTCATTGCCTCGTGTCATGTCGAAATCTTCCCTACTAAGGGTCAAATTCATCAATGTGGCCAAAATAAGTCATGGTATAAATGTTTATCCTTGTCGCCATGTAATGAATATGGGGTGTGCTCAGTTCCCAAGTTTATTGTCGAGCACTCGCTGGCCTGGTGTTGGCTTAGCGGTTGGGGGGGCTGGCTTGGGATCCTAGGATCCTGGGTTCGAATCTTGGTCGATCGCTGAATTAACACCAGGGGGGTTGACTCAGCCTGTCATCCTTCCAAGGTCGGCAAATTGAGTACCAGCTTGCTGATAATTCCCTGTGTGTCGCAAGAGATGACCAACAGGGTTGGTGGCAGGAAGGGCATCCGGACATAAAACATTGCTTCAAAAAGGGGATCACGGTGCCCGAAAAAGGCCATCCCCTGCTCTGCGGGGGAAAATGGCCTCCAAAGGTGGTTCTTTTTTTTTTCTTATTCGCCAAGTGGCGAAAGTACTCAAGCAAGCACTCCATTCAAAACCGTTGATAAGGAACGGCTGGCATGGTAAGGGCTAGCTAGCTGCTTGGTAACTGAACATACCCCTGGATACATTGGCAGTATACAGTATAAATACAAAATGTCATAAAAAGGACGGTTTTTTAAATTAAAGACTTCAAATATTAATCACAAGTATTGCAGGTCTCAGTAGAATGACACCCTATTCTATGGAGGTATTAATTAAGACGACAGTGCAGAATGAGGGATGACAACCTTGCTTACATAAATACACCTATAGTTATAAGAATCGCTAATTTCTTAACTTTTACAGATTTCACTCCAGATTTTCTAGGTTATTTAGTCCACCATAGTACGGCAGATAGGTGAAATATTTGGGAGAATTGTGACTTTGATGATACAAGCACGAGAGTTGGCACACAGTTAGAGTATGCCCTAAGGAAGATATTTGGCTCTAGGGCCATTGCAGATTTGTCCTGTGACAACAATGGCGGCCATTTTTCAAAAAAGGACAAATCTGCGATGGCCCAAGAGCCAAATACTTTTCTTAGGACATACTCTGTGTGCCAAATGCCATGCTTGTATCATCAAAGGCACAATTCCTGCACCTATCTGCCATACTACCAGCTCCAATCCTCAAATCAGAACACAGATTATGATTGTGAACTTTAATTAGTCTGTGGGAGGTCATTGTGGAAAATTGCATCAAATAATGCATAAAAGCACTCCATGCTCCTAATTTGAAAACTATAGCACCGACAAAAGTGATGTATGCAGTCATTTGTAAGGATGAAGATCAGACATTCAATGATGTGTGAGAAAGTGAAAAAAAAAAATTTGAGAGTTTAATCATGTAGAAACCACTGCGGCCTGTTCCAAGGCAAGGCAATTTTGAACAGGCCGAAATAAAGCTTAAGACCCCTGGGAGGGATAGCACGCTGACCAAGGATAAAGCCTGCTTTTGTTTTAATTTAACAAGCTGGTTAATTATCTCCAAAAGGCATGTTTAAATTTACACAAACATCCAGTTTTCTTTCATGCGCTCCCTTGAAGTTTCCTTATTATGCATGCAAATTTTTGGGCCACTAGGTTTCATGGTTTTGGAGTTATGTAGGAGACATACACACTAACTAACTGACTGACTGACTGACGCACATTCTCTTTTATTACCATAGATATGCAAGTACTGCAAAACTGGAGGTTTTTGGAAGCAGTAAAAAGGTGATTTGTGTTCGACAGTGTTCAAGTATAAAATTCAATTTAAATAAAATAAGGATTTTAAAAGTCAAAAAAAAAAATCCGGAAGTTTACCGCCATTGATGCAGTGTCTTTTACACCACCTTACTTAAACTTATTACACTATAAATATTTAAAATAAATACTGATCGTTTCACAATGGTTTTCCAAACCAAGTTTATTTAATCGATTGATTTATAGCCAGGGCTCAGTCGATGCTTCTTAAGGCCTTTATTTACGGTTTTAAATGGCAAAAAGTAGAATTAAGGCATATTTCATGAAAGAGGTTCTCAAACTTTTTGGAAGACTCTCATTCCTTACAAATATACCTGTTCAATCCTTCTTGCTTAGACCCCACATGGACAGATGTCAATCCTAAAAACATACATGAGCACATTTTGATGCAATGCCAAAAATATTTGGCCCAGTTGCATAAAATTCCCTTATCCTTAAAGTTTTCTAAAAAAAAAACATTTAAAAAGAAAACGAAATCTAGAAAGTTATTTACATTCCATTTATCATGAATGTGATTGAATCAACTTTTCAATTGTAGCATTTAGTAACCTTCTACATAAGAGAGATGTCTGTCTGTCTGTGTGTCGCCATTTTTCTCAGAGATGGCTGAACGGATCTTCGTCAAACTTTCAGAGGTTCATCAGTGAGTGCCTGGGAGTGTTTTAGGCAAAATAAATCTTTCCCCGAAAAAAAAAGATCCTTTTTTTGGAGTTAAAAAAAAAAGATCGCTCGATAGTGCCTAAGATTTTAAAAATTAATGACAGTTATATACGAGTACACATTCACATAAATAAATACAAAACAATCACCAGACATTTGAATACAAATAAATCAAACAATTCCGGAAGTGTACGAAGTTGGTAGTATGGCTTCTTCCTCTTCCTGATCGGCAACACACTTAACTCAGAAACGTGATGAACGCCACATTCACCCACCAGCAGATATATGAACCCCCTTCCTCTCCTGCCTACCCTCCCCCCCTCCCCTTCCCCCTCCTTCTCCCCCTTGCTCCCCTTTCCCCTCCTCCAACCCCTCCCTCCCTCCAACCCCGGCCTACCCCTACCCTTTCCCCCTCCCCTTCCCCCTCCACCACCCACCCCCCTCCCATCCCCCGCCGGGCAACGCCGGGTACTTCTGCTTGTATTGTATAAAACAACTGTGTTTAGAGCTGTTGTGGAATATGATTTCCTTCAATGTCGGCCGAAACTTGCTATGTGAGCCGTGAAGAACTGTCGATGTGTCGTGCTTGCAGAGCATCGGTCTCTGAGAGTGACAAACCTCTTGTATGAGAGAGAGAGTGGTTTAAGGACGGAGCGAAGAGAACTGCATGCAAAAGATGTGATGGAGACCGTTCAACGATTGTGTGGCCCGTACAATCCTCCTGTTGAGGTGCCCAGATTTTTCCCGTCATACCTCATGTACTGCATTGGCATTTATTTAGGGTTACTTGTGCCATATTGTTGGATATTGTGCAGGCCATTCTCCCTCTACCCTCCTCTCTCTGATCTCTTTCTTTCCCCCTCTCTTTTCCCTCCTCTTTCCTTCTTTCCCCCTCTTTTTCTCCTCATCCACTATTTTCTTCCTCTTTTCCTCCTGTTCACATCCTCTTCCCCACTCGACTCCCTCTTTCATTGTTACCAGGATATAAGGTCCGTCGCTTCGCTGACGGGAACACCAATCTTTGCGTAATTGAAAAAAAAGAAGGTTGTGGTTGTTTGTTGTTCAAAAAGACATTAAATGAAAGAAATTGGAAAAAATAAAACTAGGACGTGTATAGGGAGAGTGTTAAAGAAATATTCATCACAGCCTTTTTAGATGCTGATTTGCAAATAATATACTATACAACACACTAAGAGGAAGATCAAAATGAAAAAAATTCTCACCCTCTCTCTCCCCTCGTTTCTTTCTTTTGAATAAACTAGGGCATGCCCGTACTATATCTATATCTAAAATTATATCCCCCCCCTCTATTTACATGAAATGGTTTGGTCCAAAGCGAACGGCTTGCGAGTGGTGACAATCCCCCCCCTCTATTTACATGCAATGGTTTGGTCCAAAGCGAACGGCTTCCGGAGTTTGGTAAAGAAATCGCCATCGCGTGCACAAACGCGCAGGAAAGCGAATGAATCGCAAATGCGTTTTTATTAGTTGTAAAACATAGTTTAACGCCAACATAGTTTGCAAACGTGAAATAAATGAATACGCTCTCAAATGTGCCATCCGAGGCAGAGTGTGCCCGCCACGTTCGGCACACGCGATCGTTCGCTGCTCTCTGATTGGTTGAATCGTTTTTTGGACATAGCTCGGTAAGTAATTGTCCGATTAATATGAAACCTTGAAAAGGCACATCCTCGGGTCCCCAGCAATATACCTGGCAAGTTAAAAGTATATCGGACCCGTGGTTGTCGAGAAACAGCGGTCACAGACAAACGTACAGACGTACAGACAGACAGACAGAGATTACTGGAATTATAGATAGATAAATAGTCTCCGTACGTATTAGGCACGCGCCAGGCCAGGAAACAATCTCTGATGGCCCCTTGTGTCTGTGTGCTCTCTGGTTTCTCGTATCTCGAGCACTCCCAATTCTCAGCTAGTAAATGCGTATGATTCGTATGGTTTGGATTCGAGGAGATATCAGAGCTGCTTTTTTGTTCGTATGTTTTTCTCACCTGTGTTGCAAGTTGACTGTAGAGTGTAGAGCGACCTGCTTTGTGATGCTTTCATAGGCGGTGTATATTCGTAAAAGGTGTTTCATAGGGCGATATTAAAATGGAAATGTTGAAAGAAAAACTATTGAATATAGAAAGCGTTTGCTGAATCTAATCGATATGCGAAATGGGATTGAATGAGGCTCGGCATTATTATATGTGAGGAAGATGATGAAGGAGGAGGATTTTTTTTATTTTAATGTAAATTTGTATGATTTGGATTCGTGGAGATTCATGTCGATTTGGAATCAACATGGTGGATAAAACATCTTTGTAGGGAGAGGGATAAGTGGTTATTAGGCCATGGGCCACATATGGTCCACGAGCATCCCCCCCACCTCTAAACCAAACCAACTTTTTTTGAAGCCCAGAGGCATACTAAACACGATTCCAAATGTTACCAAGAAAAATTTAGGGATGCAATGCCCATTTCGGCTCAACAAAGTAGGGTACCCTCATAATTATGCCGACGCTCTCCGACGTCGACCGAACTTTGACTACTGATTATAATCTTCCACCAGAGGCCTCAAATAGCTCCTATTTCAATATATGATATACCAAATGAAAGATTATGAGCTGTTCTTTTTGAATATGTGGTAAATGAAACTATTGGGACAACTAGTTAAATAAACAGCTCTGCGGAACACAATAATTCAACCCGCGACTGCTTCTTCAATGAAATATTGGTATTTATTTCACAATCAGATTTTTTAACATTTATTTACATGGAAACTTTTCAATGTTGTATTAATCTCTTCATCGTGTATTACATTTGCTTTCAGGCGATACCTTCATATTTTTTCTAACAAGAGCCAATCTGAAATAACAGCCATTTGAATGTTTTAGATTCAACGTTTTGGAACGTTAACATGTACTATATTAACAATCCAGTTGCACAGCAATACCTATATTACATAACGTTTTTATATGCATATATACTAAACTGATTTTAAATTTCTTTTGTTGAGAATACAAGATACTAAGCAAACATGTTTATTTATTTTAATCAATAGTTGTGACTCTATCCAATATGGCCATCACATAGTGCCAAAAATCGCTTAACCACGTAACAGTCTGCAAGAGAATCCTGTTTCTTCAGCGTCATTGATCGTTGCTTGTTCTTTGGTAGTGCTGGGATTTCTGGTTTTGAACCACCTGTCTCAGATCCTTCGATATCTTGGAGCATGATCCCATGAGCAGTGTGGACAGAGGACTTGCCAGTCATATCATTAAGCAATTGGTCAAAGTTGTCGAATTCTGAGTGAAATACACTGGGTGCTGTGGGTGACCTTACGATCTGACTTGACAGCATTGAGGATGTTTCAGTCACAGCCTCAGCCAATGCTGTCTCGAGCTCCAAAGAAAAGCTGTAACTCTCACAATGACCAAGACGATTTAAGAGTGTTACTAGCTTCTCACTCCGAAACAGGTGCCGAAGAGTCATACACAGAAGTATGTGCTTTGGGTGCTTCCATGATCCATTTGTTGCCGCTCGACAGAGGTCTTGACCTATTGACTGAACAAGTCTATGAACTCTTGCTGATGTATGAACTGCTTTGCCAGTTATCGCATAGAGTAAGAAACGTTCAATTTCTGCTGGAATTACTATCTGGTTGTTGGTAAGGTCTTGAGCTGTTGGTGGCCATTTGACCTCTGTAGAGTTATTGTATGCCTCTTGTATTGACTGGTGCATTTGTGTGCCGACAAGTGCAACTGTGTCTTCTGAAGCTAATTGATAGGCTTTTCGAACAGCTGAATCGACATTAATTTGAGTATTGTATACCAAGTATGATTGGAAATCTCCCATTTGACAAAATCCCAGGCTCCTTTGGTAAGCATCATATTTCTCGAGCTTCTTCTTGAGGTTGGTGCTCCTGAAGTTGGGATTCGGGTGTGGACTGTCCTGAAGCCTATTGGTGTAGACCTTCAGCAAGACAGATAGCTTCATAATTTTCTTCTCAGCAATAATTTCTTTGCCAACCACTTTTGTCACTTCTGCCATTGCCATCTGGTGAGCTTTTTCTACTTCACGCTGTCTCTCTTGTTCATCAAGTCGATCACTTCGCCATTTTTCAGGGTTCTGTGTGTATCTGTTTCGACATGACCTGTGAAACTTTGCTTCACATGCAAAGAGGTCATGCCCCCTGATGCGTAAAAGGAGAGTTTCATCATTTCGCACCTCTGCTACATCAATGACATGTTTCCAGCCTTCCCGTTCAAAGTCTATGAGGCCTTCGGTTGTCCAGCTGCCTTGGATTTTTACTTTCTTTCTTGCTTCTGATCTGCAGAAGATACAATCAGCATGGAAGATAATGTGATCACTAGATGATCGGCGGGTTGATCGGGATTCTGGCAAAGATGATGTTTCTGCTTCTTTTAAGCGGTTCAGATTCATCGTAAAACGTTGATAGCATTCCCGGTGAAAACCATGCACTTCTTCAATAATGTCAGGTAGTTTTCTGCATGATTCTTCAAGTCGATAGGGTGAATCTTGAGGTTCAGCCATTCTTCTACGCTTGATCTCCTTCAACTTTTCCATCTTCAGTTCCGGATCCTTTACATTCGTCATCAGCTGTATTGGTCCATACTTCAGCCCTGGTACGTGTATGATGCAAATGGGTTCCGTGTCAGATGTACAATGCTTTCGCTTCTTGTGGGATGTCGAAGCCATGGTTAGATGCACGGTTCTCCAAGTATAGATGTCAGCATCGCAGTCTAAGTCCTACTCGCATCTGAAAGTACACATAAAATAAGAATTAAAAAAGCAGTTACTATTTTGCTTAAGTTAATAACAGGGGTTATTTATCCATATATCAAGATATCCATTATTTATAATTAGTATAATCTGCAAATAGAAAACTTAAATATGTAAATTGACAGCAGTTAAACTTAATTAATTCAAATGGTTGTTACCTGTTTTCTTCCATATTGAGGAGAGATCTTAACTATGTATTTAAAACATTCATTTGTGGAAAATGAATCTGAAATGCAACTAAAATAGGCATGGGTTACATATTCATTTCTTTTAGTGACAATCCCCATAGTTGTAGGAGAGGGCACTGTCATGTCACTTTTGGTGGCAAATTTGGATTTTGCTAGCTAGTGACAATTTTTCTTGTGATCTAAAAAGTGAATCAATTAATTACAATGCATATAAAAACATTACGGGATCATGCCGATGGGTATTGCCTGCATAACTGGATTCAATATAGTGCATGTTAACGTTCCACAACGTTGAATCTAAAACATTCAAATGGCTGTTATTTCAGATTGGCTCTTGTTAGAAAAAATATGAAGGTATCGCCTGAAAGCAAATGTAATACACGATGAAGAGATTAATACAACATTGAAAAGTTTCCATGTAAATAAATGTTAAAAAATCTGATTGTGAAATAAATACCAATATTTCATTGAAGAAGCAGTCGCGGGTTGAATTATTGTGTTCCGCAGAGCTGTTTATTTAACTAGTTGTCCCAATAGTTTCATTTACCACATATTCAAAAAGAACAGCTCATAATCTTTCATTTGGTATATCATATATTGAAATAGGAGCTATTTGAGGCCTCTGGTGGAAGATTATAATCAGTAGTCAAAGTTCGGTCGACGTCGGAGAGCGTCGGCATAATTATGAGGGTACCCTACTTTGTTGAGCCGAAATGGGCATTGCATCCCTAAATTTTTCTTGGTAACATTTGGAATCGTGTTTAGTATGCCTCTGGGCTTCAAAAAAAGTTGGTTTGGTTTAGAGGTGGGGGGGATGCTCGTGGACCATATGTGGCCCATGGCCTATTATGTTTACTTCCTGAGAATGGTTTTATTGAAATCCGATCTCAAGTTAACAAAGAAGGATTCCTGGGAGATCCTGCTCTCAGTGCAGGGATAACCAATGTCACATGTTGGCATTTGCAGTTTTGACACGCGTGTCCATGTACCCATAAAAAAAACTTTTTAAAAACCTTTTTTTTTTTGGATCACAAACATTCCTGGAAGTTACCTGAATCCACCGTAGTTGGATTTATTGAAATCCGTTCATCTGTTCTCAAGTTATAACACGGCAAACAAACAAACAGACACGGCTCCTTTTATAATATAGGTTTTTACAGGAACAAGGCTCATGGAAGAGCAAGGTTAAAATTAACAGTAGGATAAACATCATGGGATTGAACAAACAGGAAAAAGGAGAGGAAGGAGGGGAGGAAAAACTGAAACGAGCAAGTAAAATGGGTGAGTTAGGGAAGGTTAATGGGGGTAATAATGATCATGGGTCATAATTGTGGATGACAAAAGATGGAGGCGTTCTGGTTGCTTGAAGTGTTTGAGGAAAGAGTGATATAGAACAGCCTCTGGAATTTGGTTCCATAGATAGTGGAAGTGAGTAACAAAGCAGTTGAGGTGTGCAGTCAGCCTGATTTTGGAAGTTTAACCAGGAGGGGGTTACTAGAACAATGTGTGCATTCTGGGGTTGCTGGGGAGCATCGGAGGACCAAGTACTGAGAGAGCAGAGGGAATAATGCTGGGGACCTGCCTGGTGATGAGAGCAACAGAACCTGTTGACTTTGGCCTTATCATGGGAGATACCAATATTTTTGAGATCTTCAGATTTCACAAAATCCAGGAGAGACAGTCGTGAAGCTGAGTGCCATCACCAGCCTATATCCTCTTCCCACTCTTCCCATTCTTTGCATTCTTTCCACTTGCCCCCTTCTTTGCCCTTCTGCATGTCTCGGACTAATAGGAGCCCGGCTTACAGGTGCTCTTTCCCCTAATTTCACTGCCAGCGATGAAGGCTGCTAACGAGTCAATTGCCACCCATGATGTAGAAGCTTGGAGTACCAGGTTTCACCGCCATCACACGTGGCTACCAGGCCCAAACCCGCTGAAGTCCTGTTGAACACTGCTTCTGCTGTCTCAACAATGGATGGAGGTCCTCAATGCCAAACAGGAAATCAGAGCTGTCTCCCTTGACATATCACGTGCCTTCGATACGGTCTGGCACCCAGCTCTGCTCACCAAACTCTCCTCCTATGGTATCCATGGAAATCTCCATGCATGGCTTGCGGACTTCCTCTCTGGTCGTAGTCAACGTGTGGCCCTGAATGGATTTCTCTCATCTCCCCTTCCTGTTCAGGCTGGAGTTCCCCAAGGCAGTGTTCTGGGCCCTGTGCTTTTTCTGGTCTTTATCAATGATCTCTCCGACTCTCTGGAAAATCCTCTCTATCTCTTTGCTGATGACTCCACTCTCTGCCGCTCCATTCCTCTTCCCTCAGATCGGCAGTCTGCAGCCTCCTCACTCTCTGAAGACCTGGACAAAATCACAGTCTGGTCAAACAAGTGGAACATGCCTTTCAATCCTGACAAATCTCACACACTTACTATGTCTCTCCGAAAAGATCGACTGGACAACCCTCCCATCTACTTTCTCAACAATCCTCTCCAATAAGTTATGTCGCTCAAGCTTTTGGGTCTCACTATCTGCCATGATCTTTCTTGGGAAAACCACATTTCCAAGCTGGCCTCCAAAGCCAGTCGCCGACTGGGCATCCTCCGTCGTGCGAAGTCCTTCCTCGGCACACCTGAGCTCCTCACCACATGCAAGGCTTTCATCCGCAGCTCAATGGAATACTGTTCTCCCCTATGGGCCGGTGCTCCTGCCTCACACCTAGCTCAGCTTCACGCTGTTGAAACCAAAGCTTTCAGAATCATTGGAATCTCCCGCGATGAAGCTATCTCTGAGGGCCTTTCACTCACTCACCGCAGGCAGGTAGGTGGTCTTTCTGTCTTCTACCGACTCCTCTCCGGCCTTGCTCCCCCAGCTCTCTCTGTGCTCTGTCCCCCAAATATTCCGACAGTTCGCACAAGATCTGCCAGCAACCCACTGATGGTTAAACTGCCGAAATCTCGGCTCTCTGCTCACCTTCACTCTTTCATTCCTCTTTTCTCCCGCCTCTGGAACAAACTCCCACACTCCCTTCAATCCCACTCCTCCCTCCAGGTCTTTAAAACAGCTGTTCACCACCATCTCTTATCTTCCCCCATCCAAAACCTTGATCTTTTCTACCCCCACTAATTCACCCCAGATCCACCTTGTTTGAAATTCCAACTTCTTTCCTGGAAGTCCTGGCAGTTTCCATATGTTTTATACCTCTCCCACCCCCCCTACCCATGCCCCCCCCCCCCTAAAGCCCTCTCCCTCCCACAGATCTCTCGATGTCTCCATGTCTCGGTCCCTGCTCTCAAATGTTGTGTTTGTGTCCTACCCCCTCTCTCCCCATCTTGTCTACCACTCCCGATGTTATATGTTTTATGTGTCGGTTTGTCTTTCTGTGTGATTAATGTTCGCTCTTTCACGAGCCTCGATCTTGTATACAAAAAAAAAAGAAAAAAAAAGTCTCAGACGAAGGGGAATACCAGACGAGACATTCTTATCCTGTCCAGGCATTAAATGGGATCAAGCCCACCTCCTCTCCTGCACATTAGATTACTTGACATTAAACATAAAACAATGTTTCCAAATCCTTACTGTGAATGTGCCAATGCTAAAACCTTAATTCTACTCCACCCCCTCCTTTACCCGAATGTAACAATATTATATTACCTGAATGTGTGTATGTGTTATTAAGTTATATTAAGTGTGTATGTGTGACATTAATAAAATGGCATACAGAATGAGATGTAATGAAGACCAAGCAGATTACAATATAACTTTTGGAATTGTTCTTTTTTTCTAGGTTTCAAATCTCTTTCCATTGTTGGTTTTCCAAATTAGTGAATTGTCTACATCTGAGTTGAAAATCCTCTGGGATAGTACCTTGCAAATGTGCCCCAGGTGTGTGATGCAATCTTTCAGGTTTCAAACACTGTTTTATATCTTGTGATTGTTTTGCATCATATTTGAAGCCTGTGTTGTATTTATTTGTGGAGTTTAATATTTTTGTCATAATTATTTTGACTCTTCTGACAACTGCAAATATTTTGTTCGTGGGAACGTGGTAGGGGGTAATGGGTGTAAAATAGCCTAGTTATGTCATTCGTAGATGTTTAATGTAAGCGTACGGTATCTGTGTAAAATGAGAGGACACATGTCGAATTCTATTCAGGAGATATTAATCGTGCTCCCCCTCCCATCCGTATGTCTCTCTCCTTCTTAACCTCTTAAATCCTTCCTTCGTTATTTGTCTGTGTTTTTCTAATAATGAACTGTCAACCCAGCTCTGTAAACCAAGCAGATCCCTTTGGAGGACAAGATGGTACCCTCTCAGCTGTGTGCCGCGATGAGGATCGTCACTTCCTGCCAGCAGCAGTGGGCGTATCGTGGCATGCGGGTCACAAGGAAAGCCAATGAGTGTGTGGTCATGGGGCACATTAGTGTGAAGGGGTTTAACACTCGTGTGATGAGATCACGGCATGTCGTGCTCATGGTTCATTTCAGGAGAGGGTTTAGCATCGGTGGTTTACTTTGGGGTTAAGTTTCGCACTGGTTCAGTTTGGCATAAGAGCTCGATATGCTCAGACTGCACTGGAGAGAGACGTCCTGTGAAGCCAGCCCCAGAGACAGCAGCGCTGGGAATACCTCAAGTTTGTGAGGAGGCGACAGAACCTGGACATGACACTAATGAAGCTGTCTTTGCCCACCGAGAGCTCTGCCATTGGTAGCTCCCCAAGTGGACATTCCAAAGGACTTCACACAGGCATTGTTTGGGGGGGGGTCATGGTTCATTTCAGGAGAGGGTTTAGCATCGGTGGTTTAGTTTGGGGTTAAGTTTCGCACTGGTTCAGTTTGGCATAAGAGCTCGATATGCTCAGACTGCACTGGAGAGAGACGTCCTGTGAAGCCAGCCCCAGAGACAGCAGCGCTGGGAATACCTCAAGTTTGTGAGGAGGCGACAGAACCTGGACATGACACTAATGAAGCTGTCTTTGCCCACCGAGAGCTCTGCCATTGGTAGCTCCCCAAGTGGACATTCCAAAGGACTTCACACAGGCATTGTTTTGGGGGGTCATGGTTCTTGATTCTTTATCTTGTCATTCCGCATCTGTCTTTATCATTTGTCAAGTGAGCAACATAAGATAAACGTGATAAGCTGATTGAGGTATCGTGTGCATGGGGGTTTATAATTGAGACATATAAATTAATTGTAATATATGTTTCTCTGTTCTCCCATTCTTCCCCTACTATTTATGATACCTATTTTTACTGACTTTATGTTGGCCTGGAACGTGGTTCGTTGGTTGGAATTACCAGCAAGTTGCCTGTGTCCGCACGCGATTCTAAACTGGGTCGGGATGGAGGCGGCAAAAATGCAAATGGCGTCTTCTGCCATCGAGCTGGCGATCTGGGAGCAACAATTCACATTTATTGCCACATCTGATGCAATTTAAATGCTCTCATGATGACGCGGTGCTCCATTTGAAACTGTTTTTTCGATATATGTAGTTTTTTGATGCCTCGGGTCCATTAAAAAAAATTGTATTGGTGTCAAAGCCAGTGATCAATTGGAAATTAATCGTAGGATAACATCAGCGTGAGTAAGCCCGTGACCATTGGGAATTGGCACCAAACCTCCATAGGAGGTCTTATGAAACCACAACTGGATTGCCTTGGGTGCAATTGCTTGGCACATCCCATTCGGTGGATAAAACCGGCTGTAGCAATAGATTCTTCCAAGAGTTGTCTCTACATTGGTGACCAAAGTAAAACCTGTTTGACTTTCCTGGCAGACGGCGTATGGTCTCTGAGAACAATCCATCACTAAATTTGTGATCGTTCGGTTGGAGGATTTGACTTTGCATCCACCGGGCGGTCCATCGTTACCTTAGTTCATCAGGATTGGTATCAGGAAACTGGTCTGAATCCAGCAACCGCTACAATATCTTGTGCAGTGGCTGAAGAGGTCCTTTAGTATTGGGGTTTTCTTGCATGTGCTGTGTGTCAATGCCTGCAGCTGTGGAGAAGCTCAGGTAGAGTTTGAACCAGCAAAGGGCTTATATCTTAAGTGTTGGTAATAATATAATACTGTAGGAAAGAACCTGCCTGAACGGACAGGTTAATTCCCCCAATTTTATGATGTCTTTGGTGTATTTTATTATGACTTTGTTTACCGGCTTCCAGCAAGTAATGCTATATGATACACATTTTCATAGAGACAATCGGGGTCCTCCCATCAACTTGTACCCCAGGGGCCGTTGTTTTTACTGCCTAAAGCCAACACCTCGAGGGTAATCACCAGTTTTCAACTCAATCTGTCCAGTGGTTCTGGAGTCCATAGAAGTAAAATGATCACACAAACAGTATCATATTTAGTATGTGCAACAACGCATAACTTTGCAGAAGCGATTTCATGCTGTTACACATATTGCACAATTCAATCTTCAGAGAAATTACCAAATAGCATACTAATAGGTGAAAAGCAGTCATTAAATGAGTGTTGAAACTTGATTACATATTGTGCAAGAATCTTATTCCACATTCCATATGAAATGTTTTTATTCATCACTCTCACCATGAGATATAAGGCTTAACAGTTAGGGTGGATGGCTTGGTATCCCAGGATCCTGAGCTTGAATTGTGGTTGGCTATTGAATTAACACCAGGTGGGGTTGACTCAGCCTGTCACCCTTCCGAGGTCGGCGAAATGAGTACCAGCTTACTGGTATTAATAGGGGCACTGCATCAGTGGCACAACCCCACGCCCCCAAAAATGATGGCAGACCAACAGATAAAATGGCTGCACACGATAGCTATAGCTACCATGAGATGTAATATTTGTCTGCATTTTTACCTGACATACTCAGTGTTTTAATATTGTAAGAGCATCAGGTAGGAGCTGTATTTAAACCTGACATTGCAGTAGAAATGGAGTTCATTTTGATACAATTTGGATAGGCTTTAAGGTTCATTAAATTGGTTTCTTCCCTTCTGTATCCACAGGAACCCTCTGGTGGATGCATTGCCAATGTGTAGAACCAGTGTGTGTGTGTCATTCATGTTTGACCAGCTGAGTCAAGTCAACCAACTGACGAGAGAGGCCTGGATTCATTCTCTGGCCTTTATCCCGGAGCCCACTCAAGACATGTTGAACAGGGCAGTGGTGAGTTTTGGAAAATATAACTTGGACAGAAGTATTGGAGTATTTGACAAGCTCTTCGTAGTAATCAATCAAAGCCCCTAAAATGTCTTCAATATTAGGTTTGAGCAGTACTGGATGTAGCTTCCCCGTGGGAATGTTACCAATGATTTAGATATTTGTATACCTTCATAGCATTGCATTGGAATGAAATGAAACGGCAATTAAATAATTTACCATTATGTGCTCCTGTTGGCTTAGCGGTTAGGGTGCCGGCTTGGGATCCTAGGATCCTGGGTTCGAATCCCGGTCGATCGCTAAATTAACGCCAGGGGGGTTGACTCAGCCTGTCATCCTTCCGAGGTCGGCAAATTCAGTACCAGCTTGCTGGGATGAATGATCCCGGTGTGTACCCCGATTTAGAATAGGTACACCGTATCCCTGCGCATCGTTAGAGGCGACTGAGGGTTGGAGTCAGGAAGGGCATCCGGCCATAAAAACATTGCCTCAAACAGGGAACCATGATTGTCATGGGGCCCGCAAGGCTAACCCCCGCTCTCGCGGGGAAAAATGGCCTTAAAACGATCATTCATATGTTCTCCTGAGTTAAATTAAAAAGACAATAAAGTTCGTCAAGAAAATAATGGAGAAGAAAAATAGTGGTACAAAAACAAACCAGATACACGACAGCACAAAGAGACGAATTTCAGAAGAAGGTGGGAACAGGGTTTCAGCAGATGTAGTTAAGTGCAGTAGTGGAAATGTAAGAGACCATAATGTAGCTGTGGTCAGCAGACTTAAAGTACTGTTCGAGACTCCGGGGGAGTTTGAGACAGAGTCAGAAAGACAGTTCCATGGGCAAAATAATTGGGGGTGAAATACTGGAGGTTATCATTGAGCTTGGACTTGTGGAGGTTCACAAGGAAATCTTTTCAGTAAGAACCCATACAATCTGTAGGGATAGGGACAGGCTGGGCAGAGAGGTGAGAGGGCAGGAGGGGCAAGACTAGAATTTGGCGATAAAATAACTGCAAGGCCAACAACCTTTGTAGAGTGAAAAAGCTGACATGGAAACTCAGCTCCGACATGATATTCCAACGCCATGAAAGGCCTTCGATTCCTGGGTGTGTTTGTGTTTTGCTGTGTTTGTATCCCTTGTTGGCACACATAATTCTCTGTTCTTTAACTTTGTCTGTGATGCTTGTTCACCTGCCAATGTCATTGATTTGACCTCTAACCTTTTGTTGTCAAGTTCTCCCCTGAGCCTTCATCTATGTAATAAACAAATGAATAAAGCAATGTTTTTGTGAATCCTTTACAGCAGTTGCTGCATGTGTATACCAATATGCAATTGAGTCGAAACCTTTTTTTCCAGCTTTTGTTGGAGTTCTCTTTGGTGAACCAGGCAACACTTCTGTCAGTCTCTACGATGCTGAATCAGTTTTGTGTGAGGCATTCTGCCTGTGCGAGCATGGCGCCTGTGCAGAATGCTGCCAGAATCTTTGGCAAGACACTACAGGAAGGATGCCAGCCGTACAATGAGAAGCACCACATGAAGGTTTGAAAATCGAGAGAGAGAGAGAGAGAGAGAGAGAGAGAGAGCGAGAGAGCGAGAGAGCGAGAGCTAGGGAAGGGAAGGGAGTGGTGGGATCGTTCAACAATTTTTTGTTTTTTAAAGACTTGCATACAGAATACGAATGGGCAATATTCTCCTGGCAGAAAAGGTGGGCACGATTTCCCACCACCCACCCCATTCCAACTCGCTCAGCTCTTGTTATGTGCAGTCACTTGAAAGTGTGCACCAGAGGTCTCTCTCTAGTTAACAGTGTACCATTATATTGTAAATGAAAATGTTCACTATATTGAACAAAATGACATCTGTATATATATATTTATATATATAGCCTTCAGAAAGTATTCACACCCCTCGACATTTTCACATTTTGTTGTGTTTCCGCCTGATTTAAAAATGGATTCAATTGAGATTTTTTGTCACTGATCTACACAAAATACCCCATAATATCAAAGTGGAACTTTTTTTTGAGAATCTTTTACAAAGTAATGCAAAATGAAAAGCTGAAATGTCTTGAGCCAATTAGTATTCAACCCCTTTGCTGTGACACTCCAAATTGAGCTCAGGTGCATCCAATTTCCTTTGATCATCCTTGAGATGTCTCCACAACATGATTGGAATCCACCTGCTATTGGATGTTATTATGTTTGGATTATATTACAATTAGATTGCATTATTATGTTTGTACTATTATTGGATGTTATTGGATCAACTGTTATTGGTGACTTGAGTCCAATTAAGTGAATTTTCACCATTGAGAGATGGGGCCAAAAACGATATATTGCACGATATGTCAAAGTTGTGGACGACTTATGCCAAAATTTAGTGGATGAGTTGGTTAGGTGACAAGCACAAGCCAATTGGATTTTAGTTCACATCCAAATCCAGATCCGGCCTATCAGTGGATATACAATGTTAACTGTTCAGCCTGTCGGAGGTTTGCGCTCTACAATGAAATGACTAAAACACATTGATATTTATTATTTGAAATAGCAATTTTTTATTTTACCCTTTTTTATTTATATTCTATAACTACAATGGCACTCTTCGATGGCACAACGTCGACTGATATGCCTCCGCCCATGTTATTACATCATTATAATAATTGTATCAAGTTTGATTTAAATCCATTCAGCTGTGCCCAATTTAGCACATTTTTACCTGACATGACCTCTGACCCTTGACCTATTGACCCCAAAATTTAATCAGTTCATGTTTATATCATTATGTAAACCACGTTTTAATTACCACATGTTAAAATTAAACAAAACATTTAAAATTAAAACGTTTAAAAATTATTATATTCTTATAAAATTATTATTTAATTTAAATCATTAAAAATTAAAAATATTAAATTAAAACGTTAAAATATAACCACGTTGTAAATTTCATTACCACACGTTAACCACATTATAACGTGTAAACCTGTACCACTTTTTAATTTAAATCCCTTCAGCTGTTCACAAGTTCTCACATTTTTACCTGACATAACCTCTGACCTTTGGCCTTTGATCTCGGGACCCCCAAAATCTAACAAATTAATCTTTGCATCATAAAGCATATCTGTACCAAGTTTGAATTAGATCCCTTTAGCCACTCTCAAGTTTTTTTTTTTTTTTTTTTTTTTGTATACAGAATCGAGGCTCGTGAAAGAGCTAACATTTATCAAACAAACAAATCAAACAAACAAGCAAACAAAGTATATAAAAAGGGGAGCGGTAGACAAGATGGGGAGAGAAGGGGAAGCACACAAACACAACATTTGAGAGCAGGGACATCGGGAGATGTGTGGGAGGGAGAGGGCTTGGGGGGAGGCAGGATAAAAGGCAGGATAAAAGGCAGGATAAAACGCAAGAACACCAAGGACTTCCAGGAAAGAAGTTGGTATTTCAAAAAAGTGGATTTGGGGTGAAATTAGAGGGGGCAGAAAAGATCAAGGTTTTGGATGGGGGAAGATAAGTGGTGAACAGCTGTTTTAAAGACCTGGAGGGAGGAGTGGGATTGAAGAGTGTGAGGGAGTTTGTTCCAGAGGCGGGAGAAAAGAGGAATGAAGGAGTGAAGGTGAGCAGAGAGTCTTGATTTTGGCAGTTTAACCATAAGAGGGTTGCCGGCAGATCTTGTGCGACCTGTAGGAATATTTGGGGGACAGAGCCCAGAGAGAGCTGGGGGAGCAAGGCCGGAGAGGAGTCGGTAGAAGACGGAAAGACCACCAACCTGCCTGCGGTGAGTGAGTGAAAGGCCCTTGGATTTAGCTTCATCACGGGAGATTCCAAATGATTCTGAACGCTTTGGTTTCAACAGCGTGAAGACGAGCTAGGTGTGAGGCAGGAGCACCAGCCCAGAGGAGAGAGCAGTACTCCATTGAGCTGCAGATGAAAGCCTTGTATGTGGTGAGGAGTTCAGGTGTGCCAAGGAAGAACTTCGCACGACGGAGGATGCCCAGTCGGCGACTGGCTTTGGAGGCCAGCTTGGAAATGTGGTTTTCCCAGGAAAGATCATGGCAGATAGTGAGACCCAAAAGTTTGAGTGACAGAACTTCTTGGAGAGGAAAGTTATCTTTGAAGACAGTTATCTCCATTTCACACCGAAACCATAACAATAATAGTGCCTGAAACTAAAAATGCTTCAAATAGATGAAAACCACAAAGACGGAAGTGACGAATCCGTAACAGTAGATAGGAAGAAAGAAGATAGATGTGGAGCCGGTAGTCGGTTCGGCCTTCGACTCACCGCGGCACACGTCGACGGGACGTGAGCCATTCCCGAAATGGGAAAACATGTCGGATAAGGAGGGGTAGGGAAAGCAAGAGGGTGTGAATGCCAGTGAGACAATGTGGGCAATGCATGCTGAGAGGAAAATGTGAGGTGCGTTTGTGAAGCCTCGCCCAGAAGGATCAATAGGCAAGTCACCAACAGGTCTTTATAATTGCTGGTGCTCCTTGTGAGTCTAGCTAGACGAATTAGGAATTATTGTAGGGACAGCAGGAGAAAGAAGTGTACGTTCGTATGGACCTTTTTTGGACCGTTATGCACTGCTTATGTTCGTATGGACCGTTATGCACTGCTTTCAGAAGGTATTCACAACTTTTGAAAATTGAGCTCAGGTGCATCTAAATTCCTTTGATCATCCTTGAGATGTCTCGACAACTTGATCGGAGTCCACCTGTGGCCAATTAAATTGACTGGACATGATTAATAAAGAAAGACACCTTTCTACATAAGGTCCCACAGTTGACAGTGCATGGCAGAGCAAAAACACCACCATGAAGTCCAAGGAATTGTCCGTAGAACGTGTTAGGAAGGTCTGGGAGCACAGGGTGACGTCCGTAGAAATTGTCCGTAGAAATTGTGAGGAAGCTTAGATCTGGGGAAGGGTATAAAACAATTTCTAGAGCATTTAAAGTTCCCAAAAGCACAGGGGCAACATCATTACGAAATGGAAAGAATATAGAATTATCATGACTCTTCCTTGAGCTGGCCGTCCGAGGAAACAGAGTAATCAGGCAAGAAGGACCTTGGTCAGGGAGGTGACCAATAACCTAATGACCACTGACAGAACTAGATACTTCCTCACCTGAGATGGGAGAACCTGCTGAAAGGACAACAGTCTCTGCAGCATTTCACAAATCTAGGCTTTATGGGAGAGTGACCAGATGGAAGCCACTCCTGAGAAAAAGACACTTGACAGCACGTCTGGAGTTTGCAATAAAGCACGTGAAAGACTGACAGCACGAGGAAAAATATTCTGTGGTCTGATGAGACTAAAGTTGAACTCTTGGTCCTGAATGCAAAGCACTACCTCTGGTGGAAACCGATGACAGCTCATCACCCATCTAACACTGTCCCTACTATGAAGCATGGTGGTGGCAGCATCATGCTATGGGGAAGCTTTTTAGTAGCAGGGACTGTGAGACTTGTAAGGATAGAGGGAACAATGAATGCAGCCAAATACAGACAAATCCTTGCGGAGAACCTGCTTCAGAGTGCAAAAGACCTAAGACTGCGGCGAGGATTTACATTCCAACAGGACAATGACCCCAAGCCAAAGGAACACTGGAATGGCTTCAGAAAAAGAACATGAAAGCCCTTGAGTGGCCCAGCCAAAGCCCAGACTTGAATCCCATGGCGAATCTGTGGAAAGACTTTATATTACAAGTTATAGAACCTATTAGTTATAGACCTATTCGTAACCTATTAGTTATTATAGAGTATTAGTTATAGGAAAGTTATAGACCTATTACAGACTTTTACCTTTAATCTTTAACCTCTTGACCCCAAATTCTAATCATTTAATCTTTACATCATTATACATACCTGTACCAAGTTTAAATTAGATCACTTCAGCCGTTCTCAAGTTATAGACATATTACAGATTTGTCCTTTGACCTTTGACCCCAACATCTAATCACTTAATCTTTACAATATTATACATACCTGTACCAAATTTAAATTAGATCACTTCAGCCGTTCTCAAGTTATAGACCTATTACAGATTTGACCTTTGATCCTAAAATCTGATCAGTTCATCTTTACATCATTATACATAACTGTGCCAAATTTGGTCAGAATCCCATCACTGGTTCACAAGTTATCACGGCAACAATTTTTTTTTACCTAAAATGACCTTTGACCTTTGACCTCGTGACCCCAAAATCTAATCAGTTTATCTTTACCTCATTATACATACCTGTGCCAAATTTGACTAAGATCCATTGGGCCGTTCTCAAGTTATCGCGGCAACGAAAACCTATCATGGACGGACGGACAGACGGACGGATTGACGGACGGACAACCTGAAAACATAATGCCTCCGGCGACTTCGTCGGCGGAGGCATAAAAATCCTGATAAATACATTCATAAGTATAATGCTCCAGTAAAACCACGCATACATATCTCAGGATATTACTTTGATACAAAGAGAAGACATGGCATTAGTTTTTTCCCACATTTTTGACAGAAATTTCACATTTGTTTCACTTCCCTCTTCCCTTTCTTCCCAAATCGCACATTTCAGTTGGTGCTGGTTTTGAAGGCGATAGGTAATGGCGGCCAAGCAATGTCTTCTTTGGCTGGTCCCCTGGCAAGGTGTGTTGCTGAAACATCCACTCCAACAAGTCTGCGCCTTATGGGACTGGAAGCATTCCGTCGTATACCATGCGAGACAGATGTAAGAGTTGCAAACCGTACTTTAATCTGTTAATGGCATAACGTAATCTTCAATTGCAACAATTATCGCCTTGACATTTTCGATTTTAATTGGGAAGAATTTCGGCCTTTTATTAACTTTTTTTAATAACATTTGATTCCATCATGACGTATTAAGTACAATGGGCCACGGTTCTGCAATGGTTCTGTTGATTTCAGTGTTTTGTTTCTACTATTTATACTTGAGCTTTTCTAATGCCTTTTCACTTATTTACTGGCAGAGGTCTGTGCTCATGGAATTGTACAAAGATGTGCAGGAAAATCCAGAAATAAGGATTTCTTCATATTTTCAAGCAATGAAATGCCCTACTTCTGCTCTCCTTCAGACTGTCAAAGCCACGCTGAGGGAAGAACCTTCTCCTCAAGGTGTGTGTCTTTTCGGAAACATTGACAAGTCAAATAGAACAAGAGTACTCGTTTTGATCACCACAAGTGGATTTCCAGCCTTACATTTAAGTCACTGTGATATGTCAGCTTTATTTGCTTGCTAGCATCAGTGCTTTTACTTTGGCCTCAATGACATAAGTTGATGCGCGTTGTGGATGGAAACGTGAGCACACAGTAGTTTATAAACTCCGCATGGGCTGTTTTGGTTTGATTGATTGTTTATTTCAGAAAGATTGGTGAGGCCTAAATAGATGGGGTGCAGGAACGTCTCCAGTCGGATTTGAAGAGGAAACAAGCATTCTGAGTATTGCGCTGCAATACATGTCCCCTACCAAAGTTCATAGTGCCATAACTTTGTCAAAAATGATCGAATATGCAAATTTATGCATGGTTGATGCTGGTTTTCAAACTTGATTTGAGGTATGCTGAGACACAAGTGTGTCATGCCTTGCCTCATTGATAAGCCCACAAGGTCACTCCGTGGAGCGGCCTGCACGTATTGCACTGTGTGAATTATATAATTACCAACTCACGGTCTGAGGTACTCGTGTTTCGAGACATCCATTTTTTATTTATTTATATTTTCGTTTAATTAACGATATCTGCCAAACTACGTGACCTATCGCAAATTCCAAAAGGACATTTTAGTAGACTGACATGCTGAACAGATATGTGAAGTTTCCCCTCGATTGGATCAAAAATGAGGGAGCAGTTCGGTTTTAAAGGTTCATGCTTAAAAACGTCATAACTCTGAAACAATGTGACGCATGACGTCATGCTCGCTGACTTTTTTGTTCGTCATGGGTATGCGATTCTGCCTGCAAAGTTTGGCCTCGATCTGTTCAGCCGTTGCAGAGAAAAATGGGTTTTCATGTTTTCACGAAAAACAATATGGCGGCCGAACCACGTGACCTGTGACGTCATAATTACCATTAAAATATTCTACAGACCGAGTCCCTCCTACAGTGAAAATTTTATCTCAATCGGTCCAATTAATGCAAAGAAAATGTTTTTTAAAGGAAACAAGAATTCTGAGTATTGTGCTGCAATACATGTCCCCTACCGGCAGTCTGTCGTCCAGAAAACTGTTGGGGAAATTAAAAAGGGTTATTCACCCACAGGTTCTGAATTGTTCCCAATCGCTAATTACCTCAGGGTGGGCTCACCTGTGATTCGCACTCGGGACTTCGATTTATACACCGTCCAGACAGGTCAGCAGAAGCACCATAAATAAGTTGTTGATAAAGAACCTTTCGAGTCGCTAAATATCAGTAATTTATTATATTTTCCGGTTCACGATCAATGATCGATGTGTATATATATGTTGCTCGGCTTGGCTCCGCCACTCACGAAAGCGCGTGCTTGGTCGCTATTTTGACGTTCGCGAGACGAGGCTGAGGGCGTGCGGTGTGGCTTGAGGAGAACTCTAGAATAAACAAGAGATATCCATTTTTTTCAATACTTTCGTTTAATTAACGATATCTGCCAAACCACGTGCCCTATCACAAATTCCAAAAGGACATTTTAGTAGATTGACATGCTGAACAGATCTGTGAAGTTTCCCCTCGGTCGGATCAAAAATGAGGGAGGAGCTCGGTTTTAAAGGTTCATGCCTAAAAACGTCATAACTCTGAAACCTTGTGATGCATGACGTCATGCTCGCTGACTTTTTTGTTCGTCATGGGTATGCGATTCTGCCTGCAAAGTTTGGCCTCGATCTGTTCAGCCGTTGCAGAGAAAAAGGGGTTTTGTGTTTTCACGAAAAACAATATGGCGGCCGAACCACGAGACCTGTGACTTCATAATTACCATTAAAATATTCTACAGACCGAGTCCCTCATATGGTGAAAATTTGATCTCAATTGGTCCTATTATTGTAGAGAAAATCTTTTTTCAAGGAAATTAAAACTTAAAATGGCACTCAGTTAAGGATCATCAGAATTATCAGAATTCCCAAAGTTCAAAGTGCCATAACTTTGTCAAAAATGATCGAAACGTCGTGAAGTTCGAACTTGATCTGTAACTTATCATGCGGAAACCATGTGCCAAGTTTGAAATCATTAGCATTAAGCGTTTCGAAAAAAAGTCCGGAAAGCAGTTCTTTGCGTGACGGACTGACGGACGGACAGACGGAGGGACGGCGTGCCAACCTATAGTCCCTTCTGGTGTACACCGGTAGGGGACTAATAATGCCATCGGCTCGAGGATAGAGGAAAATTTATGAAGGAAAGAACCACACACAAGAGAAAAATTGGAAAGAGCTGACCAGACAGAAAACCAGCAAATGAGGTGTTAAAAGTATTCTGCAGAGTATTGTTGTACACCGCTCCTTTCCTATGCCATCTCCAGGCATTGCAAATCGTCATTGCCGGGCACCAAAGGGGGCTCGGCAGTGACGCACGCTGAAAGAGAGTACTCAGTTTTCACTCTGGTTTCTTGTTTTCTTGTTGTACACTGCTCCTTTCCTATGCCATCTCCAGGCATTGCAAATCGTCATTGCCGGGCACCAAAGGGGGCTCGGCAGTGACGCACGCTGAAAGAGAGTACTCAGTTTTCACTCTGGTTTCTTTCTTGTTGTACACCGCTCCTTTCCTATGCCATCTCCAGGCATTGCAAATCGTCATTGCCGGGCACCAAAGGGGGTTCGGCAGTGACGCACGCTGAAAGAGAGTACTCAGTTTTCACTCTGGTTTCTTGCTTTCTTGTTGTACACCGCTCCTTTCCTATGCCACCTCCAGGCATTGCAAATCGTCATTGCCGGGCACCGAAGGGGGCTCGGCAGTGACGCACGCTGAAAGAGAGTACTCAGTTTTCACTCTGGTTTCTTGTTTGTTTTCTTGGTTGTCCGGACGATATCTCAGCCATCCTTTGAGCTAGGAAGCTGAAATTTCGGCACAGTAGTGAGCAAGTCCTTTGTCAAATACGGTATTTTTTGTTTTTTGAATAATCAATTAATTGAGGAGTTATTTAATTATTAGCGTTTAATTAAGTACTTATTTAATTAATTAAATTTCATTTATCTTCTGACCATTATTAACTCAGGCACCTTTTGAGTTAGGAAGCTGATATTTGGACATGCCAATGACCAGGTGATTTGGCTGCAAAGGATATTTTTGATTTATTAATTAATCAATTAATCGATTAATTATTTAATTATTCGATTAATGACAAAAAAATTTTTTTTTTTTAAGTTACAGATTCTGATGAAATAGTGGTAGTTTATGTGTTCTCTGACCAAATTGATTAATAATTTAATTTTTTTATGATTATTATTTATTTATTTTCATTATTAATCATTTATTTATTTTCTTTCTCATTTGGCCAATATCTCAGGCACCTTTTGAGCTGGGAAGCTAATATTTGGACATGAGTGACCAAGTGATGTGGCTATCAAGGATATTTTTGATTTATTGATTAATCATTTCATCTATTAAGTATTTATTGATTAATCGATTAATTATTTATTGAGTAATCAATTAATTATTTAATTTTTTATAAATGACTTATTTAATTAAATTCCTAAAAGATACATCTTCGGATGAAGCACTACTGGTTTAGTTATGCGATTAGCCAATTGATGATGAAAATATTTTGTGATAATCTTTTATTGATTTTAATTATACAATTAATCAATCAATTAGTGTACACCTCTCCCTCCCAATGCAGCCTCAATGAGCTGCACTGCGGTATTGCCGGGCGCCGGAGGCGCCCCGGCAATGCCGCGCTGCAGCATATTTAATTATTTGGCATGGGGCGGTGTACTTTGAATGTATGTGTACTTGTTGTACACCGCTCCTTTCCTATGCCATCTCCAGGCATTGCAAATCGTCATTGCCGGGCACCAAAGGGGGCTCGGCAGTGACGCACGCTGAAAGAGAGTACTCAGTTTTCACTCTGGTTTCTTTCTTGTTTGTTTTCTTGTTTGTTTTCTTTCTTGTTTGCTTTCTTGGTTGTCCGGACGATATCTCAGCCATCCTTTGAGCTAGGAAGCTGAAATTTCGGCACAGTAGTGAGCAAGTCCTTTGTCAAATACGGTATTTTTTGTTTTTTGAATAATCAATTAATTGAGGAGTTATTTAATTATTAGCGTTTAATTAAGTACTTATTTAATTAATAAAATTTCATTTATCTTCTGACCATTATTAACTCAGGCACCTTTTGAGTTAGGAAGCTGATATTTGGACATGCCAATGACCAGGTGATTTGGCTGCAAAGGATATTTTTGATTTATTAATTAATCAATTAATCGATTAATTATTTAATTATTCGATTAATGACAAAAAATTTTTTTTTTTTTAAGTTACAGATTCTGATGAAATAGTGGTAGTTTATGTGTTCTCTGACCAAATTGATTAATAATTTAATTTTTTTATGATTATTATTTATTTATTTTCATTATTAATCATTTATTTATTTTCTTTCTCATTTGGCCAATATCTCAGGCACCTTTTGAGCTGGGAAGCTAATATTTGGACATGAGTGACCAAGTGATGTGGCTATCAAGGATATTTTTGATTTATTGATTAATCATTTCATCTATTAAGTATTTATTGATTAATCGATTAATTATTTATTGAGTAATCAATTAATTATTTAATTTTTTATAAATGACTTATTTAATTAAATTTCTAAAAGATACATCTTCGGATGAAGCACTACTGGTTTAGTTATGCGATTAGCCAATTGATTATGAAAATATTTTGTGATAATCTTTTATTGATTTTAATTATACAATTAATCAATCAATTAGTGTACACCTCTCCCTCCCAATGCAGCCTCAATGAGCTGCACTGCGGTATTGCCGGGCGCCGGAGGCGCCCCGGCAATGCCGCGCTGCAGCATATTTAATTATTTGGCATGGGGCGGTGTACTTTGAATGTATGTGTACTTGTTTGTTTTCTTTCTTGGTTGTCCGGGCGATATCTCAGCCATCCTTTGAGCTAGGAAGCTGAAATTTCGGCACAGTAGTGAGCAAGTCCTTTGTCAAATACGGTATTTTTTGTTTTTTGAATAATCAATTAATTGAGGAGTTATTTAATTATTAGCGTTTAATTAAGTACTTATTTAATTAATTAAATTTCATTTCTCTTCTGACCATTATTAACTCAGGCACCTTTTGAGTTAGGAAGCTGATATTTGGACATGCCAATGACCAGGTGATTTGGCTGCAAAGCATATTTTTGATTTATTAATTAATCAATTAATCGATTAATTATTTAATTATTCGATTAATGACAAAAAATTTTTTTTTTTTTAAGTTACAGATTCTGATGAAATCGTGGTAGTTTATGTGTTCTCTGACCAAATTGATTAATAATTTAATTTTTTTATGATTATTATTTATTTATTTTCATTATTAATCATTTATTTATTTTCTTTCTCATTTGGCCAATATCTCAGGTACCTTTTGAGCTGGGAAGCTAATATTTGGACATGAGTGACCAAGTGATGTGGCTATCAAGGATATTTTTGATTTATTGATTAATAATTTCATCTATTAAGTATTTATTGATTAATCGATTAATTATTTATTGAGTAATCAATTAATTATTTAATTTTTTATAAATGACTTATTTAATTAAATTTCTAAAAGATACATCTTCGGATGAAGCACTACTGGTTTAGTTATGCGATTAGCCAATTGATTATGCAAATATTTTGTGATAATCTTTTATTGATTTTAATTATACAATTAATCAATCAATTAGTGTACACCTCTCCCTCCCAATGCAGCCTCAATGAGCTGCACTGCGGTATTGCCGGGCGCCCGAGGCGCCCCGGCAATGCCGCGCTGCAGCATATTTAATTATTTGGCATGGGGCGGTGTACGTTGAATGTATGTGTACTTGTTTGTTTTCTTGTTTGTTTTCTTGTTTGTTTTCTTTCTTGTTTTCTTTCTTGGTTGTCCGGGCGATATCTCAGCCATCCTTTGAGCTAGGAAGCTGAAATTTCGGCACAATAGTGAGCAAGTCCTTTGTCAAAAACTTATTATTATTTTTTGATTAATCAATAAATTGAGGAGTTATTTAATTATTAGCGATTAATTAAGTACTTATTTAATTAATCAAATTTCCTTTCTCTTCTGACCATTAACTCAGGCACCTTTTGAGTTAGGAAGCTGATATTTGGACATGCCAATGACCAGGTGATTTGGCTGCAAAGGATATTTTTGATTTATTAATTAATCAATTAATCGATTAATTATTTAATTATTTGATTAATGACCAAAAATTTTTTTTTTAAAGTTACAGATTCTGATGAAATAGTGGTAGTTTATGTGTTCTCTGACCAAATTGATTAATAATTTAATTTTTTTATGATTATTATTTATTTATTTTCATTATTAAGCATTTATTTATTTTCTTTCTCATTTGGCCAATATCTCAGGCACCTTTTGAGCTGGGAAGCTAATATTTGGACATGAGTGACCAAGTGATGTGGCTATCAAGAATATTTTTGATTTATTGATTAATCATTTAATCGATTAATTATTTCTTGATTAATCGATTAATTATTTATTGAGTAATCAATTAATTATTTAATTTTTTATTAATGACATTTAATTAAATTTCTGAATGATACATCTTCGGATGAAGCACTAGTGGTTGAGTTATGCTATTAGCTAATTGGTTAAGAAAATATTTTGTGATAATCTTTTATTGATTTTAATTATACAATTAATCAATCAATTAGTGTACACCTCTCCCTCCCAATGCAGCCTCTATGAGCTGCACTGCGGTATTGCCGGGCGCCTGAGGCGCCCCGGCAATGCCGCGCTGTAGGATATTTAATTATTTGGCATGGGGGCGGTGTACTTTGAATGTATGTGTACTTGTTTGTTTTCTTTCTTGTTTTCTGTCTTGGTTGTCCGGACGATATCTCAGCCATCCTTTGAGCTAGGAAGCTGAAATTTCGGCACAATAGTGAGCAAGTCCTTTCTCAAAAACGGTATTTTTGGGGCGGTGTACTTTGAATGTATGTGTACTTGTTAGGAGATTAAGTTAACAACCTCAAACGTATGTAATTTCTAATGTAATGTAGGAGCTGTGCTCCCACGTCAATCGGAAGAATGGACGCGACAAAAAGCTGGAATTCGTCCGAGTTTCTTTATTGTCACAAAACAACTCGGGTACTCTGAAAAGCCCGTTTATCGGGCAGCAATATATATACACACATTATCCCGGAGCGTTTGCCCGGGAAAGGCGAGAGGGGGCATGGCCGGGCGTCCTGGCCGCGGCCTGGCAAGTCGAGGGCGGGCATGCCCGGGCGTCCCGGCCGAGGCCTGGCAAGTTGAGAGCGGGCCTGCCCGGGCGTCCTGGACGAGCCCGGCATGGTGATCGCTTCGCGTCCTTGGTAGGTGCAAGGCGATTGTGTAAACCCAGCGGTAGCCGCTACACACGTCCCCCCAGAATCGACCTGCACCGGCAGGGTCAATTTAAGGGGGGTCCTGATGACCCGGCCGAAGCGACCCCTGGCGGGTCGTGGGGGGGGGGGGGTCCGGTGTGGTGGTGGGCAGTCGAGTGGGGGGCACCGTGGAC
This sequence comes from Myxine glutinosa, assembly GCF_964187855.1. Lineage (NCBI taxonomy): Eukaryota > Metazoa > Chordata > Myxini > Myxiniformes > Myxinidae > Myxine > Myxine glutinosa. The sequence continues at coordinate 163,385,734 of NC_136261.1, forward strand.
GGGGGGCGGCCTCGCCGCGGCGGAAGGGCCAACCGTGGCGGTTGGTCGATGTCCACGTGCGCCGGCTTGAGGCAGTCCACCGCAATCCGGTCCGACCTGCCGCCGATGTCGATGACGAACGACTTGTCGTCCCGTCGCAGGACCCGGAAGGGTCCGTCGTACGGCGGCCGGAGTGGCCCCCGATGTGCGTCATGATGCACAAAAACGTACTCCGCTGTGCGAAGCGCTGGGGGACGTAGGACTGGGGGTCACCGTGGTGGGACGTTGGCACGGGGGCAAACCATCGGGCGGCCTCCTGGAGGTCCGAGCCCTGGTGAGCTGCGGACCAGGGACTGGTAGCGTCGGGCACGAATTCGCCCGGGACGCGAAGCGCCTGGCCGTAGACAAGCTCGGCGGTGGATGCCCGGAGCTCCTCCTTGGGGGCCGTGCGGAGGCCCAAAAGGACCCACGGCAGCCGGTCGGCCCAACCGCCGTCCTGAAGGCCGGCCATGAGCGCGGCCTTCATGGAGCGGTGGAATAGCTCGCACAACCCGTTGGCTTGGGGGTGGTAGGCCGTAGTACGGTGAAGCTTGACCCCCAGGTTGCGGGCGACCGCGCCCCACAACTCGGAGGTGAACTGCGGTCCGCGGTCCGACGAGATGTCCGCCGGTGCGCCGAAGCGGGCGACCCAGGTGGCGATGAAAGCCTGCGCCACGTCGGCGGTGGTGGTGGAGACGAGGGGAACGGCCTCCGGCCACCTGGTGGTCCTGTCCACCATGGTGAGCAGGTGTGTGAACCCCCGTGATGGGGGGAGGGGGCCCACCACGTCCACGTTGACGTGGTCGAAACGTCGTTCGGGCACGGTGAAAGGTGCCAGCGGGGCCTGGGTGTGTCGGTGGACCTTGGCCTGTTGGCAGGCTGTGCAGGTGCTGGTCCAATCGCGGACGTCCCGTCGAAGGCCGTGCCAGACGAATCGCGCCGACACCAGCTTCTGGGAAGCTTTCCGGCCCGGGTGGGAAAGGCCGTGGAGGGAGGCGAAGATGCGGCGTTGCCAGGTAATGGGCACGATGGGGCGAGGCTGGCCTTGGGAGACGTCGCAGAGCAGGACAGTGTCCGCGAAGGGGATGTCGGCCAGGCGGAGGCCCGTGTCCGCCGCCCGGAGGGCTTGCACCGTGGTGTCGGTGGTTTGGTCCGCCGCCATAAGCGCGAAGTCCACGCCAAGGTGGACCGCGTTCGCGCTGGCCCAAGAAAGACAGTCGGCCACGGCGTTGTCTTTCCTGGCGACGTGCCGGATGTCCGTGGTAAACTCAGACACGGCGGAGAGGTGGCGCTGTTGGCGGGCCGACCACGGCTCCGTGACCTTGGCCATTGCGTAAACCAACGGCTTGTGGTCGACGAACGCCGTGAAGGGTCGGCCCTCCAGGAGGTGGCGGAAATGGCAAACGGCCAGGTGTAGACCACGGAGCTCACGGTTAAACGTGCTATATTTGAGCTCGTTCGGCCGGAGCTGCCGGCTGAAAAAAGCGAGTGGCTGCCAAACCCCGTTCACCCATTGCTCATGTACGGCGCCCACCGCGTAGTCGGAGGCATCCATGGTGAGGGCGATGGGAGCGTTGAGCACCGTGTGGGCGAGCAGTGTTGCGTCGGCGAGGGCCCGCTTTGAGCTGTTGAAGGCCGCGTCCATTGCTGCGGACCAGACGACGTCGTGCTTGGCCGGCTTGCCCCGGAGGGCTTCGGAGAGGGGCCGCATGAGTTGAGCAGCGCGGGGCACGAAGCAGTGATAGAAATTCACCATTCCCAGGAATTCCTGCAGGGCCTTTATGGAGCGGGGACGCGGAAACGTGGTGATGGCCTCAACCTTGGTTGGCAGCGGCACGGCCCCGTTCTTGGTGATGTGGTGGCCCAAAAAATCAACGGCCGTCGTGCCGAAGTGGCATTTGGCCGTGTTGACGATGAGGCCGTGCTCGCTGAGGCGCCCGAACAGTGTTCGGAGGTGGAGGAGGTGCTCGGCCCGGGACGTGCTGGCGACGAGGATGTCATCCAGGTAAACGAAGAGGAACGGCAGGTCACGCAGCACGCCGTCCATCAAGCGCTGGAACGCCTGAGCCGCGTTCTTGAGGCCAAACGGCATCCGCAGGAATTCGAACAAGCCGAACGGCGTGATGACGGCCATTTTAGGGACGTCGGCCGCCCTGACAGGTACCTGGTGATATCCCCGTATTAGATCGATTTTTGAAAAAATGACCCGTCCTGCCAGACGGGCGGGGAAGTCTTGGATGTGCGGGATCGGATACCTGTCAGGGGTGGTAGCGTCGTTAAGGCGGCGGTAGTCGCCACATGGGCGCCAGCCACCCCCTGGTTTTGGGACGATGTGTAGTGGCGAAGCCCACGCGCTATCGGAGCGCCGCACGATGCCGAGGTGTTCCAAAGCGTCGAACTCGGCTTTAGCCACGGCGAGCTTGGCTGGGTCAAGGCGGCGGGCTCTGGCGTAGACCGGCGGGCCCGTGGTTGGTATGTGGTGCTCGATCCCATGTCGTACCGCGACGGCCGAAAACGTCGGCCGTGTGAGGGCCGGGAACTCCGTGAGCAGGCGAGCAAACTCTTTCGCCGCCGGGAGGGCGCATGCCAGCTCGGTCGGAGCGGAGCTGCTCAATGTGCATACCAGGGAGCTGAAGGTTTCGGCGTTGATGAGGCGACGCCGTTGGACGTCCACCAGCAGTCCGTGTGCGCAGAGGAAGTCGGCGCCTAGCAGAGCCATGGGCATGCTTGCGGTTACAAACGTCCAAGTAAAGCGTTGGCCGCCGAAGCAGAGGGTGACGTTGCGCGGGCCGAAGGTGCGGATGGCCGATCCGTTGGCCGCAACCAAGGAGGGGCCGCAAACCGCGGACTGCCTGTCCTGATCAGAGGCGGGTATGATGCTCAGTTGGGCGCCGGTGTCGCACAGGAAGCGCCGTCCGGACGTTTTGTCTGTGATGAAAAGTAAGTTGCCCGTGTGGCCGGCGCTCATGGCTGGTAATGAACGCCGGCCCGGCCGTTTCCCGGCCTGCCGAAGGTGCACGGGGGTCGGCATGTCCGGGCCTTCTGTCTGAACCTGGCATGATAGTAACACCACGCTTGGTCAGGTGGAGGCCCCGGTCGTCGTGCTGGAGGTGGTTGGCTCGGCGTAGCGGCCGCCAATTGCGTCGGCAGTTTGGTCGTCGACCGTGCCGGGTGCTCGGGCGCCATGGGCGTTGCGTCGGACGGCGGTGGGCCCCAGGTCGCTGCTGCAATGCGTTGGCCTGCCGCGGAGATCTTGTCGGCTTCCCTGGCGAGGGCGCGGGGATCCGTGATCGTCGTGCTCGCCAGGGCGAGGCGTACCGGGCTAGGCAGCTGACGGAGGAACAGTTCCCGGAACAGGAATGCCGGAGAGTGCTCGCCGAGCAGCGAAAGCATGTAGTCCATTCGCTCGGACGGGCGCGTGTCGCCGAGCTCGGGCAGGTCGAGCAGGCGCCGTGCGCGTTCCGCCGATGAGAGGGCGAAAGCGTCGAGGAGGAGCTTTTTAATCGTGCCATATTTGTCAACGGCTGGCGGGCTCTCGAGGAGGCTCAGGGCGTGGGCTGCGGTGGCTGAACCGAGCGCTGCTACCACATGGTGGAAGCGGGTGTCGTCGGCCGTGATGCCTCGCAGGGCGAACAGGGAGTCCGCCTGGGCAAACCAAACCGCCGCGTGAGCCTCCCAGAAGGTAGGCAGTTTGAGGGCAACTGCCGTGTCCATGTCGGTAGGTCACCAATGTAGGAGCCGTGCTCCCACGTCATTCGGAAAATGGACGCGACAAAAAGCTGGAATTCGTCCGAGTTTCTTTATTGTCACAGAAATACTCGGGTACTCTGAAAAGCCCGTTTATCGGGCAGCAATATATATACACACATTATCCTTGAGCGTTTGCCCGGGAAAGGCGAGAGGGAGCGTGGCCGAGCGTCCTGGCCGCGGCCTGGCAAGTCGAGGGCGCATGCCCGGGCGTCCCGGCCGAGGCCTGGCAAGTTGAGAGCGGGCCTGCCCGGGCGTCCTGGACGAGCCCGGCATGGTGATCGCTCCGCGTCCTTGGTAGGTGCAAGGCGATTGTGTAAACCCAGCGGTAGCCGCTACAGTAACAATAATAGGTTCTACTATTTCAATTATGTGAAGGTATGAATGCATTTTCTTTCTGGTCGGAAGTAATCCATTTGGTGAAAAGTGATTGAGCCTCCATAAATTGTATCTTGATCGGAGGGATACATGACAGTCAGCCCTTCTCAGTTGGAAAATCCTATACAAAACCCATAGGCGAAATCCCATAAAATCCCATACGAAATGGGACGAGTGTGATACTGGTTTCAATAAGGAAAGTGAAATACTGGACCAGTAGAAAATACCAATAAAAACCAGTAGGTCAATGGGATTAGTAAGGGAAACTGCAATCAATAGGGTACCCATAGGTCAATGCGACCAGTAGAGAGTCCAATAGGTCAATGGGACCAGGAGGTGACCAATATAATACCAATATATAAATGAACAGGATTGTAAATAATTAATCAATCGACATATGTGGGAAAATTACATGATCATACATGGAATCAAACCCATGTCCTCTGGTGAACCATATACCAGTGCTCTTCCATCTGAGCTATCTGAGACGGCATATGTTGATTGAGAATACCAATAGGTTAATTGGACCAGTCTAAGACCAGTTCCAGATATGGAACCAGTTAATCGACTGCCATACATGTCTTGCTGTTTTGTAAATAACTTGCACATCATTAGCACCGCAACTTGCATTCACATATTCAACAAAGACTCTACAGGGAAACCCTGTGTTACGTGGTCCTCCCGGTAACTACCTGGTCTTGGTGACCCCCGGACCGTGGGAGGGACCCCGCCAGAAAGATATATGGTTTATACGCTTTCGTAACGCAATCAATATGAATTCCGGTCAAGAAGAAACCCCACACCAAGGATCCGGAATAATCAATAATATATTCACTGAGCAATCAACAACCATCAACAATGCACAATCAATATTACAACCATGTGAACTCATCTACACAAACTCTAAGATGGCCATCTTAATCTTATACATTCCTCACGTGAGCCCCACTCCTGACTCCCTCCGTGGTCAATGTCTCTCCTCTCCGCACACGGGCGGTTGAACGAGCCCCGGGCGGACGTGCTCTAAACGTGCCGTCTCGGACTGGGGCCGCGGCTGCAGCGCACCTCCTTGCCAAGCCACGGGGCAAACCCAGCGCGGCGTCCAACGTGCGCGAGGCCCCAAGTGCGACTCTTACGCGTCCTTGTCGATGGGCAAAAACCCAGCGCGGCTTCCGACGCGAGCGAGGCCCAACGTGCGGACCCGTACGCGTCTTTGTAGACGGGGCAAAACCCAGCGCGGCTTCCGACGCGAGCGAGGCCCAACGTGCGGACCCGTACGCGTCTTTGTAGACGGGGCAAACTGTCCCGGACGCTTGGTTTCGTGCACGAACTCACAGTGACTGGACGTGTCCAAAGGTATTTACCGCCCAGGTAACTCCTCTCGCCAGACGTTTCGCAACGGCGCGTTTTCCGCGCAGCGTAAGGTCGATTCCCCCTTCTCGTCGTCGCGGGGCGAGGAAGAAGAAGCCTTCCTTTCCCTCGTGTCTTTTCTCCTCCGTTTCCCGTCACTTCCGCTTCCGGCCACTTCCGTTTCCTGCCACTCTTTCAGAAGGGCTCCTGACCCTCCAACCACAACAACTACACAACAACTTAATATACTACACACGGAAGCAAACACCTGCATGGTAATTCACATACATTCACATAAATATGTAACACTCCCCCCCTTCAAGAAAGAAAGTTTGAACCCAGCGAAAACTTTCTTTGCCGGCCAATTTGGAGAAATAAACCAGATAACTCAACCCCCCCACATTATCAATTCCCCCCGGGCACAGTTATCACTTAAAAATAAAGCCAGTTAAGCCACTCGATAGCACTTTTCCGGGAGGCCAAGCCGAGTATTCACTACATGGATGCCTTTAGGAACGCGGAGTTCACGGTTAGTCCGTGCAGGAAAGTTCTCTACATGGGCGCCTTGAGGAACGTGGAGTTCACGGTTAGTCCGTGCAGGAAAGTTCTCTACATGGGCGCCTTTAGGAACGGCGTTCACGGTTAATTCGTGTAGGAATCTTGGCTCGGCGGCTCCGCCGCCTTCAGTGCTTCAACTTCTCGGAACGTCCCTAATAATTAGGGTGGGACCACTGGTCCCTGTAGTCCCCTGAATACCGGTCTTCTTCTCGGCCACTACTTTGCCAATTCTTCCTTCGGGAGCGGCCGTAACTCAGGGAGCCTCCATAATAATATTGACTGCGGCCACCACCAAAACTACCGCCCAGTTGTCCTCTCCTGTAGACCTCTCGACGCCTACGAAATGCCTTCCCTACTGTTATGGTCCGACCCTCCAAATCCTTGCCATTCCAATTCTTCTCTGCCTCTCTGGCGTCTTTTGTGCTGGCAAACGTGACAAAGCCGAACCCTCTTGACTGTTGCGTTTCCCAGTCTCTTACCAACCGCACTTCCACCAGCGGCCCATATCTGTTGAAGACAGAGGTCAGAACTTCTTCCTCTGTTTTGAAGTTCAGTCCCCCTACAAATAACTTGGCACTTTTGTCACCATCCCGAGCTGGTGTGGTGTTATTTTCCCTGCTGGGCTCTTTCTCAACCCTCAGGTTACCATAAACTTGACCCCCGGCCAAATCATTCCCGAGAACCACAGATACACCCTCTACAGGAAACGTGGCTTGTAAACCGACGGTGACCGGTCCTGACACCAAATCGGACTCCAACTGGATGACCTGAAGGGGAGCACTAACACCGCCCCCGATCCCCTGTAAACGAACACTATCCCCCGTTGCCGTCTCCTCGGACCATGGCAAAATGCCTTCAAGCATTAAAGATTGATGGGCCCCTGTGTCTCTCAATATCCTAACCGGTCTCCGGTTAGTCGAGGCTCCATCCAGTGACACAAACCCCTCGGAAACAAATGGTTGGTAACCCTCTTGATGGCGATTTCTTACGCTAGCCATCGCATTCGGAGTTGTAATAGTCGGACTCCGCTCTGGGTTGTCCCTTTTCATGAGGTAACAACTGGACATCAAGTGTCCAGGTTTTTTGCAAAACGCGCAAGTAGGCCCGGAGGAAAAACTCGGGGTCTGCCTCGGGCCCCCCGAACTATAAGTTTGTCTTGGGCCCGCATCCCTCTGATTTCGAACCGGTGGGGTATCATAGTTGTCCCCATAATCATCTCGAGGCCGCCGCCATGTATGGTCGTTCTCCGCACCTGCTGTTCCCCACCTCCCCTGCGGAGATCTAGGCGAGGAGTTAGGTTCGTGGACCCCTATTCGGTGGGTTAAGGCATAATCATCTGCCATGGTGGCTGCGTCCCACAACTTTGGTACCTTCTTTTCCTGCAGGTACACTTTGATGTCCTCGTGGACACACTGCTGGAATTCCTCCACCAGGATCAAGTCCCGCAATGTCTCGAAGTCTTTCCCGACTCCTTTTGACTCACACCACCGATCAAACATGTTTTCTTTCACTCTGGCAAACTCCACATGGGTCTCACTCTCCCTCTTCCTGGCATTCCTGAATTTTTGCCTGTAAGCTTCCGGAACCAACTCATAGGCCTTGAGGATGTGCTTCTTCAGTACCTCATAATCTGCACATTGGTCCATTGGTAGCGCCGAATAAATTTCCTGAGCTTTCCCCACCAGCACACTTTGTACGAGTATGGTCCAGGCCTCCTCCGGCCAGTTTAATTGTCGAGCCACTTTCTCAAAGTGTGGGAAGAATTTCGCGACTTCCTTTTCACTGAACGGTGGAACCAGCCTCACATGTCTGCCCACATCCCAGGTTTTCTGGTGAGGTGTCGACCCCGTCAGCAAGGGTGGTGCCTCTCCCCGTTCTCTCATTAACTCCAGCTCCTTGACTTTGATTTCTTGCTGAAGCTCCATGTCACGTTCCTTTAATTCCCTTTCCGCTTTTCTCTCCTCTGCTTCGAGGTCCCTTGCAGCTCTCCTTTCCTCTGCTTGTTCCTTTTCTCTTCTTTCCTGGAGTTCTCTTTCCACTCTCCTTTCCTCTGCTTGTTTCTCTTCTCTCCTCTCCTCTGCTTTCCTTTCTTCTTCTGCTCTTTCCTTTTCTGCTTTCCTTTCTTCTTCTGCTCTTTCCTTTTCTGCTTTCCTTTCTTCTTCTGCTAACCTTTCCTGGAGTTCTCGTTCCACTCTCCTTTCCTCTGCTTGTTTCTCTTCTCTCCTCTCTTCTGCTTTCCTTTCTTCTTCTTTTAACCTTTCCTGGAGTTCTCGTTCCACTCTCCTTTCCTCTGCTTGCTTCTCTTCTCTTCTCTCTTCTGCTTTCCTTTCTTCTTCTTTGATCCGTTCCTGGCTCCGTAATTGCAACTCCAGTTTCCGGAGCTCCACGTCTTCTGGTTCTTCGGGTAGCCACTCCCAGGCTAACTCGTCCCATGTTCCTAATCCCACCATAGATTGTATCACCGTGGCCTGCAACTCTGCCTTCCTCAAATTAGTTCGGACCTCCAAGTTAAAATGTTTGGCCAATTTCAAGAGATCCGACTTTAGCAACGCTCGGAACTGTGCCTCACTCGGGGTTACCCCAAAGTTCTGTGCCACAAACGCCATGGTGCCTATCGTTAACACCTGTTAACCTTCACCCCAAGACTTTCCCCAATTTCTCAAAAAAAAAAAAAATTACCAATTAATAATTAATTAATAAATTTTAATTACCAAAAATATTATTATTTTATTATTTTATACACTTTTAGATCCCGGACGTAGACCCAATTGCGAAACCGCAAATCGTAATTTGGACGAGCCCCCAATTCTGTTACGTGGTCCTCCCGGTAACTACCTGGTCTTGGTGACCCCCGGACCGTGGGAGGGACCCCGCCAGAAAGATATATGGTTTATACGCTTTCGTAACGCAATCAATATGAATTCCGGTCAAGAAGAAACCCCACACCAAGGATCCGGAATAATCAATAATATATTCACTGAGCAATCAACAACCATCAACAATGCACAATCAATATTACAACCATGTGAACTCATCTACACAAACTCTAAGATGGCCATCTTAATCTTATACATTCCTCACGTGAGCCCCACTCCTGACTCCCTCCGTGGTCAATGTCTCTCCTCTCCGCACACGGGCGGTTGAACGAGCCCCGGGCGGACGTGCTCTAAACGTGCCGTCTCGGACTGGGGCCGCGGCTGCAGCGCACCTCCTTGCCAAGCCACGGGGCAAACCCAGCGCGGCGTCCAACGTGCGCGAGGCCCCAAGTGCGACTCTTACGCGTCCTTGTCGATGGGCAAAAACCCAGCGCGGCTTCCGACGCGAGCGAGGCCCAACGTGCGGACCCGTACGCGTCTTTGTAGACGGGGCAAAACCCAGCGCGGCTTCCGACGCGAGCGAGGCCCAACGTGCGGACCCGTACGCGTCTTTGTAGACGGGGCAAACTGTCCCGGACGCTTGGTTTCGTGCACGAACTCACAGTGACTGGACGTGTCCAAAGGTATTTACCGCCCAGGTAACTCCTCTCGCCAGACGTTTCGCAACGGCGCGTTTTCCGCGCAGCGTAAGGTCGATTCCCCCTTCTCGTCGTCGCGGGGCGAGGAAGAAGAAGCCTTCCTTTCCCTCGTGTCTTTTCTCCTCCGTTTCCCGTCACTTCCGCTTCCGGCCACTTCCGTTTCCTGCCACTCTTTCAGAAGGGCTCCTGACCCTCCAACCACAACAACTACACAACAACTTAATATACTACACACGGAAGCAAACACCTGCATGGTAATTCACATACATTCACATAAATATGTAACACCTGTTATAGAAAACATGTCTAGAACTCAATTCAATATGGAACTGTTTGTTTTCCGTTTGTTTATAGCAAAATATAATGAGAGTATTTTTGTTGCTCTTTGGGTTTTAGAACAGTTAACTGGAATAGTTTCTCCAGGACCAGTTGAACCTAAAGGTTCCTATTGGGGTCTTTGGGTTTCAGACCGGTTGCACCTAATGGTTTTGATTGATTTCAACCGAATCTGATTTGGTTTCTACTGGAAACTCTACTGGTTCCTGTAGAAACAAATAGAAACCGTTATTTCCAATTGAGACCCATATAAATGTCCTACTGGTCTCTATTGGTTTTTGTGGGATTTTCGACCTGTGTTTTTAATGTTGGCTATACTCTGTCTTCTTATACTTCAATACCAAGTTGTGACGTTCTCACATGATTTTGTGGAGGTGATCTGGGCATCTTAACCATTACAAACATTTTCATTACTGGTGTCACGTTGACGACAAAATGTTGAAGCTGTGCATGATACCATTTACAAAACGATCTAACATGAAATGGCAGTCAGTGTATTTGCCAATTTTAATCACTAACGATAGTTCTTCTTTTGAGAGCACCACCATTGTCGATGAGGTAAACGTGTACCACGTGTCATGGTCCACATCATCAGTTTACGTTGAATTCCCATTGCTACCAATACACACTCCAAAAATTTACTCATTTGAGGTGAGACATCTACGAATCCATCAGAGACAGGTACCCTGCTATGTCTATTAATTACATACTGTTTGAACGTGAGTTGGACCGTGAGTACGTATATTAATTATGTATTCTTGGACCTTGACTACGTCTATTAATTACCTCTATTAATCACAGACTTTTGGAATATACCTTTGAGACATGTTGACCTTTAGAGGAATTGCACCTTGTAGATTCCTTAGATCTTTTATACCCCTTCAGACCATTTTAGATATTTTATACCCTTTGGCCCTTTTAATACCCTTCATCACCTTTATACCTTTCATACCCTTTCATAGCCTTTCATAGCCTGGTGTTGGCTTAGCGGTTAGGGTGCTGGCTTGGGATCCTAGGATCCTGGGTTCGAATCCCGGTCGATCGCTGAATTAACGCCAGGGGGTTGACTCAGCCTGTCATCCTTCCGAGGTCGGCAAATTGAGTACAAGTTCACTGGTAATTCCCTGTGTGTTGCAAGAGGCGACTAACAGGGTTGGCGGCAGGAAGCGCATCCGGCCATAAAATATTGCTTCAAAAAGGGAACCACGGTGCACAACCAACCCCCGTTCTGTGGGGAAAATTGTCCTCTAAAAGCGGTTCTATACCTTTCATAACCTTTCATAACCTTTCACCCTTTACACCCTTTAGACCCCCAAGACCCCTAACAACCTATTGAATCCCTAATACTCTTAAGACCTCAATACCCCGATAACCCATTGGGACCCTTTCGACCCTATAGACCCCATTAGAACCCTTCCAGCATTAAGGCCATGTTGGCTCCATTAGACCATCTGTCTGAGGGTCTTCCTTCTGCAGTAACACTTGAGGGACACCAGCCGTAATCAATAGGCTCCCACATTGGTCAACCACCTCACTACTGTCGAAAGAAAGGCTCAGCTCTCATCAACTCAAGAGGCATTCAAAGCATAATTTATTTCCGGAGTTAGGAAACATAGTGACCATCTTCATTATGATCCGCACTTCCTCTTCATTCAAGAAGCAGCTCTTATATTTCTTCATCGTCCTTAACAGGTGGGAGGGATTATTTGCACAGCTGCCCAGACCGAGGGCACATGGTTTGGAGTGAGACATCCTTGGAGCCACAATAATTCAATGGAAATCTGCTTCGCATTTTACCACAGGCTATAAAGAAAAGATAAGCAGCTGCAAATGATTCAGACCAAAGAGGGGGCAATCCTGTGTGGCATTTAATCTGCCATATCTCTCTCATCCGGGCACCAACCAGGTTCGTGTGACGTCTTAAAACTCTCATAAACTCAATTTAAAACATATATTGCCCCAAGACAAACACTACACGAAATAATACAATAACTTCAAACTTGAAGGGAGATAAGCATTTGTCCGAATGCAAATTTATGGTCAATGACCTTTGCAGGACAGATTCATTCCCAAGATGGATGGATGCCTGGTACAAGGTGACTTTTCTCTGCATACATCAATACTCTGCAAAATATAGTATTTCACCCTTGCACAGATTTCAATGTAAACCTTATTACTATCACCACACAATTCACACAGTATTCATTGTGAATCACTCCATGTAAAAGGAACAGTGTTATTAACAGTTACTGAATGATTACATTAAATGGGTTGCCATTGCCTCTATAGGACTTCAAACACTTCCTTTCAAATTTCAGTCAGAAGGTCGGCGATAACTCGCCTACTTTTGACAAATAATACCAGATGAGATCTGACCATCAGCTGGGAGTCTTTACAGAGACTTCCACACTACCAAGCCAAGAGGGTGCAAAATAGAATTTATTTATTTATTTATTTTCGCTTTCTTTTTTTTTTGTTCCAGTTCTTCTGATCTTCGTTGGTAGCATAGAGAAAAGTCCAATATGACAATGAGAAAATTCCCACGTGGCAATGAAAAAAGCCCCATGTGGCAAAGAGAAAATTCCCACATGGCAAAGAAAAATTCCCACATGGCAAAGAGAAAATTCCCACGTGGCAAAGAGAAAAGCCCCACGTGGCAAAGAGAAAATTCCCACGTGGCAAAGAAAAATTCCCCACGTGGCAAAGAGAAAATTCCCACATGGCAAAGAGAAAATTCCCACGTGGCAAAGAGAAAATCCCACATGGCAAAGAGAAAATTCCCACGTGGCAATGAAAAAAGCCCCATGTGGCAAAGAAAAATGCCCCACGTGGCAAAGAGAAAATTCCCACATGGCAAAGAGAAAATTCCCACGTGGCAAAGAGAAAATTCCCATATGGCAAAGAGAAAATTCCCACGTGGCAAAGAGAAAAGCCCCACGTGACAAAGATAAAAGTCCCACGTGGCAGAGATAAAAGTGGCAAAGAATGTGGCAAAGAGAGAATGGTGTCCATGACAACAATTTCACCCCATTATAAATGAAATGGGATATTTTTGTGATTTTATTATTGTCAAACATCAGGAATTTTTCAAGATATCATATTGTTACTTTTATGGGGGCAAACAATGAAATACCTTAGTCAAGATAGGATCGTGTAGATTAGAAATCTCTGAGTGTCGCATAGAGGAATCTCGATGTATCTAAGTAGGTCGTCTGTCCGGGTAAGAGCGTTTGCATGTCGCCATGAGGGGCGTGGCTTTGTGTCAAGTAATTCTAGGCCTTAAAGATTAATTCCCCAGTGTGTAATTTTCCCCTTGATCTTCCCTCCGTCTTTATTGTCCCCCGTCGCACAGCGTAGCGAAAGGGGGACTATGGCTTCCCCCTCCGTCCGTCCGTCCGTGCGTGCGGGCGTGCGTGCGTGCGTAAGCGAAGGACCGCATTCAAATTTGGTGTGCGGGTGCAACCCACGTCAAAATCCAAGATGGCCGCCGCCATGTATGTCTGATGCCATGTATGTCTGAATCTTGTGAGATGAATATCTTGAAAAATAAGCGAAGTACCAACTTCTAATCTGGTGTGTGGGTGTATCTAGGCATAAGGAAGAACGCTATTGAAAATTGGGTCGCCACGTCAAAATCCAAGATGGCCGCCGCCATGTATGTCTGAACCTTGTGAGATGAATATCTTGAAAAATAAGTGAAGTACCAACGTCTAATTTGGTGTGTGGGTGTACCTTTAAGGAATAAGGCAATAAGGCAATATAAGGCAATAAGGCAATAAGGCAATAAGGCAATAAGGAAGAACGCTATTGAAAATTGGGTCGCCACGTCAAAACCCAAGATGGCCACCTCCATGTATGTCTGAACCTTGTGAGCGAAATATCATATCATAGCATGTTTTCTGCGTCTTCCACTTTGTCAACTCACATCACTTCACCGACGGGGGACCTAGGCGTAACGCTTGTTACAATTAAAAAGCCCGCCAAACAATAACTATAACAAATGACTCCATTCGCTCACAACACCGCAAAGGCTAACCAACACCCAGCACATTTGCCAATCGGTACGTAAATCCCGCCTCACGACTGCCGACGTCATCTGAACATTCCCAAACAGCGACAAGACTCCGCCCCCCGACGACATGTGGCGAGGAGGCCACATCCTGGCTTTCGTGATTGGTGGAGGCGCGATGGGATGATTGAGTAGGGCTCGGTGATTGGACAGAGTGTGACGTCAGCGTGGAACATTTGAGAGCAGAAGGAAAGAGAAGCTGTCTCGCCATTTTTGTCTCTTTTGTCCTGACATTTGTTGGAGGTGGTCACATTTCCCTTGTGTGCTGGCTTTCAAGAGAACGGCTGTGTTCACATTTTCCTTGTTGTTCTGGCTTGGTTGTGGGTGGTGGCGCATCTTTGGCTTGTGTGGTGCGCTTGTGGAAAGAGACTGAACAAGAGAGGTTCAGGGCAGTCGGCAGCGCGAGAAGGACCTCATGTTGGGACGTCGAGGAGTGCGACTCTGCCCCATTTTGTGCGTTTCCCGCGCTGTAGTTTGAGGTAGAGAACAGCCAGCCTTACCAGCCATTTGGGGACACAAAGCGAAGTGCCGGTCGGCTCGAAACGAAACATCATTTATTTTTACTGTATATTTCCCCATGTTTGTATACGAGTCTGAATGGAGACATCTCAATTAGGAATTTAATTTTTGACCTCACCTTTCATTGTTACTTGCATTTATTGTCCCCCGTCGCACAGCGGAGCGAAAGGGGGACTATGGTTTTCCCCTCTGTCCGTGTGTCCGTCCATTCGTCCGTCCGTGCGTGCGTGCGGGCATGCGTGCGTGCGTGCGTGTGGGCATGCGTGCATGCGTAAGAGAAGGACCGCATTCGAATTTGGTGTGTGGGTGCAACCCACGTCAAAATCCAAGATGGCCGCCGCCATGTATGTCTGATGCCATGTATGTCTGAACCTTGTGAGCTGAATATCTTGAAAAATAAGCGAAGTACCAACTTCTAATTTGGTGTGTGGGTGTATCTCGGCATACGGAAGAACGCTATTGAAAATTGGGTCGCCACGTCAAAATCGCCATGTATGTCTGAACATTGTGAGATGAATATCTTGAAAAATAAGCGAAGTACCAACTTCTAATTTGGGGTGTGGGTGTATCTCGGCATCTGGAAGAACGCTGTTGAAAATTGGGTCGCCACGTCAAAATCCAAGATGGCCGCCGCCATGTGTGTCTGAACCTTGTGAGATGAATATCTTGAAAAATAAGCGAAGTACCAACTTCTAATTTGGTGTGTGGTTGTATCTCGGCATAAGGAAGAACGCTATTGAAAATTGGGTCGCCACGTCAAAATCCAAGATGGCCGCCACCATATATATGTCTGAACCTTGTGAGCGTAATATCTCGAAAAATAAGCGAAGTACCAACTTCTAATCTGGTGTTTGGGTGTATCTAGGCACAAGGAAGAACGCTATTGAAAATTGGGGTGCCACGTCAAAATCCAAGATGGCCGCCGCCATGTATGTCTGAACATTGTGAGCGGAATATCTTGAAAAATAAGCGAAGTACCAACTTCTAATCTGGTGTGTGGGTGTATCTAGGCATTAGGAAGAACGCTATTGAAAATTGGGTGGCCACGTCAAAATCCAAGATGGCCGCCTCCATGTATGTCTGAACCTTGTGAGCGAAATGTCATATCATAGCATGTTTTCTGCGTCTTCCACTTTGTCAACTCACATCACTTCACCGACGGGGGACCTATGCGTAACGCTTGTTTTCATTAAATCATTATTTGTCGAATCTTACTTTTCTTGTATTGTGGATTTTGCTGTCCCGTCTTTGTGTTTGTTGGTTCGGATAACCCCTGCGTGTGTTCCCGATTAGATAAGGCTCTGGCCTTCCCGCGTGCACCAAAGACAATCCAACCAAGGTTTGGAGTACGCCTCAGAGTTGAAGCTCGTTTCGGTCATTCGTCCTCTTGGGGTCTTAACCCCGGGGACACGACAATATTTAAGCTTACACAGCTTATGTGTACACATGTGTGGTATAATAACCACCTTTAGAGGCCATTTTCCCCCGCAAAGCGGGGGTTGGCCTTTTTCGGGAACCGTGGTTGTTGTTGTTTTTCGGTCCCCTATTTGAAGCAATGTTTTACGGCCGGATGCCTTTCCTGACGCCAACCCTTTTTGCCGCCTTTAACGACAAACAGGGAATTACCAGTGAACTGGTACTCAATTAGCCGACCTCGGAAGGATGACAGGCTGAGTCAACCCCCCTGGCGTTAATTCAGCGATCGACCGGGATTCGAACCCAGGATCCTTGGATCCTAAGCCGGCACCCTAGCCGCTAGCCCAACACCAACACCAGGGCACCCTAGCACCAACACTATGGTATATAGGTATAAAATCTGGTCTATATTAGTCAAAGATCAAGGTCAATGCCATCCAAAAAATGTCAAACACTTATTAGGTGGCAATTAGAAAATGTATCAACCAAAGTTGTTATGCACAACATTCCATCATGTAAAACGTTCTCAAATTTTCCAAATTACCAAATGGCTGTTTCCATGGCAACTAATGTTTATTTGGATTTTGCATGCATCATGCTATGCACAACAATCTTTTACTTTAATACCTAGTTGGGGCATTCTCATGCGATTTTGTGGAGGTAATCACTACTCAGGGCATTTTAACCTTTACAAACAAATACATTGCTGGTGACTACTGTAGTAAGGGCATTTTATGAGATATTTCACAAATCTGTTAACTAAATTGTTACCAAAAAATTTCTTCACCAATATGTTTGTAAAGGTGTGTAATAACATGTGTTAAAATGTTGAAGTTCAACTCCCGTGGGAAACCCAGAAAAAAAGCTGTTGAATTCGGGTACCGAAAAATTATTTTCGAGAATTTTTATTTTTTTAAATCGGCCCTTTAGTAACTTATGAGAGGTCAAATAAGGGTTTTTCATGATTCTGAGTTGATTGTTAACATTTATATTTTCACTTTTACATTTACACACAAAGTAGCTTTTATTTCACATACATATATAATACTCAAGTTATTTCTCATTCACAATGTCAGAAGTTTCAACAGTCATTGTCTATGTCTTCTTCAGACTCAACAACATCATGACTGCAGTTTCTGCATGTAATGCCATTACAGACTCCACAGGCCGAGATGCACGTGACCCCATTCTTCTTGCAGCTGCATCGCCGGTTGCTGCAATCTCCATGACAATTACAGCTCGTGAACTGCAATAGCTCCTCAGGAGCCGTGGGGTTCAGTGTTGGAACTGGCTCATCTTCCATGATGTTACCCATTGATCCAAGATAAGACTTCAGCAGGTGAAAACCACCCAACCTTGGAATGACGGGTAGATTTGCCTGCTTTATTATATTCACAGCCTTCAGCCAAATCGCAAGATCAAAGGTCACTATAGCGACCCCAGCACGCCGTATGCACTCTTTCAGAGTGGTGAAGATGGTGTTGAGGTCATTAGGGTCTCCTTCAATAACTGGGAGGAACTCAATCTGTGTGCTCTGCTTTGCATCATTAGCATGGATTCTCTTCATCCAGCCATTCCAGTTGGAGTGTGGGAACTCAGGATCGTTGGCTTTGATCACCCACCCCGCTGCCCAGAGTGTGTCACCTGGAGTGAGGAGTGGCTGATCATGAGCCAGGGAGGAGGAAAGCTCAGCGAGGGGGAGAAACATGATCGCGTTCGTTCCTATCTGTTTCCTGTTCGTAAATGGAATAATCTTTACTTCAGTTCCTCTCAGGATCTTAGCTTTGTCGAGTGCCTTCAACTTCACCCGGGGGAAAGCTGCTGTTGTCTGTGGATCTGGCAAAGGTGGTGCCGGAGAGGTGACTTCGATCCAACCCATTGAGTGAAAGGGAGTGTTTCCGTGAATAGAGACAATGTTTAAATCTATATTGTCTCCAACAAACTGAGTGACTGCATTGTTTGTTTCCCCAACCCCAATAAAGACCACCTGATCATTACTTGACAATTCACTTTCACTGGCTGGCACTTTGGCTGTCATCACTGATTGATCCTCAAGCGCAGCATCAACCGCAACCTCATCATTGATCTGTTCATCGGTTTCCTCCACAATGGTGTCAAGAGTGCCAGAAGTATCTGGAACATCATCTCCACTCCTACTATTAAGGAAGCAGTATTTGTAGTTTTGTGTCTCCGTGTAAGACTCAGTGTATCCCAGCCGGTGGAATTTGTTGAGCATCCATTTTGACCCAAATCTATGATCAAGTTGTATGGCAAGCCCCATTTGGTGTGGCAATACTCCAGACCGAGGTCGACAGGCCTTAATAAAATTCTGCCCCCAAACGGCAACTCTTTCGTCTGTCTTGACAATCGGTCTCAAGAACATCTGAAGGCTTGCAGGAACAAGTGTCAGCTGACTATCGATGTCAGTCATACTGTGTGTGGTGGGGTATGACTTTGGACCTAAATCAATCAAGGCAATATCATTGGATATGAACTTGAGTGCCGTCTTTATGATCTGAGTCTTCTCATCTCCATGGTCAAGATTAGCATGATGCCCTCGCAGAATATTGTCGGTGCCATCTTTGAGACAGAGTACATCTGCCCTTCTTTCCTGTGTTGTGAAATACAAGGTGTCTTCGTATTTCTCTGGAAGTTTTATCTTTAGCCAATGCTTTGAATAAGAAAGGCTCTTCTCTGGTGACTGATCAAACTCCTGCAGCTTTTCATGGACTTGGTCCATGTTCATTACCCCATGCTCTAATTCTGAGTCTAACCATTCGCAGAATTCAATAAAAACTGCCTCTCGCTCCTCATCAATACTCCTCTGTCCTCTCTTCCTTTTTCCTTCCTCATCAGTCTTGGACAAACTGTCACCTCTCGCAAACATAAGTTTGCATCGCAAATGGTACAGTGTTTCTTCTGCTACCAAGTCGTTGATCCCTTCCAGGCGTCCAGTGACTTCAGTGCCCCAGTCATCCCCGCGACTCCGTGCTGTCTTCAGCAAGCTTGCCTTCAGTGTATCTGCAGTCAAATTATCTGGCACTCTGTATTTCTTTCTAGCTTGTGCTGGATTATTTTTGTAGAGCTGGGCTGGTTGGTTGCAAAGAATGCATACATCCTTATACAGGAGGTCAACTGACTGTGATCTTCTAGAACTGCAGCCAGTTGATGAACTGAATTCACAAGTAGTGCGTCTTCTCTTCAACTTTGATGACTCTTTCTCTGCCTTTGATGCTTGAGCTGACTTCTTGGTGGTTGCAACAAAGTTGTTGTACAGATCATTTTTACACTTCTGGTGGTACCTCAGTTTTCCTTCCTTTTGAGCCTCCTTCATACGTTCCACAACAGTAACATTTTCGACAGTTTCTGCTTGTTTCAATAAAGTTGAGTATCCCTTTGGAGTTGCATGTATGAGCCTTTCAGCTGGTGTATCCGAGCGTGCACAGATGAAGCAATTGAGCACAGGTGGAGTAACGTCTTCATCCATATTGCTAGACTCCATGTCCTGCAAAGTAGAAAATGAGATATATTTAGAAATTATTTTTCCACAAAGGAGTATCTGTGGTGAAATATAAATGTTAACAATCAACTCAGAATCATGAAAAACCCTTATTTGACCCCTCATAAGTTACTTAAGGGCCGATTAAAAAAAATAAAAATTCTCGAAAATAATTTTTCGGTACCCGAATTCAACAGCTTTTTTTCTGGGTTTCCCATGGGAGTTGACCTTCAACATTTTAACACATGTTATTACACACCTTTACAAACATATTGGTGAAGAAATTTTTTGGTAACAATTTAGTTAACAGATTTTCATATGTTTCCCTTACTACTGGTCCTGCATCACAATTAAAGGTTCTGTAATTAATTGAGGTTGAGCAAGTGGTTAGTCAAATTTGGTCCAAACTTGATTTTATTCATTAGATTAACAGAAAGCATCAGGCAAATACATTAATCGGCACTGTTCAAGGCAAAATATTACTTTCTCATGTTTTATTTTTTATTCAAAGATTTCTACATTTGCTCCAAAGTATGATTTGTTGCACAAAAATGGCACAACCATTGCTGATCGATGAAATATTGTCGCACAATGCGTTATACTATAACCGAGTGCAGTAAAACTACCAGGTTATTGGCCTAGATTGACACTGTGCAGTTGCTAATGTGTGCAGCATTTTCAGTAACTTCTTCAACCATTTATCTGCTAAAATAGGAAAGCAGTTCTGTTTATGGACTGCATGATGAAGGAATCCATTCGTGTTGAGAAGATATGATATAATAGTACCACACCTTGCAAAGCAATGAAGCTATTTGGTTTTCTAAAAAGAGGTTGGAAACTTTGTATGAGGGTCTTTATTTTTGAAAATCGGTGAAAGTTACCAGAATTGGTATGCAAAATAAGCTTGTCATGACACTTGCTATTTTTCATACCAGCAACGGTACCCGCCCTATGGGCGGGGCTTCAATTGGGAAGCCCAAATGGAAAGGCAAAGCATCATAAATTGAAGGCTTTTTTATTTTAAATGATTCATATAAACATCCGTTGAATCATATCACACGCAAATTATCAAAATCTAAACAGTACATGGCGCCCATTTTGAAAAAAGATTGAATTCTGCAAAACGGAAGCGGCCGCTGCCACGTCTTTCTCAGTCGCACGTTTATGTGTGAAGAGTGCGTGCCGAATCTGTAACACGGAAGCGGCCGCTACACCTGTTTCTCAGTCGCTTTGCACACGCTGCCATGTTACTTCGGAGCCGCACGTTTATATAGGAAGAGTTCGTCAGGAGTCGATCTTCTCTCTCCTGGTACGTAGAATAAACAGTATTTGTAGAATTTCAACAAAAGCCACATCACTGTTCATATCGGTAAATTATATTCCATAGTGTTTGGAAAAACTGGAAAATTGGAAAATTTGAAAAATTGGAAAAACAATATAGCCTATTTTACTCAAGGGGGTCTCAGAATTACCCACCCAAAATATCGTTGCGATCGGTTCAGCCGTTTTTGTGGTACCTTCGAACGGACGGATGGACATTTGGTGAATTATAGTAAGAAGAGAATTGGCATTTATTCCGTAAGAAAACGTTTTCTTCCTGCTTATTTGATAGATTTTCACTGATATAATTTTTGTTGTTGCTTTGGAGGCTGGAAACCTGCATAGTATTGGTGCAGCATGTTTCAAATTGTGTTGCAGTTGGTTCCTTTGTGTGGAGTCACTTGACACAGCTGATGGAAACAACCGATTTGTTGAAGACTGATATCAAAAAGATGCTCACACCAGATTTGCTGAGCAAGGATTTCAAACTTGAGCCATGGCGTTATTCTTGGTACAATGATGCCACTGTATACTCTGGTAAGCACAATGCTTAAAATAATCCATCTTAGGTGGTTGACTGCATAATTGTCCATGTTAAGCTGTTAAGCTGTTTCTGAAAGTAAGAGACAAGGATTTGGCAGAACGATTTCCTTCATAATGATGATGACTGTAACACCATTCCTATTCTCTATTCTATTTTGCCTGTTCTTTATTCTACAGACTTGGCATTTAATATGGAATATTTTTATTTTCTTGACTTGGGTTTACTTTCTTAACTCAGTATATCAATCTGGTGAATTTCTTTCACACTTTGGTGATTTATTTGTTAAAAGAACCATGTCACTGATTGTCTGTCACAGCAAGAAGTCAACAACAGGATTATATCACAGGTGGCGTGGCAAAATGTACGGACAGGTGCATTTGATGATTGGCTTCACAGTCGGGTATACAAGGGTTGTTGCGTTCTGTATTCGTGGAAAACAACTGCTGCACGTCTCCAAAAGTTATTGCCGCTTCCTCTGGAGATGGTCCGTCAACTCGACAATGCTGTTTGTCATGGAGTGGTGGCTTTACGAAATTACGGCATGAAACAGCGTGCTATTGCTCGGCAGTATGGCATCACTCAAGGTCAGGTGTCAAAGATCCTGAAACGAAATGCTCAGAGGGATGTCCCTACTCCAATACCGAGGCCAGGACGTCCCCGCAGAACCAGAAGGAGGGATGATCGCCAGCTGCACCGGTTAGTCCGCAATGGTCGTACCAAGTCAGCTAATCGGCTTAGGGCTGAGTGGCAGCAACTGACAAATGTGCCTGTATCCAGAAGGCTAGTCAACCAATGACTGTTTCAATCAGGCTATCGTGCCAGGCGTCCCCTGAGAAAGCCACGCCTGACCAGACAACACCGCCAGCGCTGATTGCAGTGGGCCAGAGAGCACCGTCAATGGCAGCCAGGACACTGGAATCACGTGATCTTCAGTGACGAGTCTTGATTTCTGGTCTATCGTCAAGATGGCCATGTCCGAGTGCACAGACAAGTGCATGAAGCCTACAACAAAGATTGTATAGTGCCAAGAGTCCAAGCTGGAGGTGGTGGGGTGACCATTTGGGCTGCTTTTCATGCAGGGTGCAAAACTGACCTGGTTGTTCTGAATGGAAACCTGAACCAGTTCAAGTACAGGGCCATTCTGGAAGAAACATTGCTTCCATTTGCTCGTGCAGCCTTTCGAGGAAACTTTGTCTTCCAAGATGACAATGCACGGCCTCATCGTGTTCGCATGATCTAACACTTTCTTGCTGACCGTGGTGTAGAGCATATGGAGTGGCCTGCCATGTCCCCGGATATGAATCTGATAGAGAACTTGTGGGCAGAATTAACGCGTCAAATCGACTACTTGGACCAGCAGCCGACCCCTGTGCGTGAATTGCAGCAGGCTATTGTCACTGCATGGCAAGCGATTCATGTCCAAACCTTGGCAAATCTCGTGAACAGCATGCCTCAACGTGTATGTGCTCTCCTGAATGCTCGTGGGGGTTACACGAAGTACTGAACTGTAATTTTACTGTCCGTAATCCCAGTCGTAATTTAACTTTTGTTTTTGTTAAAAAAAAATTTTGGCTAATGTGCAAAATAAAGAGATACTTCTGGAAAACGTAAATAAGTTTAACACAGTACTGTCCACGCATTGAGTTCGATATCAGTTTACATCACTTTCAAGGATCAATTTATTTGTTTCAAAATGTCAAATGTGGTTTTTGTTTCTTTTAAAGGTCACATTAACAAAATCTAGAATAATTTCAACATAATTCCAATTAACTTTTGGTTCCAAGACATCTTGAAAAGTAAGTTCACCCCCACAAAAAAAATATTCCATATTAAATGTCAAGTCTGTATATAAGAAAATAATAGTCCTGTAAAAAAAAAAAAAAAAAAAAAAAAAAAATATATATATATATATATATATATATATCTACTATATAAGAGAGACGTCTGTGTGTGTGTCTGTCTGTCTATCTGTGTCGCTACTTTTCTCAGATATGGCTGAACGGATCTTCGTCAAACTTTCAGAGGTTTATCAGTGAGTGCCTGGGAGTGTTTTAGCCCCCCCCCCCCCCAAAAAGATCGTTTTTTTGGACTTAAAAAAAAATCGCTCGATAGTGCCGAAGCTTTTAAAAATTAATGACAGTTATATACAAGTACACATTCGCATAAATAAATACAAAACATTCACCAGACATTTGAATACAAATAAATCAAACAATTCTAGAAGTGTACGAATTTGGTAGTACCACTTCTTCTTCTTCCTGATCGGCATCACACTTAACTCAGAAACGTGAGCCACATTCACCCACCAGCATATACATGAACCCCCTTCATCTCCTGCCTCCCCCCCCTCCTCTCCCCTCTTCTTCCCCCTCCACTCCCCTTCCCCCCCTTTTCCCCTCTCCCTCCTCCTCCCCTTAACCTTCTCCCCCCCTCCCCCTCTCCCTCTCCCCACCTTCCACCCCTCCTCTCCCCTCCCCCCCCCCCCCCACTTAGCAATGCCGGGTACTTCTGCTTGTGCTATATAAGAGAGCCGCTGGTCTGTCCGTGTGTGTGTGTGTGTGTGTGTGTGTGTGTGTGTGTGTGTGTGTGTGTGTGTCGCTCACTACAATGTAGAATATCTTTCCACTCCCCCTCCACTCCCCCCACTCCCTTTCTCACCCCTCCCTTTCCTGCTAGCACCTCCCCCCCCCCCCCCCCGTAATGCCGGGTATTCCTGCCAGTATATATATATATATAGATATAGATATAGATATAGATATAGATATAGATATAGATATATATATGTATAGTATAGTCCTGTATATAAAACAAATAAATGTTTATAAATTTTATTTATATAGTATAGTCCTGTATATATATATATATAGATATGTAAATTAAATTGAATGAATAGGATGGAAAGGGTATGACATAAAACATTATGACTTGTAAAATATTGACTATTTGTAGGAGAATAAAAACATTCATTTGAATTATATCAAGTGACAGTGAAATGTTTGATGCAATATGTTTTTAAAAATAGTTTCAGTTGTGATTTTGTTTTGTCATGCAGAGCGCTTGGAAGCTAGTGCAAATGTTGAAACATCTGCTGTGTTTTCTCCGAAATCATTTATACCACGTTCACTGATGATTAATTTTACTGTTAATGTTCTGGGAAAGTCCATCAACCTTTTTGAGGTGAGTCTTATGGTTATATTTTGTTCCCATGAAGGTGGTATTTTGGAACAATTTTTAATATCATTGCTGATTACAACAGTGGGAGTGCCTTCTAAAAGTTTGCCTCAACAAAGACAGAGTTGTGAATTTGTGGCTGTAAAAGAGCCTTGGACTTGGGAAAAGTCTTGTACAATGTAGTGTAATCAATCTCCATTGCTGTATAATTGTATTATCAAATTTATAATAGTAATCACTCCTATAATCTCACTCCAAGGGATTTCCCTTTGCAGTGAGTACGTTCCTGACTATGAGGTACTGTATTTTGGAAGCCATTGGAAAATGGTGTGTGAAATGGATTTTCTGCATTTACAACAGCATGGTGTTATTGTGAAGCCACCAAAAATCTGCACATCATCATTTAACGGTTCCTCATTTTATATCAGTACTAGCATGAAATCCGTTTTCAAAGGGTAGTTATTTTTATGATCTCACATTGTGTGAAATGCTATCTATCAATAGTCTGGATTGGTATAACATACACCGTCCTACCCTCTGGAGAGACCCCATAAAAAAATATTGTAATATCAATTCCAGTTCTTGGATGCCTCCATAGACCCTCCCCCCCCCCCCCCCCAAATATTTTTCTGGCAAAATTACTCCCCTGCGAATACCTTTCATCTGAGATATCTCGTGTGAAAAAAACCCCTGAAACCCTGTAAAACCCTGGAAATTTATTTTGTGGAGCCAGTCTCCGCTGGGAGAAAGCCTACCCTCCTCTTCTTCCCAACTTCTTTCATTCTACCTTTGTTGTCTTGTTCTCTCTTGTGTGTCAGTCTCCTATAGTCCGGCAGATATGTGAAGAATTGTGGTAGAATTGTGCCTTTGATGATACAAGCATGAAACTTGGCACACAGTTAGGGCATACCCTTACAGTGAAATTTGGATGTAGGGGCATTCCAGATTTCTCCTTGGCCCAAAATGGCGGCTAAGAAGGACATATTTACCTATTATTTCAGACTTGTCATTTGTGCTGCTATTGAAACACAATGTAATGAGCATATTATAAATTGTCATGTACATGCTATGCAATACCTTCATACTGGGTTCAAAATTGGAATCTACGGTGGCCTATAAGGGGCAGAACAAATGGTTTACCATTGCAATAGACAGGACTGGTCTAGCGGTTTAATTATTTAACTTTGCATGACTATCTGATTTCTCCTGGGTGTAATTTTGGTTCAATACCTTTATATGAACAACTTTGATGTAGCTTTATGAACTTTCCTATCATAGACTAGGTGACTATAAGGAACAATGCAAGGCTAGTGAAAAGTTACGAAAGCGAATTACTATATTTATGATAATAATGTATGTATTTCTTTTTCAGATGATAACTTGACTGCACTGCACCTTCGCTCATTGACTGTAGTAGCTACCTAGATTTGGTTCCCAATTTGTATATTGATTGGATGGTGGTGGTGGATAGTGCTTAATTGACAATGGCCAACAAAAATTTCAAGCTATTAGACCCCCAAAGCCCTAGTACATCTGGAACAAACATGCCTTATCTGACAGATTGGGAGAAGTGTGTGTTATGTCAGGAGGTCACCGATGAGGCCCTTGCCTGTCCAGCTGATTCCAAGCGAACCACAGGGTCCGGATACCAAACTCTTGCAGATTATCTCCTCACCTTCAGCCAGATGGGCTGCCTGCCAAAATCTCTAGAACTGTCCCGCCTGGACGATGGTGAAGGTATCCAGTCAACCTTCCAGAGCCACAAGGCTAAGTGGCATGATTCATGCAGACTGAAATACAACAAAACTGAACTGCATCGGGCACAAAAAAGAGAAACGTCTAGTGAAGAAACCGCAAGTGTCTCAAGAAAGTACACCCGTCACAGAGTACATGTAGACCACACACAGCCACAGCCTGAAAAGTGTTTCTTTTGTGACAAACCAGCGGGTACTAATTCTCTGCGAAAAGCTTCCACCTTCGACCTCGATAAACATGTCAGGACAGCTGCCCTGAAACTAGGAGATCAGGCACTTCTTGCTAAACTGAGTGCAGGTGACCTTATAGCACAAGATGCACAGTACCACGTGAAGTGTCTGGTGTCACTTTATAACAAAGCAAGGGCCACAAGCACAACACTGAATGAACAAGATGATATCAATCACGGTATAGCACTTGGAGAGCTAGTGTCCTACATCGATGATGCCCGCACAGATGCTCTTGTGACACCAGTGTTCAAGCTGGTAGACCTAGCAAGACTATACACCACCAGGCTGGAACAGCTTGGAACAGTCTTGACCAGGCGTGTCCACTCCACCAAACTCAAAGATCGAATCATGACATATTTTCCAGACCTAGAGGAGCACATGTCCGGTCGAGATATTCTGCTTGCTTTCAACCAGGATGTTGGCTCAGCCCTTCAGAAGGCATGTGATCACGACACTGACAGTGATGGAGTTTGTCTTGCTAGAGCCGCAAATATAGTTCGTAGAGACATGTTGAAAATGAACTCAACATTTAGTGGTTCATTTGAAGCCCACTGCCAAGAACATTCGGTACCTAATTCGCTTGTATCACTAGTTTCTATGATCTTGAATGGTCCTAACATCCAAGAGCAGTCAAGCCACTCGTCGGTATCAACACCTACTCTCACAATCTCACAACTCCTTATGTTCAACAGTTACTCACGCCGCAGAGAGAGTAGCAGTACTGCCACGTCCACGAGGCACAGTCACAATCGGGAGACTCCCCTGCCTGTGTACCTGGGCACCCTTATCCACACAAAGACTCGAAAAAGAGACCTGGTTGATACTATGTTCAACCTGGGTCTCTCGATCTCCTATGACAGGGTGCTTAGCATCTCCACGGACTTGGGGAACAGAATCTGCCGTTTCTTCCAAAATGAGGGTACAGTTTGCCCCCCTGAGCTAAAAAGTGACCTCTTCACAACTGGGGCAGTGGATAACATTGATCATAACCCCAGTTCAACAAGTGCCCACGACTCCTTCCATGGCACTGGCATTTCACTTTTCCAGCACCCAAATAGCGATAGCCGTGGAGTTCAACGGGTAAACCCAGATGACACATCAACAACAGATGCACACCTGCCACAGTCATACACCATCGTACCTCCTGTTGTTCTGGGTAAATGTGACCCACCGGTACCCAAGCTAGCGGGTCCCAACAAAAGCAACTGCCAACTCATCCCTGAAGCAATGCAGATTGAGTACAGGTAACTGATTATTGTGTTTGAACTGTGGACAGTTATATGTGTACCTAAATAACCAAGACTTGTTAACTTGTGTGGACTTGTTTGTTCTTAATTGTGTTCATTATCTTGCATTTTGACAGGTGGCTGGAGCAGATGGAGAAGACAGTGCTATCTGACACACCACTTAAGGGAGACGAGACAGTATCATGGGCTGGATACCATGCCAGCAAGCAGTCTATTCCAGAAGAACCAGAGTGTAGTGTGGCCTTAACTTCATTGCTGCCTCTCTTCTATGACCAGGCAAAATCTGTGGCAATGATTCGTCACTCCATGGATGTCATCAAGAAAGCAATCGATATTCTGAATCCAGGTCAGATCCCTGTAATCACACTTGATCAGCCACTGTACACACTTGCCAAACAGATCCAATGGAGATGGCCAGAAACACACGGAGAAGATCACTTCGTCATGGTCTTTGGTGGACTCCATATTGAGATGGCAGCATGGAAAACCCTCGGTGACCTTCTGGATAGCAGTGGGTGGACAGGCGTTCTGGTGCTTGCAGGGGTTGCTACAAGTGGTACTGCTGATTCCTTCCTGAAAGTGACCCATGTGACACGCACACGACGAGCACACCAAGTCACAGCCAGTACTCTCTATCTTCTCCTGAAGGAAGCCTACAGCCAGTACACCAGTGGACTAGATGAGGGACAGGATACGATACCACTAGATGACTGGTGCGGTGAACAAGCCAATGCAAGTCCACAGTTTCAGTTCTGGTTCCTAATTATGCAGCTAGAACTGGCAGTCCTGATCTATGTGAGATCCGTCCGTGAAGGAAACTTCCAACTGTACACTGATGCTCTGACCAAGCTTGTACCATGGTTCTTCACCTTGGGACATACAAACTATGCCAGGTGGATCCCAGTTCACTTGCGCGACATGGTGACACT
The DNA here is from genome assembly GCF_964187855.1 of Myxine glutinosa. Lineage (NCBI taxonomy): Eukaryota > Metazoa > Chordata > Myxini > Myxiniformes > Myxinidae > Myxine > Myxine glutinosa. The sequence continues at coordinate 163,414,334 of NC_136261.1, forward strand.
TGCAACAAAGCATCCAACTGTATACGCACAGTTTCTGGCAGGAAACTTCACCATGAAGAAGACTACACGTGCATTCTCTGCCATAGCCTTAGACCAGGCACACGAGCAAAATAATGCATTGGTGAAAGGTGATGGAGGGGCTGTAGGTCTTACGGAGAATGCTGCAGCTTTGCGCCGATGGATGGTGTCTGGTCCAGAGATGGCCAAACTGATCTATAAGTTCGAGGCCACAACAGAAAAAAGAATTAGGAAAACTGAACTAAAACACCATGAACAGACAAAGCACACGCAGGTAGCCTTTGCTCGAGATGTGAGAGCACTCACCCGTGTCATAGGAGAGATGGGGAACCCATTCTGTGACGACAGCAAAGATCTCTTGGTGCTAGACAGCAGAGACCTGGCAGACCCAGCAGTCATCAACACCCTTTACCAGATCGAGAAGCTGGGAAAAGAACAGTATGACACATATGTGAACGAGAGGCTTGTACATCAGACAAAGCCTATCACTGACCCAATAAAAAGAAACAATCTCCCTCTCTTCAGCCGACCCCCAGTCAGAGAGAAGTCAAGAACAGAGTTGAAGGTGGTATCTCTGAAGAATGACTGCGTTCTGTTCTCCAGGCTGTTTATTGCATCCCAGACACGGAATGGAGATCTTGATGAATTCTTTGCACATGAAAACCAAGCTTGTCCCCCTGCATTGTCACAAATGGGCAAAATCCGGCTTGGAACCAAGTCTGATCTGGTTGGGTGCTTAGAAGATCTGATCACCTCACGGGAAAATGATGATGTAAGCCCCCCTGTTGAAGTCATGATCCTGGATGGAGCAGCCATCGTGAACATGCTGGCACCTCGTAATGCGAAGACCTTCTCTGAGTATGCATCACTAGTATTCTTGCCATACATCACATCTCAGATACAAAATAAGAGCAGGGTTGATATTATCTGGGATGAATATTTCCCAGACAGTTTGAAAGCCGACACCAGGAAGACGAGGGGTAAAGGCACCAGGAGACGAGTTGAGCCATCTAGTTCCATCCCTCGAAACTGGCAGGCCTTCCTTCGCATAGACGAGAACAAGGTGGAGTTGTTTGACTTTCTAGCAACGAGGATAGCAAACATTGAGACTGACAAGCAAATCGTCACCACAAACCACAAAGAAGTTTTTTGTACACAGCCACGAGATGTTACTGGTCTTTCCCCGTGTAGTCACGAGGAGGCAGATACAAGGATACTACTCCATGTCCAAGATGCAGTCAGACAGGGCTATACCAAGGTGTCAATCCGCACAGTGGACACAGATGTTTTGATCCTTGCAGTGGCAGCAACTGGATATCTTGACATCGATGAACTCTGGGTTGCTTTTGGCACAGGGAAGAATTTCAGGCACTTGGCAGCTCACGAGATGGCTGTGGCACTGGGACCAAACAAGTGCCGAGGGTTGCCATTCTTCCACGCCTTCACTGGGTGTGACACCGTGTCCTGCTTCGGCGGAAGGGGGAAGAAAACAGCATGGGAAACATGGAAAGCCTATGATGAGGTCACCTCAGCTTTCTGCGCACTGGCTGCCACACCAACCATTTCAACTGCAAATGACAACATGGATCCACTGGAGCGTTTTGTTGTTCTGCTCTACGATCGAACAAGCAGCCAGGAACATGTTAACGATGCCCGCAAGCATCTCTTCACCCAGACTGGTAGATCAATAGAGGCTATCCCACCAACGCAAGAAGCCCTCAGACAACACATCAAGAGAGCTGCCTACCAAGCCGGCTTTTGTTGGGGCCAGATGATGATTTGCGCACCTGAGCTCCCATCGCCAAGTGAATGGGGTTGGAAACAGAGTAATAACGGCTGGGGGATATATTGGACAACCCTCACAGAGGCAACTGAGGCATGCCGACAATTGATTAGATGTGGATGCAAGAAGGGTTGCAGGAAACAGTGCAAGTGTGTTAAGGCCGCACTCCAGTGCTCAGCTCTGTGTCACTGTGCAGGGGAGTGCACACGATAGTATACAGGAGGAGTAACACACCTGTTACATATACACAAACATGTGGAAGACTGTTTTGTAGACTGTTTTATAGTGAAAGTCACTTCCACAGCGTTAATGTGGCATTTTCACTTCATTTCCATTGTGTTTCTGGAGTTTGCTCAAAATAGCTCAAAAAGTAATTATTTTTGTAAAGAATAAGGACCAAATAAATGTTATGTGAGTTTGTTGACATTTAATTATGATCTTACAACCTGTTTACGTGAAAAAAACATCATAGGTGTGCTTGAGCAATAAGTAAATCTAGTTTTATAGACATCGGTACTGTGTATCTTATTATCCGTAAACGGCCATTTTTAAAATGGCCGCCATTTTGTCCCTAGGAAAAGATTTGAATGCCCCTATATCCAAAAATCTTCCTAGTAGTATGCTCTATCAGTGTTCAAAATTTCATGCTTGTATCACCAAAAGCACAATTTTTTCACATATCTGCTGGGCTACTAAAGATTAGTTTAAGTATGTATGATAAGTTAGTATCCTACCCTATTGACTCCATGTGACCTTCAAAACATCTGGCTTTATCATTATCGTGATCAGTGACAAAAAAATCTCAATTTAATGCATTTTAAATTGAGGCTGTAACACAACAAAATGTGAAAAAGTCAAGGGGTGTGAATACTTTCTGAAGGCACTGTATAGTCATAGTGTCTTACTATTTTGAAAATCTTTGCTTCCTGTTATCACCCTGACCCCCTTCTTTTCAATGTCACATATCTTGAAATACCCTGTTGCAAATAGGTGGTTCCAACTATTTTTTTATGGGGTAACAATATTTGACATGAACTGCTTCATTGGAGTTCAACTATTTGTTCTCTTATTATATAGTTCTCCCAAATTGTATTTGTCTGCCATTTTTGTCTGGCAGAATACATGTTCATAAATCGTCATTTTCTTCTTTTTTTTCTAACCTCAAATTCTTCTTCCTTTTCTTCCATTACTCTCCTTCTCATTCTTATCATTCTACCTTGTTCCTTCTTTAACCTATCTATCCTCCCTCTTCTTTAAAAACTTTCTCCCTTCTTTTCTTTCTAATTTCTCTAACATTTTTCCTATTTCAATTTTTGTCTGCCATTTTTTTTCATGTAAATTCTATTACTCTCATTTGAAATTATATTTTTGTGTTGTGACATTATGACGTCATTTTATCTCTATTGTGTTTTACTTCATTTGCTCTAATTCTTTCTTTCATTGTTTTTGGGTTTTTTTTGGTTATTATATTTTTCACCGATTTATTTTGAATTGACTTTTTATTGGCTCAAACTCTCAATTGTATTGTGAGGTTGATTGCTTAATAAGATTTTTTTTCTTTCTCATTCCATTGGAAGATGCATGCAGTGCATGCAATAGTATTAAAATGTAAAATTAAAAGTCATGAATCAAGTGTCATTGAAGTGACTCTTTGTTCATCTCTTTTAATTGTACAAATTTTCACGGATGCATTGCTTCTTTCAACTGTTGTTTCAAATGTTGATATTGATCAAAATATCATTTTCTATTCATTAATTAACTTCCCCCTCCCTCCAGCTTCCCTCCCCCACCCCTACTCGTGTCCACTTGTACATTTATTGAATTGTTCTCTTCCTTTTTCTTCATCCTCCACTAACAAGCTTGAGCAAACAGAGGCTTGGAAGCAAATTCTTGGCAGTCTGTGTTTTGCAAATAAATTCCCAGCTTTGTGAAATCTATTAGTTACTGCATTGTAACTTAGACACTAATACTGGAGATTAGAATATTTTGCATTTTGAATGCTGGATGTTAGATGTTCTAGTGATGTTGTGTTAAGGGATTTTCAATGGAAAACTGGTAAAAATTGCAGAAGGTTTCAGTTTCAGCTTGTTATGTAAATGACTTGTCTGATGCATCACACATGAAATGCTCATCATTGGATGATTACTGATGAAATTACAAGCGCTTGTGGTTTTGAAGTGAAAATTATTGGCTAGCTGTTTAGAATCGTTGTTCTTTTGTCATGCACTTTTGCAGGTTGGAGGGCATGTTGAGAACCTGGAAACTATGTTGGAAAAATATTTTCCGCACAATAAAGAGAAAACCCAGAAGAGTGTACATGGGGAAAACCCACACCGGCAGAAAAAATCTTGTGTACATGCAAGGACGAATAGGAATTTTTTCCCCCATTTTACTGAGAACGGAGAAGTAAAGCATAGCTGTTTAACGAGCTGGAATGAAGTATTTCTCAGGAATTCAAGCATGAACCATATAATTTCATCAACCCAGCCTACGGTAACTATCAAATGTGATGCAACGTATTCTCGTTTTGATAAGTTGGATCAGCCCCATCTGAATCTAAGTGGTGTATGACATTCTTTTAACTAACGGAATGAATACTATTTAAAAGCAATGTCTGAAATACATTTGAGATTTAGAATAGAGAATAATTTTGGCAAATTGATTCGTGTTTGTTCATTAGTGTAGTTTACACAATTTATGTCTTTTTTATTAATCAACCTTGAAAATGATTTTGATTTTGTTGAAATAAAATGCTGCCAATGATTTGATGCTTTCTTATCATTTGAACAGGAGTCGAAGAAAACGGTGGAAAAGGAATTATTGTCTTGTTCGTTGGGGTTGAAAATCTTTGGGAATGAACTTTCATACTTCGAATGTCAGAATTGGTCTCAACGAGCAAAATACTACTCGTTGAATTTGGCTGACACAGCAATAAAGTTTCTCAAGGTGGGCTTACTCTCTCTTCCTTTTGTTTGCAATATTATAATCACTCCATCTTGAAGAGTTTTGTATAGTCATTATCAAATAATAATGCAGTTAACTTCATCATTTTTTCTTTTTATGTACATCCTCTAGGGTGAGGTTGTAGAGTTTAAAAAAAGCAACCTCCTGTTAGCTGAAGAAGTGGTGTTTCCTACTATAGCTGGACTTCCACTGCGACTTTCTGTAAATGCCTCCTCCTTTTTGGATGCGACATTACAAGGAAATGCTGATCTGAGAAGTTTTGCGAAGTATTTCATTGAAGGACACATTCGACCCACGTAAGATTTGAAGCCCTCTATTTTGGAGGTTATCTTTTCTTTATGGTTCCATGGAGTGGATTGCGAACTATATATTGATCAAACCTGCGACTAAACTTGTATATAATAACAGTTTTAAAGGAGCTTTCCTTTTCAAATCATTGTTATTTTAAAAAGTACCGAATGAACTGTCTGTGTATGTCGTTCATTCATTTTTCCACAAATATTTGCAATCCGAATAGATTGGTGACATTTATTTTAAAAACAGGGAAATCCATCATCACACTAAAACATGCAATGTTCTGTCTGTCTTTCTGACTGCAATACATTTGGTCATTATTTATCCAATTTCAACCAAACTTGACAGAAAGACCAAGTGAACTCTGTGTTTGCCTCAAAATCTTGTGTTCCAAACCCATCTCTCTCTGTACCCACCGTACGCAGTCGTACCCAGCTGCTCCTAGACTCTGTGTCCTTCTCTCCTGGCAAGGTGGAGAAGTTTCTGTCAATCCTCGACTCTGATTCTGCAACTGGACCTGACGGCATCAGCCCATGGGTCCTTAAATCCTGCTCTGCCGCTCTTTCACACCCTCTCTCTGATCTCTTCACCCTCTCTTTTGCTCAAGGTCGTTTGCCTTCAGCTTGGAAATCAGCCAACATTACCGCTGTACACAAAAAAGATGCAGAAACAGATCCTTGCAACTACAGACCAATCAGCCTGCTCCCAGTCATCAGCAAAGTCATGGAATCCATCATTGCTTCGGATATCAAATCCTTCCTCTTCTCCAATGGCTTTATCTCTGATCATCAATTTGGTTTCAGACCAGGTCACATGCTGCTTCTGCTGTCTCAACAATGGATGGAGGTTTTCAATGCCAAACAGGAAATCAGAGCTGTCTCGCTTGACATATCATGTGCCTTCATTACGGTCTGGCACCCCACTCTGCTCTCCACACTTTCCTCCTATGGTATCAATGGGAATCTCCACGCATGGCTTGTGGACTTCCTCTCTTGTTGTAGTCAACGTGTGGCCCTGAATGGATTTCTCTCATCTCCTCTTCCTGTTCAGGCTGGAGTTCCCCAAGGCAGTGTTCTGGGTCATGTGCTTTTTCTGGTCTTCATCAATGATCTCTCCGACTCTCTGGAAAATCCTCTCTATCTCTTTGCTGATGACTCCACTCTCTGCCGCTCCATACATCCCTCAGATCGGCAGTCCGCAGCATCCTCACTCTCTGCAGACCTGGTCAAAATCACAGACTGGTCAAACAAGTGGAACATGTCTTTCAATCCTGACAAATCTCACACTCTCACTATGTCTCTTCGAAAAGACCGCCTGGACAACCCTCCCATCTACTTTCTCAACAATCCTCTCCAAGAAGTTCTGTCACTGAATCTCTTGGGTCTCACTATCTGCCATGATCTTTCCTGGGAAAAACACATTTCCAAGCTGGCCTCCAAAGCCAGTCGCCGACTGGGCATTCTCCGTTATGCGAAGTCCTTCCTTGGCACACCTGAGCGCCTCACCACATACAAGGCTTTCATCAGCAGCTCAATGGAATACCAGCCCTCTGGGCTGGTGCTCCTGCCTCGCACCTCGCTCGGCTTCACGCTGTTGAAACCAAAGCTTTCAGAATCGTTGGAATCTCCCGCGATGAAGCCAATTGTGAGGGTCTTTCACTCACTCACTGCAGGCAGGTTGGTGGTTTTTCTGTCTCCTACCGACTCCTCTCTGGCCTAGCCACCCCAGCTCTGTCTGTGCTCTGTCCCCCAAGTACTCCTACAGGTCCCACAAGATCTGTCTGCAACGCTCTTCTGGTGAAACTGCCAAAATCAAGACTCTCTGCTCACCTTCACTCTTTCATTACTCTTTTCTCCTGCTTCTGGAACAAACTCCCTCACTCTCTTCAATCCCACTCACCCCCCCCCCAGGTCTTTAAAATAGCTGTTCACCACCATCTCTTATCTTCACCCATCCAAAACCTTGATCTTTTCTACCCCTGTTAATTCACGCCAGATCCACTTTTCTGAAATACCGACTTCTTTCCTGGAAGTCCTAGCAGTGTCCATGTGTTTTTTTTCCTCTCCCACCCCACACCACCCTTCCCACGCCTCCTCCCCCCAAGCCCTCTACCTTCCACAGATCTCCCGATGTCCCTGCTCTCAAATGTTGTGCTTGTGTGCTTCCCCCTCTCTCCCCATCTTGTCTCCCGCTCCCTTTATTTCGTCTTATGTGTCGGTTTTTTTTTGTCATTAATGTTCGCTCTTACACGAGCCTCGATCTTGTATACAAAAAAAAAAGAAGTGTCACACAATGGAGGTTGTCGTGACTTAATTTGCCCCCACCCCAAGGGGATTTTCCCTGCCAAGGCGATTGTATGTTGATGTGTATAGCCGTATTAAGATAGCTTTATCGTGGCGTTTTTCCAAGGCAGTTTTTAATAGCAAAAGTAATAACATTTATGATAATGGCATAATATTAATGTTATTTCAAAACAATATTAATACTAATAATATCTAATAATACTCATTAAGTAATTAATACGAATAAATTAATTAATTAATACTAATATTATTAATACTAATAATACCGTATCCCTGCGCATCGTAAGAGGCAACCAAGGGTTGGCATCAGGAAGGGCTTCCGGCCATAAAAAAAACATTGCCTCAAATAGGGAACCATGATTGTCATGGGGCTCGCAAGGCTAACCCCCGCTCTAGCGGGGAAAATGGCCTTAAAACGATCATTCATATTTCATTCATTAATACTAATAATATCCCTTTTCCCCAGGGGGTTTCCTCCTTTAACAAACGACATGTTAACATTTATAAATAGCCTATCGTGGCATTTTGTGGAAAACCCTCACCAGAAGTAAAAATATTTTTATAAACCACAAACACGTAAGATTACCTTTTAAAACAGTCGCGACTGCTATTTTACGCTAAACTGAAATAAATTTGGAGGAATCCGAACATCTGTGAGGCAATCTCTACTTATCCTGTCAGCGAACAGACCTGAGCATAGATCTCCTGTAACCTAATATACACCACAAGGGTTAACAGCACGACCCTTTCTGCCACTTCCGTGGCATTTTTCTGTGGCATTTTTCTGTGGCATTTTTCCAATGCCGTTTCTAATAACAAAAGTAATAACAATACTTTTGTTTTTAATATCAAAAGTCATAACAACACTATTGATAATAACATACTATTAATGTTATTACAAAACAATATCCCCCCTCTCCAAGGAGTTTTGTGACTTGCGATATTGTTCTCCCTCCCAGACATCCTTACGGAAGTAAATTTTACAATAGGAAATTTCATAATGGTGAGGCACGGTTTGATTCTTTCAATGACCTGATCAACCATGTTGTGATATTATGTGTGCCTTTCTGTACGACAAGGTTACACTGGACCTGAGTGGTGCAGCGCTCTTTCCAGTGCCTCAAAATGACCACATATCTTGCAATACTTCAAAATACACCCAATAATTTGGTAGTCTAGTTGCAATTTTGGTTCTCCAGCATAAATTATTTTTCCTTGATCAACCTCAAACATGATCCTATTGTGAATATGACAAACCATGTCACCTTTCTTTTTTCGGCAGCATGACATGGTGGGTCTTAGTTTCTATTCTGTACTGGGCAAGTAATACTGTGCCCCATATGTTGGCATAGCATCTCAGCGAAACTTTAGCATTACAGTCACTATTGCTTTCATAGTAAAGGCAAACTATTATGACTCACAATTAGGGGTTTCTGAGAGAGCCTCAAATCGAGAACCAGTCAATAACCAAGCTGACTGAGTGGTAGTTTAATCTCTACCAGAACTAGGCAAGTCCTCCAACTACCTGTAAAAATTAGTCAAAGCCTCATTTCAAAAAGATCAGACAAAATAAATCTTCAGTGTTGACCCACCAAACACCCCCAAAACATTATTACTGAAAGTCTTGTTGGTTGGGACAGCGGACTAACTTAATAACTTAAACCGTAAATAGTTGAGGCATGGGCAAGGAATTGCAAAGGCTGCACTCATCAAGGTACCAAGGAAAAATAGTTTTGTTTTTTTAAATATAAATGAGGGAAAAGGGCAACACAAATGTAAACAAGAAAGAGCAATCAGAGATTTCAGACCCTCGCCAGGACCTGTTTTTTGTGGTTTTTAAGGCTTTTGTGTTAAAAGGAATATGGCGGCCGAATCACGTGACCGGTGATGTCATTATTATTTTTTCCTCCACCAATTTGTCCCTAGATGACGCTCAAGAAAGTTCATCTTGATCGGATGAAGTTTTGTACTTGTCGAATTATGACATCATAATGGAAGCATCGATGACATCATCATTAACATATTTTATTCCCTTTGGAGAGTTCTTTACAATCAGCCATGTCTCAATTTTTTCTATGCAGCGCTTTCGGAGATATAGAGGTGCAAAGGTTTTCGGTTTTTTCCAAGATGGCGCCCATACCACATGACCTATAACGTCATAAGTATCATTAAAAAATTATACAGGTGGTGTTTGGTGAAAATTTCCTGTCAATTGGAGCAACGATTGCAGAGAAAATCACTTTTTTTTGTGCAGACAAACAAACAAACAGACAAACGGACTCAAACGCAATACCCTCTCCTTTGGTGAGGGTAAAAATAAACACAAAACGAGAAAGGAAGTACAAAATTCTTCACATGGCTGAAGACTATGCCAAAAAATCCAGGATAAAGAGCAGGGAGAAATATATTTGAAACCACAACAAGGAAGACAAACAACCAATCACAAGACAAGAAACAAAGCAACAAAATACCGACTTGGTGTTGGGGGTGGGTGGGGGGCAGTTTTGGTGTGAGTTTGAAAAGGAGAGTTGATGGGGTGAGGTAGGGTAGGGGTCCTCCGGTCCTGGACCATGGAACAATATACTTCGACCATGTAAGTGCTTTCCTCAACGTGGGATGGATTCACCCCCACAAATTGAGCTGACATTCTGTCCCATGAGGGATTATAGCCAAAGGACACCTCTTAACTTGCATGGTGACCATGAACATGCATGCCACACCAGCACCTGCTGCAAATGTCTTGACCAACGGGGTGCCCTGTCACAGCTGTATTGACCCCCATTATGCAGTTAACAACGTTTCTGAGTTGTACCCGGGAAATAAGATATTAAAGTTAAAATACAACTTACGGGTCGCTTGCAGTCTGTGAAAGCCACATAATTGCCCATTGAAAATTACAGTGTCAACTGCTAAACTTTTCACATGCTAAATTGTAAAAAAAACAAAAAACTTTATTTATGATTAGTAATTTTATGCGATTGTTTTTTTGTTCTTTATCTGCTTTTCACACCATGTTTTTTTTGTTTGTTCTTGCAGAGCTCAGGTCCAGGTGTCAGCTCGAATGGGGGTGGAGGGGGAGATTGGCAAAGCAGCCTTAGAGTGGGTGGGCACTACACGAACAAGTTTTAACGTGAAAGGTGGCTTGAAAATGAAGAACAGAAACGACTTCAAACTTTTCCTTAACACCCCAGAGAAGCAGATAGAAGTCATCAAAGTCAGGTTGATTTATTACTTTTTCAGTCGATATTTACCTTTTTTATTGTTTAACCAGACTCCTCTGGTTAAACAATAAAGGTTGTTGCTTCCTTCTTGATGCTCAGCATTTAAAAGGATAGAGCATGTGCAAACAACCACAAGTTGGCAATACTAGTGCTAGTTGGCAATACTAGTTGGCAATACTAGTGCAGGCATTGATGGGCTTAATGACCTACTCTTGTGTTGAGGTTTATGTTTCAGGTGACGGTAATTGTATAAAAGCATCTCATAAAACCTTAATACATTAATCATTATAAACGTTTATTTGGAGCAGATTCCTGATAATATACTGCCTCGTTTGCAGTTCCAAGTTTTACATGGTGAGTGGAGATGAAAGAAAGCCAATCGTAGACACAAGAGCCAAGCGCAATGCGGCAGGCCAACAGTATTGCACCAGCAGTGAATGTAAGAATGGGTGTTTATGATGTTTTTCATTCACTGGTCTGAGCATAATATAATGTCAATTATAATGATTATTTAGATTTTAGTGGGAAGAATGCCATATACATTTGCTTGTGTACCTAACAGATGCTGACATATTTGGGTGGAAGCTGTGCTCTCAGAGGTCCTATCCCACCTCAATGTCTGGCAGTTTCTCTCCACTTGCTGGCCATGCTGTTGCTTCACTACAACTCCAAAAGACTGATTTAAATTTGCAGAAATATATGTTGGAAGGCAAATACAATTTCCAGCCACAGGTATGTTGATTGTAGAAATGGATAAATGGGAGAAAGAAAAATGATGTTCCTTTTACAACCATTCATGCAATTCTCTTTACTAAAGCAACAAGTAGGAAGTGACCATTCTTAGGAGTTGTTTCTAAAATTAGTGCCCCCTATTGGTTTATTATTTTAGGGTTTTTTTCCCTTCTTTTTCTGCCAATTTCCGAGCTGTATCTTGGAGCAGCTGGGATGTTGGGAATGAAATTTTGCAACAATAATGGGAATATAAAGTATGTGGTATTGATATAATTTTTTGACGACTTTTTTTTAAGGTCATGACCTAATTATAGACACCATAACTCGACTAAGGTTTGTCTGATCAGAACGAAATTGCACTCCCTAGATAGCCGAGAACAAGGCACATTTACTTTTAATTTACATCATGCCCCTCTGAGTTAAAGGTCAAGTTATTACACCTCTAGACGTTCTTCTCCATTTTCTGCCATGACTCGGGGACCCCGCCCTCTTTGCCCCAACCTTAATGTGGACTTGGGAGGGCGGAGGGATGCTGAGTTGGAGTTTGGAGAGGGGAAGGGATGCAGACTTGGATATGGGAGGGGGAAAGATGCGGAATTGGAATTGGAATTGGAGTTGGAAGGAGGGGAGGGATGCGGATCTAGAGTTGGGAGAGGGAAGTGATGTGGAATTGGAATTGGAGTTGGGAGAGGGATGTGGAAATGGAGTTGTGAGAGGGGGATAAATGCGGAATTGGAATCGGGAGAGGGGGGAGGTATGCCATATTGGAATTGGGAGAAGGGGGAGGGATTTGGACTTGGGGGCGGAAGGATGTGCGCTTGGAGTAGGGAGGGGTGGAGGAGGGATGCGGACTTGAAGAAGAAAGGAGTTGAGGACTCGAAATCTCCTTTTACATGAATGGAATTTCCACTAGTGCCCGCCATTATGCTGTCAAAGGACATTCCTGTCAAATTCCATAAATATTCCACACTCTATTGGGAACTAATTCCCTTAGAAAAGCCTGTGGAACTGGGTTGTCTGCTAGCTTATATATATACCGGTATATATATATATATATATATATATATATATATATATATATATATATATATATATATATATATATATATATATATATATATATATATATATATATGTACTCCATGACCAAAAGTATGCGGACACCCCTTCTAATTCGTGGATTCGGCTGTTTCAACCACACCCATTGCTGACAGGTATATATAATCAAGCAGACAGCCAGGCAATCTCCATAGACAAACATTGGCAGGAGAATGGGCCATATTGAAGAGCTCAGTGACTTTCAATGTGGCACTGTCATAGGATGCCACCTTTCCAACAAGTCAGTTCGTCAAATTTCTGCCCTACCAGAGCTGCCCCAGTCAACTGTAAGTGTTGTTATTGTGAAGTGGCAACGTCTAGGAGCACCAACAGCTCAGCTGCAAAGTGGTAGGCCACACAAGCTCACAGAACAGGACCGCCGAGTGCTGAAGCACGTAGCGCGTAACAATCGTCTGTCCTCGGTTGCAACACTCACTACCGAGTTCCAAACTGCCTCGGGAAGCAACGTCAGCACAACAACTGTTCATCAGGAGCTTCATGAAATGGGTTTCCATGGCCGAGCAGCCGCACACAAGCCTAAGATCACAATGTGCAATGCCAAGCGGCAGGTGGAATGGTGTAAAGCTCGCTGCCATTGGACTCTGGAGCAGTGGAAAGGCGTTCTCTGGAGTGATGAATCACACTTCACCACCTGGCAGTCCGACGGAAGAAGCTGGGTTTGTCGGATGCCAGGAGAACGCTACCTGCCGAATGCTACCTGCCATACCGAATGCATAGTGCCAAGTGTAAAGTTTGGTGGAGGAGGAATAATGATCTGGGGCTGTTTTTCATGGTTCGGGCTGGGCCCCATAGTTCCAGTGAAGGGAATTCTTAACGCTACAGCATAGAATGACATTCTAGACGACTGTGTGCTTCCAACTATGTGGCAACAGTTTGGGGAAGGCCCTATGCTGTTTCAGCATGACAATGACCCTGTGCACAAAGCGAAGTCCATACAGAAATGGTTTGTCGAGATCGGTGTGGACGAAATTGACTGGCCTGCGCAGAGCCGTGACCTCAACCCCATCGAACACCTTTGGCATGAATTGGAACGCCGACTGCGAGACAGGCCTAATCGTCCAATATCAGTGCCCCACCTCACCAATGCTCTTGTGGCTGAATGGAAGCAAATCCCCGCAGCAACGTTCCAACATTTAGTGTAAAGGCTTCCCAGAAGAGTGGAGGCTGTTTTAGCAGGAAATGGGCGACCAACTCCATATTAATGCCCATGATGTTGGAATGAGATGTTCGATGTTTGGGTGTCCACATACTTTTGGACTTGTGTGTATATACACACACACACACACCTGATATCACGTGTATCATCCTTAATTCGAGGTAACAACCGACCCATATAACTCCCTGCTCTTCTAGTCAAAAAAGCTGTATAAAGCAACCAAGAAAAGTTATACGCTGTATTTATTTGGTTTTGGCTATTTTTCACTGTCATTCTTTTATTTTTGCAGAAAACATCCTTCTGTCCCAAACTGGTAGACATGCATTTCTTCCTGGGAACACCTGGGTCGAACATCAATCGAAACATTTCATTGGACGTGCTGCTTAACTGTCCTGATATGAAACTGAAGATAAACTTCATTCACCCACAAAAAACAATAAAGATTTTTGGTAAGATCGTTTATAAACATGTTCTGAAGCTTTGTAAAATGCTGCATGAAGTAATAAAAGGCATTGGACTTCTAACTGAAAATGTGTCAGAGGGTTAGAATAGGATCAACAAAACAAAGTGATGGGCAAAGATCGGTGTTCCAAAATCCCGAGCAAAATAAATAGGGACCATCTCCACTCTTCGGTTTTTATTATGTCTATAAGAATGATGCAATTTTTGATCACTGAGGTCATCAAAAAAAAGATCTAGCTATTTGTTTCATCCTCTCTTGGTTTGATGCAATGGAATTGCCAGTGTGTTGCAAGAAAATACGGGAACGACACTCGGTAGAGAGTATCCCTCCACCAAGCTGAACAGTTTACGTTTTGTATCCCGCTGATAGATCATATCTAGATCCGGACCTGAACCAAAATCGCATATCTTGTCCTTGTCACCAAACCAACTTATCAACCTCGTTTTGTCATAATGCGTCCACAACATTTTGATATATTGTTACGTTTGTGGGGGTACATGAAGGAAACCCATAGTAAAGGTAGGACTGTATAATTGTAGAATGGACCGTGGACGCATAGGAGAAATCTCGATGCACTTTAGTCGGGAAACTGTAGCTTCAGATTGTTTGTGTGTCTTCACACGAGGGGTGAAGCAGTGATAATTTCTTTTTTTTTTTTTGTATACAAGATCGAGGCTCGTAAAAGAGCTAACATTAATCACACAAAAAGTCAAACCGACACACAAAACACAAAAAATAAGGGGAGCGGCAGACAAGATGGGGAGAGAGGGGGAAGGACACAAACACAACATTTGAGAGCAGGGACAACGGGAGAAATGTGGGAGGGCGAGGGCTTGGGGGAGGTGGGAGAGCTATAAAACATGAACACTGCACGGACTTCCAGGAAAGAAGTTGGAATTTCCAAAAAGTGGATCTGGGGTGAAATTAGCGGGGGTAGAAAAGATCAAGGTTTTGGATGGGGGAAGATAAGAGATGGTGGTGAACAGCTGTTTTAAAGACCTGGAGGGAGGAGTACGATTGAAGAGAGTGAGGGAGTTTGTTCCAGAGGCGGGAGAAAAGGGGAATGAAAGAGTGAAGGTGAGCAGAGAGCCTAGATTTTGGCAGTTTAACCATAAGAGGGTTGCTGGCAGATCTTGTGCGACCTGGAGGAATATTTGGGGGACAGAGCACAGAGAGAGCTGGGGGAGCAAGGCCGGAGAGGAGTCGGTAGAAGACAGAAAGACCAACAACCTGCCTGCGGTGAGTGAGTGAAAGGCCCTCGGAGTTAACTTCATCGCAGGAGATTCCAATGATTCTGAAAGCTTTGGTTTCAACAGCGTGAAGCCGAGTTCGGGATTAAGGTTAGTTTTCCCCAGTATGCGATTTCCCTCTAGTTTTCCCTAGTATTTTACATTTACAAAGCCGGCCAAGAAAACCCCCATTAAACAACATTTATCACCAGCGCCGGCCCTATGTACACTCACAGCAACTAAGCCCCGCCTAATGGGCCTAATAAGGAAAAAGGCCATGCCCCCAGAGTGGTACGATGGGCGTGGAAGAAAGAGCCGGCAGGCCATGCCCCTGAATGATGTGATTGCCCGGGAGGGCATGGGGTGATTCGGAAAGAGCTTTGCCATTGGTCGGTGTGACGTCATAGAGAAACTTCGAGAGAAAAAGAGGAAGATTGCATCTCGTTGGGTCCTGCTTGAATAAGAAGCTGCGCCATCTTAGCTGTGTTTGGCCGATCGTGAGCCGGACGGAGTTGGGAGTGCTTTTGTGGCACCACGAGGAGCAATAAAGGCTGCAGTTTGTGGGGCTCTTGGCGCTTCGGATAGAGTGGAGAGCGAGACAGGGCCGTCTACACAACTTGCCTCACGACTTTTGGTGCCTTGGGCGCCATCTGTGTGCTTCCTCAGCCTCGTCACCACCACTCTTTTCAAAAAGGGCCATTTGAGGCCAAAGCTGAGTGCTGGACGGCCAAAAAGGGATTTCATTTTATTTAATTATCTTTCCCTTGTCTATTGTTTTTGAGTCCGTGTGTGGAGGTACCTGAGTTAGAATTTTAGTTTTACCTCAGCCTTCATTTCCAGTCTTTGATTTCTTTTTATTAAATCATATTTGTTGAATTTTCCTTGTCATGTTTACTTGTTTGTGGTTTTGGAATAAACCTGTGTGTTCCGTTCAGGTAAACGTTCGCCTCCCTTCATTCCACGTGCGCCAAAAGTACCGCCATTTTTCAGATTTTTTCTGAATCTGAAAGTTATTCAGTGTCTCAGTTCAGTGTCTCAGACGGGGTGTCTCAGTTATCGGTCATCCAGCGGTCTTAACCACTGGCGACTGGACAATATCATGCTATAGATCATTTTGGCCCTATCACTCCATGGGGAATAATCACTTAGAAATAGAAAATATATATATCTGGATGTGGATTCGGATCTTCAACAAAATGGAAGCAATTCCTCCTTATCACACACCCAACCTGTCCACCAAAATTCGTCCGAATCCGTCCAGAACTTTTTGAGATATCTTGCTCTATATCGGTTTTAGCCATACCACTCAATGGTGAATAATCACTTAAACATTCTCTGATCCGGATTTGAATCCTCCCCAAAATTGAATCAATTCTTTATTGTCACACACCAAATCTGTCCACATAGTTTTGGCTGAATCCATCCACAACCTTTTGAGATATCGTGCTATATATCGTTTTTGGCCCTATCTCTTAATGGCAACGAATGACTTAAAACGTTGTCGTATCCAGATTCGGATTTTCCCCCAAATCGAATCAATTCTTCCTTATCACACATGCAACCTGTCCACTAAATTTCGTCTGAATCCGTCAACAAATTTTTGAGGTATCCTTCAGACAGGTATCCTTTTTGAGGCATCGTTGTGCTTGTGGACTCAGCTCAGCCAGCGGTGCAGTGCAGTAACTCGGCAGATCGAGATGCGGTTGGTCCTTGTGCCTGTGGACTTGGCTCAGTCCACGGTTTCGTGCAATGCTTCGGCAGATAGAGCTGCGGTTGGTCCTTGTGCTTGTGAACCTGGCTTGGCCTGCAGTACAGTGCAGTGACTCGGCACATTGAGCTGTGGTTGGTCCTTGTGCTTGTGGACTCAGCTTGGTTGTCCTGTGTGGGTCGACCTTGTATGGCAAGGAACTGATGGACCGAGAGTGTGAAGCTTGGCAGTTTTCAAAAATGTAGATCTAGAGTGTGGGAGTTGAGGAGGGCCGAGTGTGAGAGTCGAGGAGCATTTTTGCGCGAGCATGAGGGTCGAACTGAGTGACTTTTGAACTGAGTGACTTTTGAACTGTGATTTTTGTGAAGGAACGGAGTGATTTTTGTGAAAAGCATTTATTGATGGAAGCTGAATAAGCACGAATTTCATGTATGAAGGAGAGGGTCGAGGTGGCGGAGATGCAGAGAAGGAAGTGTTGTGTGTGCAGAAGTCGGAGTCAGTTGTACAAAGAGGCTGTTAAATGTATGTATGAGAGAGAGTTCAATTCCGTAGGATTGGAGGACAGGGTTAATTGTGCCGACATGGAAGGGGAAGGGGGTTGGGGAAGGGAGTGTTCAAGATCCAGGGAAGTACAGGGGCATTACGCTCCTTCTGTCATGAAGGTGCTGGAGAGGGTTCTGGATGGGAGGATAAGGAAGAGTGTGGAGAAGGAGATTGGAGAAGAGCATCAGCAGTTTAGAAAGGGTAGGACAATGACAGATGGAATGTTCACGCCGAGACAGATGGTGGAGAAGAGGTTGGAGGCACAAGGTGAAATGGCATTGGGATTTGTGGACATTGAAAAGGCCTATGACACTGTCTTGAGAGAGATGGTGATGAAGACACTGAGATGGATGGGAGTGCTGGAAGCAGAAGTTAGGTTGGTGGAAGGGATGTACAAGGGAAGGCTTTTGGTTGCTCTTTGGATGTTGGAGGAGTTCAGTGTGAGCATCGGTTTGAGACAGGAAAGCTCTCTCATGTTTATGATGGTGATGGAGCTGGTAAGCAGGAAGGTAAGCATGAAAGATATTCTGAGGAGGATGTTGTATGCGGATGAGCTGGTTGTTGTGGTGAAGAGTGGGTGAAAAATGCAGGAAGTACTGGGGGAGTGGAAGGAGGCATTTGAGAAACATGGGCTGAAAATGAGCATGGAAAAGATGGAGGTGATGTGGGTCTGGCAGCAGAGAAAATATATGAATAGCAAGTTAGAGGGGAAGGAGATCAGACAAGGAAACAGGTTTGAGTATCTGGGGGGAACAGTGATTGGGGATGGTAAGGCAGAGGCAGAGATGCGCAGCTCAGCATCCGGATGCTCTAATTTTTAAATATTCCTTCACCATTGAGAGATGGGGTCAAAAACAATATAGAGCATGATATTTCAAAACGTTGTGGAGTGATTTTGACAAAACTAGGTGGATGAGTTGGTTTGGTGACGCGAACAAGGTGATTAATTTTTTTTTTGTTCAGGTCCGAATCCAGATCTGACTCATCAATGGGATACAAAACGTAAACTGTTCCGCCTGGTGGAGGTATGCACTCTACCGAGTGTCGTTCTAGTTTTGAATATGGTTTTCATTGTACACCGCACCTTTCCTATGCCATCTCCAGGCATTGCAAATCGTCATTGCTGGGCACCGAAGGGGCTCGGCAGTGACGCACGCTGAAAGGGAGCACTCGGTTTTCACTCTGGTTGTTTGTTTTCTTGTTTTCTTTCTTGTTTTCTTGGTTGTCCGGGCGATATCTCAGCCATCCTTTGAGCTTGGAAGCTGAAATTTCGGCACAGTAGAGAGCAAGTCCTTTGTCAAAAATGTTATTTTTTATTTTTTGAATAATCAATTAATTGAGGAGTTATTTAATTATTAGCGATTAATTAAGCACTTATTTAATTAATCAAATTTCCTTTCTCTTCTGACCATTAACTCAGGCACCTTTTGAGTTTGGAAGCTAATATTTGGACATGAGTGACCAAGTGATGTGGCTATCAAGGATATTTTTGATTTATTGATGAATCAATTAATCGATTAATTATTCAATTATTCGATTAATTATTAAAAATATGTACATATATTTCAGTTATAGGCTATGAGCCAGACCCCCAAATTGACCGGTCGGTACCATACAGATGGAGTAAGGCTCATTGTGATTTTTAGCAAGATATATGTCCCTAGATATGAAAAAAAAGTGATAGCAGTGTATAACTCTCGGCCATCTCTGTGTTATCACCTGAAATATTATTATACGCCCGCTTCGCTTCGCCAAAAAATGTGATATTTGCTAAAATTGGAATAAATATGTTTTTAAGGACCACAGAGTGCCAATAATTTGCATACTGGATGCCAACTAATATAGTAATAGAAATATAGAACATTTGTGGAGGTTATTTATCAAATTTGCATATTTATCAAAATGTTACAAACCTACTTTAGGATACTAGCTAATACCAAAAATTACACTGAGATACCAAAAGTAGTAGACGAATAAACCTAAAATGTTCAAAAGCTATGTTTCGTTCCAAAATATCAAAATTAGGGGGTATGGTTGAACATATTTTGAACTTTGCCAAAATATGTGCCTCAAACAACCACCATATTACAAAGTAATGATATATTCCAATGCAGTGGTTCCTTGCGAAGATTTTGAGGGGTCAAATGTTACTCTGGGAGTTTTCATTTTTGAAATATTGACAAAAATGTACACTGTGAATTCTGAACTCGAAGCGATTTCAACCACTTTTTCACTAAATTTAACATATTTTTTGTCATTATATCAAAAATTTGATAAATAACCCCCACAAATGTTCTATATTTCTATTACTATATTAGTTGGCATCCAGTATGCAAATTATTGGCACTCTGTGGTCCTTAAAAACATATTTATTCCAATTTTAGCAAATATCACATTTTTTGGCGAAGCGAAGCGGGCGTATAATAATATTTCGGGTGATAACACAGAAATGGCCGAGAGTTATACACTGCTATCACTTTTTTTCACATATCTAGGGACATATATCTTGCTAAAAATCACAATGAGCCTTACTCCATCTGTATGGTACCGACCAACCCCCTTGGCTCATAGCCTATAATAATATTTCGGGTGATAACACAGAGATGGCCGAGAGTTATACACTGCTATCACTTTTTTTTCATATCTAGGGACATATATCTTGCTAAAAATCACAATGAGCCTTACTCCATCTGTATGGTACCGACCAACCCCCTTGGCTCATAGCCTATTACAGATTCTGATGAAATGGTGGTGGTTTATGTGTTCTGTGACCGAATTGATTAATAATTTAATTTTTTAATGATTATTATTTATTTATTTTCATTATTAATCATTTATTTATGTTCTTTCTCATTTGGCCAATATCTCAGGCACCTTTTGAGCTGGGAAGCTAATATTTGGACATGACAGTGACCAATTGATGTGGCTATCAAGGATATTTTTGATTTATTGATGAATCATTTCATCGATTAATTATTTATTGATTAATTGATTAATTATTTATTGATTAATCAATTAATTATTTAATTTTTTATTAATGACTTATCGAATTACATTTCTAAAAGATACAACTTCAGAAGAAGCACTAGTGGTTTAGTTATGCTATTAGCCAATTGATTAAGAAAATATTTTGTGATAATCTTTTATTGATTTTAATGATACAATTAATCAATCAATTAGCGTACACCTCTCCTACCCAAAGCATGCCTCTATGAGCTGCGCCCCGGCAATGCCGCGCTGTAGGATATTTAATTATTTGGCATGGGGGCGGTGTACTTTGAATGTATCTGTACTTGTTTTCTTGTTTTTTTCTTGTTTGTTTGTTTGTCTGGGCGATATCTCAGCCATCCTTTGAGCTAGGAAGCTGAAATTTCTGGACAATCGTGAGCAATTCCTTTCTCAAAAACGGTATTTTTTGTTTTTTGATTAATCAATTAATTGAGGAGTTATTTCATTATTAGCGATTAATTAAGTACTTATTTAATTAATCAAATTTCCTTTCTCTTCTGACCATTAACTCAGGCACCTTTTGAGTTAGGAAGCTGATATTTGGACATGCCGATGACCAGGTGATTTGGCTGCAAAGGCTATTTTTGATTTATTAATTAATCAATTAATCGATTAATTATTTAATTATTCGATTAATGACTTTTTTTTTTAAGTTACAGATTCTTATGAAATGGTGTTGGTTTATGTGTTCTATGACCGAATTGATTAATAATTTAATTTTTAATGATTATTATTTATTTATTTTCATTAATTTATTGATCATTTATTTATTTTATTTCTCATTTGGCCAATATCTCAGGCACCTTTTGAGCTGGGAAGCTAATATTTGGACATGAGTGACCAAGTGATGTGGCTATCAAGGATATTTTTGATTTATTGATTCATCAATTAATCGATCAATTATTTAATTATTCGATTAATCACTGAAAAAAAATATAAAAAATTCAGTTACAGATTCTGATGAAATGGTGGTGGTTTATGTGTTCTGTGACCGATTTGATTAATAATTTAATTTTTTAATGATTATTATTTATTTATTTTCATTATTAATCATTTATTTATTTTCTTTATCATTTGGCCAATATCTCAGGCACCTTTTCAGCTGGGAAGCTAATATTTGGACATGACAGTGACCAAGTGATGTGGCTATCAAGGATATTTTTGATTTATTGATTAATCAATTAATCGATTAAATATTTAATTATTTGATTAATTACAAAAAAAATAATATTTTTTTCAGTTACAGATTCTGATGAAATGGTGGTGGTTTATGTGTTGTGTGACCGAATTGATTAATAATTTAATTTTTTAATGATTTATTATTTATTTATTTTCATTATTAATCATTTATTTATTTTCTTTCTCATTTGGCCAATATCTCAGGCACCTTTTGAGCTGGGAAGCTAATATTTGGACATAACAGTGACCAAGTGATGTGGCTATCAAGGATATTTTTGATTTATTGATTAATCATTTAATCGATCAATTATTTATTGATTAATCGATTAATTATTTATTGATTAATCAATTAATGAATTATTTTTTTTATTACTGACTTATCTAATTAAATTTCTAAAAGATACATCTTCGGATGAAGCACGAGTGGTTTAGTTATGCTATTAGCCAATTGATTAAGAAAATATTTTGTGATAATCTTTTATTGATTTTAAGTATACGATTAATCAATCAATTAGCGTCCACCTCTCCCTCCCAATGCAGCCTCAATGAGCTGCACTGCGGTATTGCTGGGCGCCAGAGGCGCCCCGGCAATGCCGCGCTGTCGGATATTTAATTATTTGGCATGGGGGCGGTGGACTTTGAATGTATCTGTACTTGTTTCATGATATTTTTCCTGTCATAATGTATATAAATGAATGTGAGATCACTGCTTGCACTATTTTCAGGTGATGTTCAGAATTATGCACAAAAGAAAACAGTAGATTTGGGGGTTATGGTGGATGAAGATGCATACTTCATGAAGGTTTGTTTTTGATATGTTATGATTTTGCAAAAACACTTACACTTGAAGCCCTCTCTCCATTTTTCTTTCTTTCTGCTGCTGGTACTACATTTCACCCAACCATTCATACTTACCTTCCCCATGACTCCATTCTGTTAAACTTTCTTTGATAAACATCACAACATGTGTGTACAATATTGCATTATCCTGAGGGTGTTTCGGTGGTCGGTCCTTCTGACCACTGACATATCAAGCATGATGTGATACTTCCCATGCGATTTGCAGAACTACAACATTGATAATTAATACAACACTTGCTTCCTCATCAATCTTTTTCAGGATATGTAATTACCCTGCGCTCGCAAAGCGGAAAGCAAGGTTTACCGATTGTTTGTATAAGTATGTATGTATGTAGTACATGTGTCTGCATTTAAAAAAATCATTTTCTCAGAAACGTGGTATGTTGTGACGTACCGGAAAGTAAATAAGATATGTTAATGATCTATTAATAATGTTAATAATGTTAATGTTAATAATGTTAATGTTATATATTTTGTTTGTCTGGTTGATTTGTTTGTGAAATAAATGTTAGCTCTTTCACGAGCCTCGATTCAGTATACAAAAAATGATGATGTCATTGGTACCATCATTATGACATCATAATTCGAAAAGTACAACACTTGATCCAATCAGTATGAATTTTTTTCTCGGCAACTGTTGATCTGATTGACACGAAACTATCACCATAGGAGCGCCGTCTCCTGTAGAATTTTTTATTGATAATTATGACTTCATAGGTCACGTGGTATGGACGCCATCTTGGAAAAGCTTTGCAACTCTATCTCCGAAACAGCTACATGGAAAAAAATGAAACATGGCTCATTGTAAAGAAGTCCGCCTGGAGAATGTGTTGTTCATGACATCATTCGTATCTTAAATATGACATAATAATTCGACAAGTACAACACTTGGTCCGATCATTTTGAAATTTATTGAGTGTGATCTGCGCAACAATTATATTGGAGAATGTAAATTTATAATGTCATCAATCACGTGGTCTGGCAGCCATATTGTATCAAAGAAAAAAGCCCTTTAAAAACATAAGAGTTTGGCTCACATCAAGTTGACCGAGCAGATTAAGTATTCTATGAATACCGTCTACTTTCACACAGGGATTTGACAATGTCAGATAATCTTCTATTTTTGTTTCGGTTCTCACAATATGCAAATGACATCCAATGTCTATCAATTCTACAAATAATATTGTAAATTATATTCCATAATTAATATTTCTATCCTCCTCAATGAATATATATTTGCTCCAATATAACACATACCCTCTGTGCTACCTTGCAAAATAAATGGTGCCACTTTGTGGTTGATTCTATCTGATGTATACAGTTGTAGAAACCAATTTTATAGGTAGTCCACTGCTCCATATTTGTCTGTTGACCAGATATAAAATAAGGAACTCGGACATGGCCTGCAATATAACCTTTCGTGCACCATTCTCACTTCGTTCTTTAAACAAATAGCGATTGGCAAATCCTTCAGTCTACTTCAAGAACCAACCTCAAGCCCATGTCTAGTTTTTACATCTCCTTCATTAAACTATTAGTTGTAGCCTTTCTTAATGCTTGTAATATCCTTATAGCAGGCTGCAGGGTCAGATGCACCCTTGAAATTATTTGTTGAGACAAGTCCTTTCTTAGCCTTTCCCAGTTTGTAACAGAGTGCATGGTGTTTATACCCACTCGGTGATAAAGTATGCTAACTCTTTATGGACTGGAGTTCCATGTCATATATTTTTACATGGAAGGAGTGGAGTCTCAGGTCCTCGGACTCATTGATGTCTCAGCAGGAGCCTGGGGCAGAGCACTTAAATTTTCTCATGAACTCCCCCTCACCCTTTCTGTCTTTGTTCCCTTCAAGTACCACTGCCCACTGGCCACACTAACCCACTCAATTATGTTATCCTCTTTCGGTCTATTCTCTCTGCTCACCTCCAATTCTTTGTCGTCGGCAAAGCCCCCCACATTATTTATTTTGTCTATGGAACGAGTTTATAATCTTCTCACTCTTTTCCCCACTCGTTTAACATAGTAGCCATCTGGCAGTATCACCATCTGACGCTATCGCCCTTTTTTGCCCACCATCTTACATTTTGTTATTAATGCTGGCCCGTCTTTCTGCCTGCGGCCTAATCTTCTCACTGATATTTTGTGTTTCGATGTCACTTTTCAAACAATTATATTACCTTGCTTATATAATATAAATTGTTTTTGTTTAACTTAGGGAGTTATCCTGTCAACTGTCAGAGATGAGTTCACAAGATTGAAGTGCCTAAGCAAGTTACAGTTGAGCCCCAAATCACCTCCAATCATGCTTTCAGTCAATTATACCCACATACCTGGAAAGCACCTGGTCATTGTGAGCTCCTTGGAGAACATATTTGATGGACCAGCTTCTGTGAAAGGTGGGTGAGCAACAATAATCACTTTTGACATATCAGTGGGCATTGTGTAGCTGAAGGAAGACTTGACATTGCACTGAAAATGGAGCATGGGCAAGGTGAGATGGTGGGGAGGTGAGAATTGGAGCTAACGGGTGCAGTCGGAAAGGTTCGGCTACAACTCGCGTTATAAAAAGAGTTGAGGGTTGCATTCGGTCAGTCTTAGCAGGATATGTTTTTTAATGCACACATTCATTTCTTATCTGGCAGTTAAACTTCAGCAAGACAGAAAACCAGGAAGTCGGGCACGGCGTTCTCCAAGTAATACTGAACATTACTCTGGTGAGATAAACATCAATGTGCCAAAAGTTTTTGGCACGGAGACCAAAGGATATTTACAGCAACGCCAACAGCTTTGGACTTCTGGTTTAAAAATCAAGTATGGATTATTTGGTAAGCAAAATTCATAGAACATGGCAATAGCATTAAAATGTTTTCACTAATTTATTGTGTTGCTCACTCTTTTATTCTAAATTGTATTTTATTTTATGAAGGAGAAGCAAAAGAACTTCCACATGAGTGTCAGATGGAAGAAAAGTTGAAACTTGGTCTGTTGACTCAGCCACCGAATCTGCTATTGAAACACAACTTCTATTGCACTCAAAAGGAAGACATCTCCCACAAGGTAAAGCAAGAAAAAGAGCAATCAGAGATTGCAAACCCTCACCAGGATGTATTGTCATTGGTTATTAAGGCTTTTGTGTTAAAACAAATATGGCGGCCGAACCACGTGACCAATGACGTCATAATTATCATTATAACATTCTACAGGTGGAGTTGCACCTATGGTGAAAATTCCCTGTCAATCGGACCAACGGTTGCAGAGAAAATCATATTTATTCTGTGCGGACAAACAAACGGACAAACAAACAGACAAACGGACAAACGGACTCAAATGCAATACCCCCTCTTCTGGCGAGGGTAAAAATGCACGAAGGAAACCCACTACCCTCCCGTCAATTTGACGTTGCTCTTCCATGAGCCTCACAATTGTGGAGGAAAAATCTAAGTTATTGAATTAAAGACGTTAAAATATCGAATCCTCAGTTTCAAGGGTGAGGGCATGTTATACATCACAATCATCATCACAATAGAGTTGTACTTTTTAGCTCATTTGGAACGAAGTTCAGGGGAGCTTATGCGTCGTCCGTCCGTCAGTCCGTAAACACTTGCAACTTCTTCTCCAAAACCGCTGAAGGGATTGGACCAAATTTGGCATAAATTATATTTGTTGTGTTGTGACAAACGTTTATTCACGGAATTAAAAAAAAAATCAGGTTCTAAGGGGGTCAACGGGGGTTCAAAGTGGGTCCAGGTTTGACCTCCCCCCCCCCCCCCAAATAGGTATTTGCTTTATTCTCAGAAACTACACATGCAATTCTGATTAAAGTTGACCACAACCAGCATTACCTGTGATGTACCAAAGTTTGTTCACGGGATTTAAAAAAAATCGGGCCCTGAGGGGGTCTACTGGGGGAGTTGTCCCCCCAAAATAGGTATTTGCTTTTTTCTCAGAAACTATGAACACAATTACGATGAAACTTGACCACAACCTTCACCACCCATGATGTACCAAAGTTTGTTCATGGTATTCAAAAAAAAATCGGGGTCTAAGGTAGTCTATGGGGGAGGGGGGGGGGGGAGGGGGCAGGGGAGTGATGGGAGGTTGCCCCCCAAAATCGTTTTTTTTTTGGTTTGTTTGTTTAAAGTCTTATGATAACGTTAGTATGATTGTACATGTTGCCCTGTCTTCTAGCAACCATCGAAATTGGTTAAAAATGCCATGATACGGTTTAAAATACCTTTAGTCAGTGTAGTATACTGCTTTATTCTACCAGGTGAGCGCCCAGGTATTGCCCCTATGTTTTTCTTACTGTCATTCCCATTTATTCAGGATAATATACGATATAGTGTGTGATTACAACCCAATGCATGACTTTATCAATTTTAAATGTTTTGTTATCTCATTCAAAATGACGTGTAGATTTTGTGCGCTGTAGATTTTGTGCTATAATGACACTGCTGTGAATTGTCTGCCTCCTCTCTGCTTCCCCGGTGTCCCGCCCCCTACATGCTCACCACGTGCTCCATTCCACAGCCTACCTTCCCCCTCTCCATGCTCTCTCACCTCCTCCCCTCTTTCCCATTCCCTGCCAACAGTGTCTCCTCCCCCATCCATAACTCTATGGACCTCCAACATCCAAGGTTTTCACTCAAATTTGACAGATCTCTCAATCCAAGGTGCCACTGATAAACCTTATATTATCGGCCAAACATAGTCCTTCCTCCCACAGGATATCCCCAATTCTGTATCTCTTCCTGGGTATTGTCTTTTCTCGTTGAATGTGCCTGAACCCACTCCAGTGGCAGAGTTGCTGTTTATGTCAAGAGATCCATTTTCCACTGTATGTATTTCCCATTATACTACCTTTGTCCTTCCTAACCCTCAAAATACCATTGTTTGCGCTTTCCCATCTGCAAACCACTGCCTTCTTGCGCATGCGCAAGATTGGAGGTCACGTCTCTTCAAAGCTGTCCATGCGCACACGCTTTCGAAGTTAAGTAACTTTTCACAATTGTGTTTTTGTCGAAACTGTATCTTTCTTTCCGTGTGTGTAACTATTGGTGTGTCTTTAATCGTATTCTTGGTGTTAGTTTTTCATACCTGTGTACAGAATCATCTGTTAGTTCGTGTCGCGTATTCTGAGGCCTAGAGTAGTACTAGTAGGCTACTGTGTCTGACCTTGGCTTGAGGCTTTGTTTCTGTCTCAGCGGTTTCTTCGATTGCGCTCACAATTACTTTCGGTCTCTATTTTTCACATTTCACGTTCGGTCTCTGTCTCTGTCTCTGTTTTCATCTCAACTCAACAAAAAATAAAAAATAAAAAAAAATAATTCCCTTCTCTGTTCTTATCCGTTGTTCGTTCTTATTTGTTCGTTCGTTCTTCGACCACGTTGTTCGTGATCACGTGTTCACGTCATTAAAAAATGTTTCAACTGTCCCCTGAAGAACTGTATTCTGTCATATACTATAACACCTTTTTCTTCTTCTTCTATAAAAGGATGCTTTCGACTTGCTCACCAAATCTATTCATTCCAAAAAAAAATTCCATCTCTTACAGTTACAGTGCCTCTTTCATACATTCCCTAAACTCTCCAGAACTCCTCCCATCCTTCAGCGTCCTCAAACGTATTTTTGACTCGAAGGTCTCAAGAAACTCATTTTGCAAGAAATATTCGTTTCCCATTAATCGTACATTTTTCAAAATCCAAACCTCACCCCTCCCCTCCAAATCTTCCCCATCACCCCTTCCCTCCAAAACTTCCCCATCACCCCTTCCCTCAAAAACTTCCCCATCACCCCTCCCCTTCAAAACTTCCCCATCACCCCTCCCCTCCAAATCCACCCCCTTGCCCCTCCCCTCCAAATCTTCCCCATCACCCATCTCTTTCAAATATTCCCCCTTGCCCCTCTTCTCCAAATATTCCCCATCACCCATCCCTTTCAAATCTTCCCCCTTGCCCCTCCCCTCCAAATCTTCCCCATCACCCCTTCCCTCCAAAACTTCCCCATCACCCCTTCCCTCCAAAACTTCCCCATCACCCCTCCCCTCCAAAACTTCCCCATCACCCCTCCCCTCTAAATCTACCCCCTTGCCCCTCCCCTCCAAATCATCCCCATCACCCATCTCTTTCAAATCTTCCCCCTTGCCCCTTCCCTCCTAAACTCCCACCACACCCCTCCCCTCCGAGACTCTCCCTCACTCCTCTCCTCCTAGACTCCCCTCTCACCCCTCGTCCTCAAAGTGTCCTCCCCGCTTCTTCCCCCTTCCAACTTTCACCTTCATCTCCCTCAACCTTCTGCCTCACTCTTCCCCCTCCTCAAATAACACCTCACTGCGCCTCACCCAATCACCATCAAACCTTTTGTCTGCCCCATTCTTCCCTTTCTCCAAGCTATTCTGAAATATCTGACACACCTTCAACAGCTCTCCCTACCTCTTCCTCCTCTTCCTCCTCTTCCACATCTTACCCTACCGCTCCCCCCCCCCCCTGTTCTGTATCCGATGCTCCCCCTTCCTCTTCTTCAACAGTATGGACCTCAAACATCCGGGGCCTTCGCTCAAACTTGACTGATCTCTCCATACAGGTTGCTTCTGACAAACCAGACGTGATCTGCTTAACAGAAACTTTCCTCCTTCATGATGTCTCTGATTCCTTTGTATCTCTCCCAGGTTACTCCCTCCTCCGGTATGATAGACCTGAGCCTCGTCCTGGAGGGGGGGTTGCTGTCTTTATAAAAAACTCTCTTCCTCACTCGCCCTGCACTGCCCTCTCTCCACCTCACCCCCAGGAATACCTTTGGCTACGGCTTCCCCTTCGCTCCCACCTTTTGTTCATATGTGTGTTGTACCATCCACCAAACAGTAATGACTCCATCTACATCTCGCTGTCTGATAATATGGACCAACTTCTATCTACCCATCCCAACACTCTCTTCCTCATATGTGGTGATTTCAAGGACTTCTGTGACTCACTGGGACTGACACAATCTGTCAATTTTCCGACCCGGATCTCAGTCAACGGAGCATCTTCTCTTCTGGACTTGGTTATGACTAACTTCCCTGAAAATGTCTGCTGCTCTTCTTCTGCTCCAATCGGCTCATCTGATCATGTGCTTGTTAAAGTGGACATCTCTCTGACCATTCTCAGGGAGCCTCCTCAGCGTCGACGAGTCTGGCATTTCACTCAGGCCAACTGGCACAGTCTTCAAGCAGCCATCAATCATCTGGACTGGTCTCCCATCTCTACCGCCTCTGACATCAACTTATCCTGGGAATTCTTCCAAAGTAAATTGCTCTCTCATGCACAGATTTATCCCATCTCGTCTTCAGTTGTCATACCCTTCCTCCTGTCCATGGTACACGGAATCTTGTGGTGAGGCTATTGCCCAGAAACAACTTGCTTTCGTCTCCTGGAAAGCAAATCCAATGGAAGGAAATCTCATTTCCTTCCACAAAGCCCGAAACAAGTGTGTGTCCACCCTCAGGAGAGCCAGGAAACAATATCTCTCCGTTTTCAGGACAGAACTCTCTTATCTGTCTCCCTCTTCCAAATCCTGGTGGCATCTGGTCAAATCTGTTTCTGGTGTTTGTTCCACCTCCATCCCCTCCCTCACCTCAAACGGCCACACGGCTGACTCCGCACGTGAAAAAGCTGAATGCCTCAACTCTGTGTTTGCCTCTAAATCTTGTGTCCAAAACCCATCCCTCTCTGTACCCACCATACCCAGTCATACCCAGCTGCTCCTGGACTCTGTGTCCTTTCCTCCTGACAGGGTGGAAAAGTTTCTGTCAACCCTCGACTCTGATTCTGCAACTGGACCTGACGGCATCAGCCCACGGGTCCTAAAATCCTGTTCTTCCGCTCTTTCACTCCCTCTCTCTGTTCTCTTTACCCTATCTTTTGCTCAAGGTCATCTGCCATCTGCTTGGAAATCTGCCAACATCACTGCTTTGCACAAAAAAGGTGCAAAAACAGATCCCAGCAACTACAGACCAATCAGCCTTCTCCCAATTATCAGCAAAGTCATGGAATCCATCATTGCTTCAGATATGAAATCTTTCCTCTTCTCCAATGGCTTGATCTCTGATCATCAATTTGGTTTCAGACCTGGTCACTCTACTCTGGACATGCTGCTTCTGCTTTCTCAACAATGGATGGAGGTCCTCAATGCCAAACAGGAAATTAGAGCTGTCTCCCTTGACATATCACGTGCCTTCGATACGGTCTGGCACCCCGCTCTGCTCACCAAACTCTCCTCTTTTGGTATCCATGGAAATCTCCACGCATGGCTGGCGGACTTCCTCTCTAGTCGTCGTCAACGTGTGGCCCTGAATGGGTTTCTCTCATCTCCTCTTCCTGTTCAGGCTGGAGTTCCCCAAGGCAGTGTTCTGGGCCCTGTGCTTTTTCTGGTCTTCATCAATGATCTCTCTGACTCACTTGAAAATCCGCTCTATCTCTTTGCTGATGACTCTACTCTCTGTCGCTCCATTCTTCATCACTCAGATCGGCAGTCTGCAGCCTCCTCACTCTCTGCAGACCTGGACAAAATCACAGACTGGGCAAACAAGTGGAACATGTCTTTCAATCCTGACAAATCTCACACTCTTACGATGTCTCTCCGAAAAGACCGACTGGACAACCCTCCCATCCACTTTCTGAATAATCCTCTCCAAGAAGTTCTGTCACTCAAGCTTTTGGGTCTCACTATCTGCCATGATCTTTTCTGGGAAAACCACATTTCAAATCTGGCCTCCAAAGCCAGTCGCCGACTGGGCATCCTCCGTCGTGCGAAGTCCTTCCTTGGCACACCTGAGCTCCTCACCACATACAAGGCTTTCATCCACAGCTCAATGGAATACTGCTCTCCCCTCTGGGCTGGTGCTCCTGCCTCACACCAAGCTCGTCTTCACGCTGTTGAAACCAAAGCATTCAAAATCATTGGAATCTCCCACGATGAAGCAAACTCCAAGGGCCTCTCACTCACTCACCGCAGGCAGGTTGGTGGTCTTTCCGTCTTCTACCGACTCCTCTCTAGCCTTGCCCCCCCAGCTCTCTCTGGGCTCTGTCCCGCAAATATTCCTACAGGTCGCACAAGATCTGCCTGCAACCCTCTTATGGTTAAACTGCCAAAATCAAGACTCTCTGCTCACCTTCACTCCTTCATTCCTATTTTCTCCCGCCTCTGGAACAAACTCCCTCACTCTCTTCAATCCCATTCCACCCTCCAGGTCTTTAAAACAGCTGTTCACCACCATCTCTTATCTTCCCCCATCCAAAACCTTGATCTTTTCTACCCCCATTTCACCCCAATGCCACTTTTTTGAAATACCAACTTCTGTCCTGGAAGTCCTTGGTGTCCTTGTGTTTTATACTTCTCCCACCCCCCCCCCTTCCCACGCCTCCTCCCCCCAAGCCCTCTCCCTCCCACACATCTCCCTGCTCTCAAATGTTGTGTGCTCTCAAGTGTTTGTGTGCTTCCCCTTCTCTCCCCATCTTGTCTTCTGCTCCCTCTTTTCATATATTTTGTTTGTCTGGTTGATTTGTTTGTGAAGTAAATGTCAGCTCTTTTGACGAGCCTCGATTCAGTATACAAAAAAGAACCAAAAAAAAAAAAAACACTTCTTGTTTGTCTGTGTGGTGTGCCATCCTCCTGACAGGAATACTTCCATTTAAATCTCCTCTCTGCTGTCAATATGGACCATCTTATAACCACCCATCCTAACTCTCTCTCTTCCTCATATGCAGGAATTTCAACTGTCACTATGCCAATTGGCTGGGTGTTGGTGCCTCTTCAATCAGCATTGGCATTGCAGAAAATAACTTCTGTGACTCCATTGGCCTCACCCAATCAGTATACTTTCTGATCCGGATTTCTCCCTGTCTTTCTCCCCTGTCTTTCTCCCCTGTCTGCACGTCGTCTCTTTTGGATTTTGTAATGATTAATTTTCATCCGAATATCTCCTGTTCCTTTTCTGCTCCAAATGGTTCGTCTGATATTGTGCTTGTGAGACTCAACACGTCTCTGGCTTTTGTCAGAGAGCTGCCTCAGCACCATAGAGTCTGGCATTTCACTTAAGCTGACTGGCAGGTACTGCAAGCTGCTCTCCCAGGTCAAGACTGGTCTTTCATTCCCACCTCTCCTGATATGAATACTTCCTGGGAATCCTTCCACACAAGCTTACTTTCCCTTAGGTGCATATTTATACCGTCTCGTCTGCAGTTATCATACCCATCCTTTCACCTTGATACACATAATCCTGTGGTGAGGCAGTTGCCTTCAAACAACTAGCATTCTCTTCCTGGAAGGCAAATCCGACTGACAGTGACCTCAGATCATTCCACAACGTCTGGAACAAGTGTGTATCCACTCTCAGGAAAACCAGAAACAACATCTGTCGAACCTCAAGGCCAACCTCTCAAATCTTTCTCCTTCTCCAAAGACCTGAGGGTGCCTTGTCAAGTTTGTCTCTGGTGTTCATTCACCCTTCATCCCATCCCTCACTCAAAATGGCCCCACAGCTGACTGCTCGTGAAGAGGCCGAATGCCTCAATTGTGTGTTTGCTTATAAATCTTGTGTATCAAACTTCTCACTCGCAATACCTACCCTACCCTACCCTCTTATACCCAACTGCTCATGGGTACTGTTTTCACACCTAAGAAGGTGGAGAGGTTTCTGGCAAACCTCGACTCTGATTCTGAGACAGGCTCAGACGGTATCAGTGCATGTGTCCTAAAAACCTGCTCGGCATGCATGCACTTTCTGCTCTGTTCACTCGATCATTCTCTCTGGGTCAGCTTACATCTGCCTGTAAGTTAGTCAACATCACGACAATACACAAGCATGGTGCAAAAACGGATCCTCTCAACTACAGGCCTCCTAGATTGTGTCCAATTACAAGCAAGTTCATGGAATATATTATCGCAGTTGACATCAAATCCTTACTTTTCGAAAATGGCCTGATCTCAGATCATCAGTTTGGTTTCCGATCTTGTCATTCTACCTTGGACATGCTACTTCTACTCTTCCAACAATTGATGGAAGCCCTTAATCTCACACATGAGATCGATCAGGGCCATCTCTCTGGACATATCTTGAGCATTCGATGCAGTGTGGCACCTCACATTGATCTCCAAACTCGCTGTTTATGGCATCCAATGGCACCTCATCTCATGGCCCAATGACTTCCTCCACTCCCATAGTCAGCATGTAGCTCTTAATGAGATCCTCTCTTCTCCTCTGCCTGTCAAGTCTGAAGTATCCCAAATGCAGTGTCTTTGGCCCAGTCTTGTTCCTCATTTTCATTAATGATCTTCTTCAGGCCGCAAATGGTCTGACAGTAACCATCTTCTTGTTAAAGTTCCAAAACCCAGGCTCACTGCTCACCTTCATTCAATTGTTTCTCTTTTCTCTCACCTGTGAAACCAACTTTCCCAGTTTGTTCAGTCCCATTCTTCTCTCCAGGGCTTCAAGACAGCTGTTCACCAACACCTCAGGTCATCCCTAACCTATAATCATGCTCACTTCTACCCCAAATTACCCCATTCCCCAGCACCCCCTTTCCAGGTTACGATCCCCCCCTTTCCCTCAGCTTCCTCACCTCTTTTCGTTTCTAAGTTGTCGGTTTGTTTGTTCCTTTTCTGTTTCATTCCCGCTTTCACCTTCCTCTTATTACTGTGTTGCAGCTTGTTTGCCCATGTGTCCTTCTCCTCCTCCCCTTGATTTCACTCTTGCCTCTATTCCGCTATCGCTATGTTCCTCTTTCCATTTTGTTCCATTCAATTCTGCTCTCACTTTTCTATGAGCCACGACTCAAAATTTCAGTCACAGTTAAATCCTCAATTTTCCATTGGTACACCATAGGTTCAGCCGTAACCTGCAGCAGATTCAAGACCGATTAATGTGAATACTGAGGCATTTCCAGGTATACACTGTTTTCAGTACATTTTACAGTAGATTTTAACTTGCACATAGGTCTCGTCCCAGCAGATTGACCGGAGAATTGGTTGCCAAAAGAAAAGAATGCTTTCCGGTTAATGGACCCACCTGCACTTTTTATTCCTTTGTTAGGGGGGTTGCTATGGGAATGCCAGACACACCTACAACGTTTATTTGCAACCGTGACAAAGGAACACTTGGAAAATCAACACGCCACAGCGTCAAACGGTGGCGCCTGTGTCAATTAGGAAAGGTACTTCTTGTCCACTTGCTCTTAGATTTAACTTTCTTCTTTCGTGTATCATCAGATGGCCAGCTCAGTGTCGTGCAGCCATGCCCTCGTCTCTGGTCCTACGTCGAAGAGGCCGGCTTCTGAAGGTGGTCTGTATAGGGGGCAGGTGGTAATTATGTGTTTGGCAGTCTGCTCAGGCTCGCCGCACTCGCACGTGGCGCTGTCTGCCAGGCCCCACATCTTCAGCGATGATTTGAAGCGGCCGACCCCCGTACGTAGACGGTTCAGCAAGGTCCATTGCAGGCGTGGTAGGTCTTCTCCTACGACGCCACCTCCTGGGTCCCAGATGTAGCGGTGGATGCGGGTGGGCCCGGCCGTTTCCCACACCTGCTTCCAAGATGCCGCCAGCCATGCGCTTCTAGACAGGTCCTCAGGGATAGAACTGAGCATCTCTTGTGCCGCCTTGTTGTAGGGATGGCGGGACTTGAGTCTGCTTGGAGGCGCCACTATCGTTGTGGTGTTGTGCAGGATGTGCCAGTCGTGTTTCTGGGCATTCCTTGCCAGGGCGAGGGTAGCAGCCTCCTGTCCGAGGCCGGCCGGGGCGATTCCCGCTAGGACTGGCAGGTGGAATGCCGGGGCGGGCTTCAAGCAACCAGCTACAATGCGGAGGGCGTTGTTAATGGCAACATCAACCTTTCTCACATGTGGGCTTCTGCTCCAGGCTGGGGCACAGTATTCGGCTGCAGAGAAGACCAGGGCTTGCGTGGATATTCGTAGGGTCTTGGCGGAGGCTCCCCAGGTTGTACCAGCGAGACGTCGGATAAGCGAGACCCTTGATGTCACCTTGGCCTTAACTTCTTCTAGGTGTTGCTTGGTTCAGAAGGTGTCGCCTTCTAGGTTCAGATTCAGATTTAACTTTGGTTCTTCCTGAGAAGACTCCGCAACCATAGGTAACACAGACACCAGCTTATCTCGGCCTTGTCATAAAGGGTAAGATGAAAATACCTGTCTCTGAGCATGAGGTCCTAGTTGAAATCGCTGGTACTGATGAGTTTGAGGTCCAGGCTGGAAATGCTGGAACTGTCGATCTCGGCCTGCCGCCTGTCGTCTGCAGACATAAGAGCACTGCCTACTCCAATGTCCCTGCTCACCACTCTTAAAACATCGTTCATCATTTACCTGAGGTGTCAGCATTAACAGGGCCCGAGGCATCGGCATCACTGTGCCACCCATCTCTCTCCCTTGCGAAGCAGCCTCCGTGCATCCCTTGGGTCATAGGAAAACCTGTTGTGCTCGTCAGCAGCAATTAACGCATGAGTCTGCAATTGCATAAATTTTGTAGCAGCCACTGTATTTTTCTTTTCCAATCCTCGTGTACAGTGGACGGCATAACTGACTAATTCCTCTATGGGCTTTGTTTCCCAACCAATGCACAGTTTTCCCACTTCAGTCTGCAATTTCTGCAGCAATGCTTCCATAAGTAGCAGTTTTAATTCTAATCCTGTCTGCTCCTCCTGTATTCAGAATGTAGTCGGAAAACCTCTCGCAATCTGTCCAAATAGTCCATCGGGTCCTCGCCTACTTTCTGCCTGCAACTAGTCACCTTTGTCCAATCAGTCACCGGGAGTAGGTTATCGATTGTGGTTCTCATTCCTCCTATCTGTGTATCTCTATCCGCGTCCACCAGATCTACTTCTCCCCCTCACGGGGACACACAATTTGCTTTCGCTTTTAAACTTGCGAGCAGTCCGATGGGACCCACAATCTCAAAAATCAGCAACACTGTATATCTAAATCCCATATGGTCGGTTTCTGAGTTTCAACAATCAGCTGCAATTCGCTTGCAAATTTATGTGCATCAATTTTAATTGACGGTAACCAATTCTTTAAATCCTGTATGTCCCAGTGCATCCATGGTCCATACATTCTCTCCGGGTTTTGCGGATCGCTCCCTGCATACGTTTTCATGGGATAATTAGCCACATCGGGTGGGGTATCGTCATTGTCTCCTGCTTCCGTGTCAAGAGTCACAACCTGTTCTTTCTTTTTTGTTTGCCTTCTCGGAGGCAATGGGACATCCTCGACTGTAAGCTGCTTTGCCCACGGGAATTTAGCCGGTGCCACACCAGATGATCCTGCTATTGCATCATGGCTGCCCTCTTCACTTGGTCTCACTACCTGTTGTCCAGTTGCACCTACCTCTCCTTCCGCACTGTCTGACTCCCCTGTCTCCTCGTCCTCACGCT
Source organism: Myxine glutinosa (assembly GCF_964187855.1). Classification (NCBI taxonomy): domain Eukaryota; kingdom Metazoa; phylum Chordata; class Myxini; order Myxiniformes; family Myxinidae; genus Myxine; species Myxine glutinosa. The sequence goes on from NC_136261.1 coordinate 163,451,329, forward strand.
TAACCTGTACCTCATTGGAAGCAGCCGCACCTGACCAGGTGCACCTCCAGCTGCGCCCTGGCCATCAGGCGCAACCGCCAGTGCCCCAGGAGGCCCCTGGGGACCAGGGGGCCCTTGCGGACCCTCTAATGCATCATAACCAAGGGGAGGCCCCTGCCGTCTGCCAGGTGGAGTGTCTTCTTCACAACTTATCTCAAATACATCAGCAGGGGGGTACATCTTTGGAATCCTGGGGCATGGGGGTGCTGATGGCACCGTCACTCCCATGTTGAGGGGCATTTGAGTGGTTACTTTCTTCAATCGATTCTGAACTTCTTCCAAATAATATTGTAAATAAGCCAATTTGGCCTTTTACTCTTGATTCCTAGATTCTGTAACCCACATCAAAAATGGCTTCCAATACACCTCTTTACGCCATTTATCCTGCTTTTCTCTCCGCTCCAATTCCTGTTTTAACCTCTCAAATCTAGCTTTTTCAAAAGTACCATCTCTGGGAAAACCCTTTTTGTGCTCCGCTGTCCACTGACACCATTTCTGGACATCCCGGATGGATTACTCGGCAAAATTCTCATACATGAATTGCACACAGGTACTGTACCTCTCACCGGCCTACCTATTCCATTCTCCTTTCCCAGACGGTTACCCATGTCACTTCATGCAGGCAAAAACAACTTCACAATACGACACTAGATCCAAGATGCAAATTAATGCAATTAAAAAAATACACCTTCACGCACAAATACCAAACAATGACCACAAGATAAAAATTTTCAAGATACAGGGAAACACTATTCAAGCAACGAGTACACAACCTCTAATTACTTCCGCTTCAAGAACATCAAATTTCAATACGTTTCTGTTCCGGCTTCTGGGCGGAGCATCAATCCTCAATTGAATCAATCAATACTCTATTATAATTTCCGGCTAACAACTTCAAGCAACACACAATCAACTCATACACTCTTCTCACCACTTTGTGAGGAGTCAGCAGCACCTAGCTTGTCTGATTAGGACAATACTTCAACAATTAAAACCACCGCAACTGCACCGCAGTAAATTCACGACACATACCAGCTTCAGTACATATACCAGCACATATATCTACAAGCAATGAAACACCCCAACCCATCTCGGCATACGTTACCCGTTTGGGCAGAAGGAGGGGTGCACAGCACGTGATAGTGAAAACTGTTTAATTGGGTTTTCGAAAGGTATCCTCACCTGTTATTAAGAATCAAGCTCTTTTGGGTTCACAGTCATGGGTACTGCAGCCTCCCTCACCCGCACTAGGGTGAAGTATGCCCCACGTTGGGCACCAACTGAGGTGAGACAAATTCAATGTCCACTCTGGGTTGGGTTGAAGTGTTTAATTGGAGAGACCCAGAAATCAAAGCAATCACAAGAAAACCAGCAGCAATTACAAAAGAAACACAATTATAAAAGAAGCAGCACAAGAATACGACAACCAGCACAATAGATAAATCTCAGAAATCTCTGAAGTAATGCTCTTGAGTTCAGCCTTTTACAGGACTCCAACACAATGGGATGGATGTGGACGTGCAGGTGTGAGGGCGGGTGGATGTCGGGCACAAGTTACTCTATCTATTTCAAGGTGGTGATCTCCGTCAGCCCGGTATCAGAAATAATTGTAGGAACTCGTGTGAGAATGCAAGGATGGGGCAAGACGTCAGAGAGAGGGGAGTCTTGTCAGAAATCAGAACCACCCCTGATTTATTGTGTCTTACTCCTGAATTCCTGCACAAATCATCCACTGGGCCAGAGGTCTGTTCAACTTTTGTCAGCACAGATGGCTGTGAGCATTGTGTGGTGGTGTCCTTGTCCTAAGGTCAATCAACATTATTTTGTCTCTCCTTCGAGACTCTATGTCCTGTGTATTAATCCATTTTGTTCTGTTCCCCTTGGCCTACATATGTAACCTTAGTTTATAAAGAATATAAGTCCTTAATTATTGTAGTTATCCTACTATAATTCACCAAATGTCCGTCCATCCTTTCGTTCCCAGGTACCGCAAAAACGGCTGAACCGATCGCAACGATATTTTGGGTGGGTAATCCTGGGACCCCCTTGGAGTAAAATAGGCTATATTGTTTTTGCAATTTTTGCAATTTTCCAGTTTTTCCAAACACGATGGAATAATATTTACCGATTATGAACAGTGATGTGGCTTTTATTGAAATTCTACAAATACTGTTTAGATTTTGATGAGAATTATGAATCTGCCGTGAATGCAGAAGTGGACAGATGACGGCAATGCGTGGGTTTGAAAATATCCCAATACAACCGTCATTCAATCGTAATGTTAAATCGTTAAACATTAATCGTGTTAATCGTTTTGTTAAAGTATCAATTGATGATTGGAATTGAGTGAATACAATTACGATTTTGAATTCGTAATTGTATTCACCCAACCGTACGGAACTTCACATCAGGATTTAAATATTTGTTTATGTCATGAATGTTGTTAAAAGTTTATTTTTTATATTAATGCTATTTAATTTGTGATTGGAGTTGTGCTGTTTGGAATGAAAAAAGAGATATCGAGTTCAAGTGAATGACGGAATGCCGTGATGGTTTCTACTTTCTAAACATGAAATTCGCGGATCGCCATATGCAGATTCGCCATTGACTGAGTATAGAACAAACGTACCCGTTTGTTTGTGAACGGGTATGTTTTTCATGGAAGTCCTTCACGAACTTGCTGTCCATGTCTGACGTGCAACTGAAGGTGCAACAGGAATGTGGAATTTATTGGTTTCATGGTTTAGCATTCACCGTTTCTGCATTGTCTGTTTACATCTGGCCTCCCACCCGTGCATAGCACGGGTAGCTCACTAGTAAGTACTAATTCCATTCATATGATTTAATATAGAGCTTAAATGCATGTGTGGTTTTATACTCATTGTTTAAAAGCAATAAACACTATTTCCTGTTTATTTAACAGCGAGCTAGCGCATTGTCACACCAGCGTTCAAGGTGCCTGGCATTTCCTGCTTCGAGCACAGCAAGTGGCTTTGTAAAAAATATATAACAACTTGTGGCATTTTCCAACAACTCGACTTGTAATAATTCAACTCCTGTTTTATTACTTTGGACTTCAAGTAAATTGCTTCCACACCAGGTCTGAATTTTGGGTGAAATGGGAACCGATGCATTTGTCCATGGATCAGAACTCCAGATGGAACCAGGAAACGAAATAGCATTTGTTGATAAAAACTGTATTGTTTAAATAAATTATAATTCCTGAATTTATGCAATGTAACTGCTTGATTTGGATACTATTTCAAATTCAAGCTCCCACCATCTCCTTAATTTCTCGATCTGCCATGGATCAATCCTCCCAAAGCTCCCAATAAATCATGTATATGCAACCAAAATGTGTCAGAACAAATGCTATTGAAAAGTATTGAGAATTTGAGTGATGTCATTGAATCTTAAAAACAAAAATAAAAACAGGCGAGTGAAAAAAGTTTGCTTAAAAATGCTCAAATGCACATTGGTAATATGTAAGAATTGTTTGGTTTTGGGGTAATACATTGTGGGGCTGCTTACTAGCCCGTCTCCCGCGTAGCATAGCGGGAGACATGGTTTTGCAGTCACATCTGTGTGTCTGTGTGTGTCTGTCCAGGCCATAACATTTTTATAATTTGAGATTTTGTCATCAAATTTTCAACAAAGCCTTATTATGAGAATATGGAGAAGAAAAATTAATAAACTTGTCAAAAGGTCAAAGGTCAACATCACATAAAATCGTCAATTTTTATCCAATTAACCTGAAATTTAAAGAATTTTGCATATTGGATCACTGAATTGGTTCACCAATCAAAAGGTAGAAGCCGATTGCTTTGTTTATTTTTAGATTAAAAGGTTGAAGGTCAACGTTGCATAAAATCGTCAATTTTCATCCGATTGACTTGATTAGGGTTTGCATTTGTTTGTTTGCACAGAGCCTATTGCTTTTGATGTGAAAAGGTCAAGGTTGCCTAAAATCGTCTATTTTTTGGTATGTTTTTTTTTGTTGCTGTTTTCGTCATATTTAGCATATGGAAGCAGAAGAAGAAGTCTGAATAGAAAGCAGACATGGATCGGCTTTGCATTTTCATGTGCTTTCTAGTAATAGTTTTATATTCTTATTTGCAGAATCTATTTAAGCTGCTGAATTATTTTGCTGCCATTTCAAGTAAATCCTTGTTAACTAAACAATGCTGGTCCAGTTGTGTTTAGTTTATGCTTTTAAGCTTATTGTAATGATTTATCTCACACATCTGATCATGTAGTTATATACATAGCATTCCAAAGCAAAATGCAAAAATATTGAAGATAGCAATTATATGTATGTGGTTGCTTACAAAGGTAAACAAATTTATCGATGTATTTCGATAAATTTGTTTACCTTTGTAAAATTCTTTAAAATTGGTGCCTCTCTACTTTTAGGCTCCCAGGTCTATTGCTTTATTATTGCTTTTTAGTGGGGGGGCCAATGTTTTCCCGTTGAATTCAAATGTTAATTTGTGGACACTGGTTGGGTTGTCTTTAGGGATGATAGAAGTTGTAGAAAAAATATGTCTCCATTTTTTTCAAGTTCTTTATAGCGGCCATTTTGGATTATCAAAATGGCGTTTGTTGAAAACCGAAATTGTCATTATCTTGGCTTCTAAATGACCTAGAGTGTTAATTTTGGTGTCCAAATGTACATATTTGCGGATACTTAATCCAATAAACACACATTTATACACCTACATATGATCAAAAGGGTTCTTATGGCAGCCATCTTGGATTTTCACGCACTTATGCCAACACATATATATATTTTTTTCCATCATTTTCACTTCTAAATCACATAAAGGCTGGACTTTAGTGTTCAAATGTACACTTATAATGTCTTTGTGCAATATTTTTAGTTGGCAGTGTTCATTGTTACATTGAAGGATCTCCATCCTCCTCATCATCAGTGTTATCGATTCCCATGGGGCGCTCCTGACCCGTGTTACCACACACCTCTTCATCTGCCCCACACATACACATCTCAGAACAGTTGAGATGCTGAGACCTGCATGAGCAGTGAGACATGCATTGGGTCTTCTTGCAGTTACATTTGATTAGATGTGTGATGGCAGCTGGGGCTGGAGGGTCCTTGGTTGTGATGGGCACCAGCTGATCTCCTTCTGCTCTCCATCCATGTTCTGTTGGTTGTGGAAGCTGGGGGTCCGGTACATCAGCCTGATGCCACACCATGGCCTGGAAATGTGCACGAGCAATGGCTTCATGTAAAGCTCCCCGTGTTGGTGGCAGCTTCTGTGCCTCTAGCTGTTTCTTGGTAAACAGTCTCCACCTCAGCTTGCCCACATCCACAACTGTAGTACGAGGCTCATACAGCTGGCATACAAATGCCTCAATGTCACTTTCTGTGTCAGCTCTCAGCTCCTCAGAGGCCCCAAGGTCATGAAACGCAGATACCACCTCAACAGAGCACCTATTGAGGGCTTGCCAACATGTGAGCTTTCCCTTGCCGGCAAACCGACCAGTCTGGTCTGCTCCCGTGAATGCATGGAATCCTGGTAGGGCTGCAGCCTTCCTGACACCAAGTTCATGTACTATTGGTTCCAGTGAGATTTGCCTCTTCTTGTTCCCCACACCCGTGATGAAGTATGTGTCTTTGCATAGTTCATGGTACCGGTGGAGTGCTAGGATGAATACATCAGTATCAGGTGACTGAATGTACAGCTGTGTTGCACCTCTTCGGACGGCATCTAGACTGTGAAGAAAGATCCTCGTATCAGCCTCCTCCTGGGAGCTACGGAGATGCTGTACATCCATGCAGTTGGAGAAGACATCCTGCCTTGAAGTGACGATGAAGACCTTGGTAGTCCCCTCAAAGTGACACAGAGCTTTCTTTGCCAGATAGACAGTTAGCTCATCTTTGGTGTTGGTGTGCGACAGGAACTGTTTTGCTGTCAGTTTCCCAATCGGGGTGCTGTCTTGAACGTGGTAAGCAGTGGGCGGCTTGCCACCTTGGCGCCTCTCCCGTGTGGCCTCTTTCAGTGAATTTGGCAGATCATATCGGTCAAACACGAGGTGGACTTCATCATACCCGTTGGTCTTGCAGTCCAGTGTTGCATTGAAATGGCCAGCCCACTGGGCACATGTTTTGACCCATTGTGGCTTACCCATTGCTTGCACTAATGCCATGCCGTCTATGACAGTCACCTTCTTGGGAGGGGGTGGAGTATGTTCAGGATTGTCGTCGTCTGGCTGCTGACCAGTGCCAGTTGACTTCTTGGGTAGATCTTCTAGGATGCCCATGAGCTTGCTTTTGTCTGTGCATGGTAGTAGTGTCCCAGCCATTGCAAAGAGGGTTCGTGGAAGCGCGGTGAATTCATATTGACCTATGGCATCCTTCAAGTTGATCTCTGGTCGTGAGCGGGCCACGATCAGCATGCGCGCAAACAGTGACCTGTCGTCTTTCAGCTCTACGTCTTCAGCAGTTGATTTGCTGTGTCTGTTTCAAGACTGTTATCAGTATTTGCCATTCATGGGCTGGTGCTGCTACCAATGGCAGGGCGTTGACCTCTGTCAGAGGCTTCGAAGAGGAGAGCAGTGAGTTGTAGGCTGTCCAAGTTGGGATATCGTGATGCTTGATCCTACTGCCAGGTGGTTGTTTTGGATCGTGGACGAGTGACCCAACAGGGTCAGCATGCTGGGGTTCTGCAGCTTGCAGCTGGTCATCTGGTGGGATGATGTCGTCTTGTACGTCCTCAGCTTCAGCTGTTCGCATGATTGTGCGTGAAAGTAGCCACACTGTGTCCGTCGCAGAGTACGGCTTGGTGACATCTGGGTTTGACCGTGTCTTGAAGCTATACGTGGTACCTGTGGCAGATTGTTTGTTTGGTGCTTGGCAAGGAACAAAGTCTGGAGCAGTCAGAACCTTGAGTGAGCGGTGTCTGGCCTTTCGGTCATGTAGTGTCAGTGTTCTATGTTCATCTGTGGAGGGTGCATGTTCCCGTCGTTGGTAGAGTGCCCAGGCTGTAGCATGGAGTGTCCGCTTCCCATCAGGTGTGTCTTCATTGAAGTCACTGTTGTCCACTGCAAAGAAGACAAACGTCCCTATGCGCATGGTTCTTGGAAAGTATACACCCTGTTCTGTCGTAGACTCTATGACTGAGTTGGCCAGCTGTGTCTCCAACCGCAAGATCCGACTATAATCAACAGACAGACCGAACCCATGCAGGAAATCCAGAAGCTTCTTGTTTCTGGTGGACTGATGGACTACAATGGCAACGGCAAGCTGCTGTGGCCATTCTAAGCGATGGCGGAATGGTGCATCTGGCTCTTTGGGCTTGTACGTGACTTGGCGTTTTGACTTGTAGCCGTACATGATGTTCTGACTGATGGTTATAACATCTCGATGAATAGTGGCTGAGTGCATAGTCTCTGGCTCAATGCTCGTGGCTGGTCCTTCCAGTAGCCAGCGGAGGAAAGCATAGAGTACTTTGGGTACATGCTTTTCAGCATCATCAGTGTTCATTTCTCCTTCAAATTGCCATGGGTGCTTGTTCTGACAAGCAATGGCACTGCGGAGAACAGAGGCACTCTCAAACAGTTGTTCGATGTTTTTTTCATTTGTCTTCGTCATTGCATCTTCGACAGCTGCATCACGCACGGCAGTGGAGAATACACAGTCTGACTCGTTTCGACGTTTTGGTTTCATGAAGTGAACGTCATCAATGTGAGAGTTGATTTTCTCCTTCATGCCTTGGGTAGTAGGTGATGGGACATTGTGCACACCATTATTGTCAAGAATCCTGGAGTAAACCGACTTCAGGTCAGACATGTTGAGAATTTCACCAGCTTGGAGTAGAGAGCGAACAAGGCTGACAAACTCAATGTCTGCGGCTATTTTGATAACATTAGTTTCTTGCAGTATGTGTTCTTTGTCATCACTTGATGTCCCACTCTTGGGAGCACGTTGGACATTCTGCACCCAGCATGGGAGATGATACTTGACGTCGATCGCATGAGCATCATGTGCACTGATGGCAGCACTCAGCTGAACTTTCCACTTGTGGTTGCTGCCTTCTTCAACAGCTTTCTTCAGCTGTTTACCTGCGTTGAACGTGCATACAACATGTACACTTTCCTTAGTGACCTCTTGACAGAAGAAACAAAGGTCTCTGTTGAATGGAGTTGATGATGAACGTGTGAAGCGAAGAGTCTCGTCTTGCGTAGAACCTGAGGTACTTGCAGCGGCAGGTGCAGAAGAAGGACGTCCACACCTCTTATGAAGATGCTGGGTGTCGCCATGTTCGCAGGCTTTCTGGTGGCGAACTCTAGCACGCTCCAGGTGAGCAGTGTTGCATGTAGATCCATAACATGCCCGGTGCCACTTTGCTTTATTGTTCCTCAAGTCAGTGGCAGTGAAACAGCTTAATCGTTCGCTGATCTGTTTGAAGTCGGCATCACCATATCGTGCCCTCTCCTGGATGAACTGGAGAAACTTTGCATATGAGCCCAGTGCTGGCTCAGTCACTAGTGCACCTTGGGGATCCTGGCACTGAATGCAAAGTGTGAAATCAGTTTCTTTCTTGGTTTTCTTGCTTTTTGGCTCCATCATAGCTCAGGGTCACGAATCTGGAACATACAAATAACAAATAACAATTAAGATAGATGTGCATTAAGTTAGATTTTGGACACTGGTTCGGCTGTGCCATAAAAACCTATTTTTATCCCTTGTAGGTTATTAAAGAAGGTTTCATTCAATTCTCTATCCCCAAAAATGTACAACTGGACACCAGAATCGAAACTCTAGGTCATTTAGAAGCCAAGATAATGGAATTTTACGTTTTCGACATCCGCCGTTTTGAAAATCCAAAATGGCCGCCATAAAGAACTTGAAACAATTGGAGACATATTTTTTCTAGAACTTATATCATCCCTAAAGACAGCCCAACCAGTGTCCAAAAATTAACAAGCAATTTCACCGGGCATTTCAATCTGCTACATTGGCCCCCCCACTATTTTAGCAATTGTTAAAACTTTAAATCTCTGTCATTGATCAATCACTTTCCAATACTCATTTAAACAATATTTGCATGCAGAATAATTTACACAATTATGATCCAGTAAAACAAATTGCAAGTTCGCCAGAATTATTTTCAATATATATATTGGGGTGAGGTATGTCATGAATACCAATTAAAATGTAGTCAGTGCAACATACATTGGTATTCATTGTTCTCTAATTCAAGGTCCAATCATTTTATTTCAGAAACTCAGTGATTATAAACATTTTGATTGCTCTTCATTTCGAACATGTTTTTGACTTTAATATAAATGAAAAGGTTTTAGATTAAGGTGTCGCTGGACTATGTTGCATTTAATACTTTTCCATTTTTATCGTCTTCAAGCTTAACATTCAGCAAAACACCAAAGGGATCAGCACATCTACTAAAATGGAGTTCAGCTATGGTGAGAAGTGGAAAGAGAAAGGAAACAAATATCGCCTTTCTTTCAATCAAAAATTCAAAAATCGAACCAGTTTTAATGGAGATACAGATTACATTATACAGGTAACATTATATTAGTTTTGTCAATGATAAGCAAATGTTACCTGTAGCTATTGGAGTTTTAAAAAATATTGTGAAACTTTTTTTTTCCAGTGGCACCTGCGTTATCCACCAAGAAATCTGGATGTTCACACCTCACTGAAACACGCTCATGCCCTGGGAAAGTCATACAGTGTTAACACATCTATAAAAGCTGTTTTCAATTCCAAGAATGTGTTTAATGCATCACTGCAAGTGGACGAGACGTCTTCGAATCCAATGTGGTTCTGGAACGGTAATTACTGAAACTTACACATTATATCAGCAAAGCTGTTAATATTTTATAATAATCTCACTGTTAATTGTGCTTTAACTCATCAAAGTTTACTTTTAATGCTCTTACTTTTACCTACATATAAAATCAATAAAAAGCTTAATTGCTGTAACACAGTTAACCATAACCGAAATTCCCAACTAATAACTTATTTTCAGTAAAATTGAAAACGAGACACACAGTGTGTTGTTTGTCTGTGATTGTCATCCCCTGTACCATTAATATATGCTAAGTGATGTTGAGCAAGTGGTTCTGTTAGTACCAATGAGAGTTATTTAATTACTGATATGGTAAGGTAAAGTTTGAACTTTATTTGGAGAAATACGCTTTCTATGTTCTCAGCCCATTTCTTTCTGTCCACACTTTAATGCCCTTTACATCCACTTAATATTAAACTTTTTCTCCTCACTAAAGATGGTCAGATAACATTTTGCCAGTTTTGATCCACATGGCATCAGTGCCCATATTCTTGAATCCCATGCTGCTGCTCGTTCTTCTGCTCTGTCTGCACTTTTCAGCCTGTTATTTTCCTTTAGCTGCCTAACATCTGTCTGGAAGTCAGCAAAGACCACAACGTTCCAAAAGAAAGGAGTAAAAATAGTTCATATCAACTACAGATCAATGAGCTCACTTCCAATTATAAGTACTTAGGAAATTCATCACTGCTGCTGATATCAAGTCCTTCCTATTTACAAACAACCTGCATGAGTGATATTGAATAGTTGAATTAACAAAGATTTAAAATAAAATGCTTGCAAGAACAATGAACAAGGAGATTTACTCGGAGGTCAAGCGATAGGGTCAGAAAAAGTTTGTTTAATTTCGATAAATAAAGCAAAGGATCAGATCTTTAAAACAGCTGTTCACCATCATCTCTTATCTTCCCCCATCCAAAACCTTGATCTTTTCTACCCCCGCTAATTCACCCCAGATCCACTTTGTTTGAAATTCCAACTTATTTCCTGCAAGTCCTTGCAGTGTCCATATGTTTTATACCTCTCCTACCTCCCCTTCCCATGCCTTCTTCCCCCCCCCCCCCCCCAGCCCCCGGACCCCTCCCAAAGCCTTCTCCCTCCCACAGATCTCTCGATGTCCCTGCTCTCAAATGTTGTGTTTGTGTCCTTTCCCCTCTCTCCCAATCTTGTCTACCGCTCCCCATGTTATATGTTTTATGTGTTGGTTTGTCTTTCTGTGTGATTAATGTTAGCTCTTTCACGAGCCTCGATCTTGTGTACAAAAAAAAAAGGGGGGAAAAAAAAGGATGTAACACCATGGACATTGTTGTTGGTGTGCAAAGTGTAGAAAAACACGTTATTATCATGAATGATCGGGTAAGCTTGATTCCATCTCACGAGACGACAAATAACGTGGTTGAGGGCAAGCAATTTTCCTATAATCCAGTAGAAGAATAAGTAGTTTTATAATGTTTGGTGTGGGGAGGTAGCACGAAATGAAAACTTGGGGAGAACGAGATGGTATTCATAAAATACTTACCCTGCGCAGTCAACTTATTGCGAGCCAACTCTTCTGTTTTTGAACATTTTTTTCCTTTGATCCAATATGGCTGCCAGATCACGTGAGTGATGACATCATAAATTTATATTCTCTAATATAATTATTGCATAGATCACGCTCAATACATTTCAAACTGATCAGACTAAGCGTTTTCCCTGTCGAATTATGACGTCATAATTATGGCACTAATGACGTCATCATTAACAACACCTATTCCCCATATGGAGTTCTTTACAATGAGCCATGTTTCAATTTTTTCCATGCAGCGGTTTTGGAGATATAGAGGTGCAACATTTTTTGGTTTTTCCAAGATGGCGCCTGTACCACATGACCTATGACGTCATGATTATCATTAAAATATTCTAAAGGAGGAGTCACTCCTTTGGCGAAAATTTCGTGTCTATCAGACCAACAGTTGCTGAATTTTTTAAAATAATGATCGGATGTATAAGTGTTGTGTTTGTCAAATTATGACGTCAAAACGAAGGCACCGATGACATCATCATTAACATATCTTATTCCCCATTGGGAGTAGTTGACAATGAGCCAGGTCTCAAATTTTTCGATGGAGTAGTTTCAGAGATAGAGGTGTGAATTTTTTTCCAAGATGGCGCCTGCACGACGTGTCCTTTGACGTCATAATAATCATTACAATATTCTACAGGAGGAGGCCCTCCTATGGTGAAAATTTCATTCCAATCGGACCGGTTGCCGAGAAAATGAATTTTTAAAATGCAGACACGCATGGCACACGGCACACGGCACACTGCACACGTACGCACTGAATGCTTAACCCCGCTTTTCGCTTCGCAAGTGCAGGGTAATAAATGACAGAAATAAAAATGACTGACTTCCTGCTTTCAATTAGTTAGGTCAAAGTCAAACACATAGTGGGTGCCATATAAGCAGAGGAATCATGCATTTGGTGAAACAAGAATGAAATTTGGCTTAGTTGTCGAGAAATATGTGATGAGCGATTTTATAGTGGCAAGTAAAATATTTTTTGAGTATATTTTTTCAGAGGAAACATCCCTGTCTTCTGGAGCACTTTGCCATTTAGCATCCAGTTGTGTAATTAAGACTGTTCCTTCAATTAATCATCCAAAGCAATTGTTGATATTTGTATGTGAATCAGTTGCAACTCAACATAGGGATTAAGACGTACTGGTTATATTGAACAAATATTTTGTAAATCCAATTGGCCCTAATGGAAGATAAACACAGAACATATACAATTCAAAATTGTGATAAGAGTTTCCTCCCTACAATGACCACGGATCTGTAAGAAATGAAGTTGGGTATGGAAACAGCAAGGAAATACTATTACTACTAGGAATGGCAAGGAAATACTATTACTACTAGGAATGGCAAGGAAATACTATTACTACGAGGAATGGCAAGGAAATACTATTACTACGAGGAATGGCAAGGAAATACTATTACTACCAGGAATGGCAAGGAAATACTATTACTATGAGGAATGGCAAGGAAATGCAATTATTATTATTATTATTATTATTATTATTATTATTATTATTATTATCTATATAATAATACCGTAAGGACTCGATTTTGTTATCCCTTTTACGCCGCACCCGGTGACCCGATGCCCACGGCTCTCATGGATTTACGATCTACGAACCGCGCTCTTTGTTTATCACGTACAGCCATACTCGAAAAATCTGAATTAGCCGACGTTGGGGCCCAAAAGCATCCGATTAACTACCGATACGACGCCATCTTACGACGCCATCGTATTGGCGTCTGCTGGGCGAAGGCGAAGCGAGCCGTCCGCTGATTGCGAGTGGTGTGAACATGGGTGGTGTGAACCAAATGGTCTTTTTATTCCCTTGAACATTTTAAATTAGGATATATAAGGAAACGTCTTTATCGTCATTTTAATAAAGTTAAATGGAGTGACGTTGCGATACTCGGGGTGCGTTGCATAAATCCTCGTAACTCAGAGAGGTGTAGCAGGTGGCGAGACGTAAGGAAGCTTAAAGATAACGAGCTGAAAACAGACGAACGATATGTCAATCTCTTTCTACACCGAACGGAAATAAAAGTATGAGAGCGGGAAGGCATGGCCTGAGCACTTCGAGCAGAGAGGACTGATTGGACTTAACTTAAAGAGAAAAAATTGGAGCTTAACAGAAGAAGAAGATCACATGAGCGCTCCCCGATGCCATCCATAATGGTACACTCTATCCCTACACCACATCCTCCCTTTCGTGGATGTTCCACGGGTTTCGGCTAGTTATTATTGTTATTACTACTACTACTACTACTACTACTACTACTTTTGTTAAACTACTACTACTACTACTACTACTACTACTACTACTACTACTACTACTACTCCTCCTCCTCCTCCTCCTCCTCCACCTCCTCATCCACCCCTCCTCCTCTTCCTCCTCCTCCACCTCCTCCCTCTCCTACACCTCCTCCTCCTCCTCCACCTCCTCCCCCTCCTCCTCCACCTCCTCCACCCCCTCCTCCACCTCCACCTCCTCCTCCACCTCCCCCTCCTCCTCCTCCACCTTCTCCTCGTCCACCTCCACCTCCACCTCCACCTCCTCCTCCTCCACCTCCACCTCCACCTCCTCCTACACCTCCTCCTCCACCTCATCCTCCACCTCATAATAAATCGTTTATTTTTGTACATTTTACCCCCGTGTTCGTTTGAGTTCATTTCCTACAGGATCGGAGCTGCCGGTGAGATCGCTGCAGGTAAGAGCTTTCGCTGCTTCTTCTTCTTCCTTCTTCCATCCGTGCTTGTTAGTCAAATCCGCAATTGATCGTCGCCTCGGTGTTAAAGCCCGTTTGTTTGGCCATCCGCGATCCCACGGTATTAACCGAGGGCATTCACGCGACAATACTTTCTGGAGGCACTATACATTAATGCTTGCATTGAGTTGGCTGGGTTGAGAGAGAGGGGCAGGAGGATGGATGATGAGGGGAGAGATAGAGATAGACAAGGAGAGTGGGAGAGAACATACATATCACAAAAGAGTGGTTCCTCCATCTTGTCATCCACATGGCATAATAATTAATGCTTTATAACGACTGAAATGCATACCAAAGCTACTCATCTAAGCCGCTGTCTTGCTTCCAGCATATTCACTACTTGAGCACCAGTCCAAACTCTCACTGTAAATGTAAATAAATCGACTGACCCTTATATTGATAGGCCATTGGTAATATTTACACATTAATTTTCCAAAATTGATCTTGGACAAGTAGTAGAGGTAGTAGTTGTGGTAGTAGTAGTGGTAGAGGTGGTAGTAGAAGAAGTAGTGGTGGTAGTAGTCGTGGTGGTAGTAGTGGTAGTAGTAGTAGTAGTAGTAGTAGTAGTAGAGACAGCTCACAGATATCGTCTCAGTTTGATTCCCTTCCCCAGTATATTAACTGTTACCCACGTGTTTTGAAGGTAGGGAGTTTTGTTTTTTTGTATGAGTGAGTGTCACAGCTACCAGATGCCATATTAAGCTGAAGTTCTGTCTGCCAGTATTATTGCTGGAGGCTTATGAAGATCCCACAGTGTCTTTCACAAAGGGTATACCATTGTGTGCCAGTAACCTGGCCAAAACTACAATTCCTGTGCTCACTCCGACCACTGTAAAGGTAAAAGCAAACTACTTTGTTTGTTCCTTTCCTTGATATTGCTATGGCAGCTCCAATGCCCTAACGACTAATGAGAGCCGGCGAAGCCGGTGTTGTGAATGAACGCGTACGTATTATGTTGAAAAGCCAGATTTTGCTGGATCCCTTGAGAATTTCGAAGCTTTGACCCAACAAATCGCTCCATGGAGGCCGCCATCTTGCGGATGCGGAAGTATGCATAAACAATTGCGAAAAAGTTCAATAGGAGTTTGTTTCACCCGTCTTTTTTTGATTCACAATGTTATGCACCTCTAATGTGTAATTAAAATACTTTGAGGCTTTGGCTTCGCCGGATCATTGCGGCTTTGCAGTAGCGTCATATTAGCCGGCAAAGCCGGTGTTGTGAATGAACGCGTATTATATTGAAAAGCCTGATTTTGCTGGATCCTTTGAGAATTTCAAAGCTTTGACGCTCCAAATCGCTCCATGGAGGCCGCCATCTTGCGGATGCGGAAGTATGCATAAACAATCGCGAAAAAGTTCAATAGGAGTTTGTTTCACCCGTCTTTTTTTGATTCACAATCTAATGCACCTCTAATTTGTAATTAAAATACTTTGAGACATGATGGAGTGACTTTGTTGAGTGAATTTGTCAAAATTGATTCACAATCTTATGCACCTCTAATTTGTAATGAAAATACTTTGAGACATGATGGAGTGACTTTGTTGAGTGAATTTGTAAAATATTTTAGCCGGCGAAGCCGGTGTTGTGAATGAACGCGTATTATGTTGAAAAGCCAGATTTTTCTGGATCCTTTGGCTTTGGCTTCGACTGGTTCATTGCAGCTTTGCAGTAGGGTCTTATTAGAAGTAGTAGCAATAACAGCAGCAACAATAATATCGTCATGTGGATGTAGTGATGATTATGATGTTTGCACCTTTGTTTATGCAGGTACTTTGAGAGTAGACTCTCCGTGGCTCAACACGCAGGGGTATCTCAAATTGAAACACAAGGAGAAGGAGCTTTTCTCGAGTTACTCGCGCTTGCACGTGGAGACCTCACAAGTGAATAAGGATTATGAAATTACTGCCATTCTGAAAAACCTGGAGGATGTGAAGGAAATATTACTAGATTGCAAAACACCCAAGAAGACGCTTTTGAAGGTAAGGATCATTTTAAAGTTAACCAGCAATAAACGCATCAAACAAATATGCTCATTAATATGAAAATATGCATTGCGTAGAGTGAGAGCTTTGTCGACAATGGTCAGTCGATCGAGTACGCAGCCTTCGCAAAATAAGGATCGCTTTTTTATATTGTTTAGTTGAGAGATGTGAGCTCCGTGGTGGTGTCGACTCTAAAGGTAGTTAAAGTGTATTCAGCATTGTTTCCTGTCATTACGTAACGGAAATTAAGCCTCAATTTGAAGAAAGCCGGAAGTAGGAAAATAAAACGGAAATACGTCACGTTCTTCGTGTGGCCTTCGTTTAACGCTTGAGAGATCGGCCAGCAAAGCAAGATCACGTGAGCAAGATGGCGGATCATGGAAGGGACATTTGAAATGACAACATGAAATTTTATTACTTAGGGAATGGAGAATGACAGTGAAATTTTGAATGGATTTACATATACATGCAATTGCCATAGAGGTTCGCTTACGAAGCTCTCTATTAAAAATCCTAAGATATATGAACCACCTCATGAGGTACCACCAGCTACTACACTACCTTAGTCACGACACCCAACAAATTAAAACACAACAAGGCCAAGAGATGAAGTAAACATTATAACACATTGTTTTATGAACCAATTGGCCGGTAACAGTATTATTGTGCAATTATTTTGTTCTACAGATGCATTCCAAAACAAAAGTGGATGAAGACGTTTCATTGCTCAAGAGTCAAAACAAGCTCTTAACATGGTGTACCCATCCTTTGACTGTTGACTGGATGATGCAAAATTATCCGATAAAAAAGCTCCTCTTTTCTGTGAAGCACCCAAAAGTTCAAAGTAATGTGGTGGCTCGATACTTTGATGCAGATAATGTAAGTGCAAATGCTGTGTGTGTTATAGAGTACAATGTAGTTCAATCTTCAATCCCACTCCTCCCTCCAGGTCTTTAAAACAGCTGTTCACCACCATCTCTTATCTTCCCCCATCCAAAACCTTGATCTTTTACACCCCCGTTAATTCACCCCAGATACACTTTTTTTTGAAATCCCGACTTCTTTCTTTCCTGGAAGTTCTAGCAGTGTCCATGTGTTTTATACCCCTCCCCACCCCACCTCCCCACCTTCCCATGCCTCCTCCCTCCAAGCTCTCTCCCTCCCACAGATCTTCAGTTGTCCTTGTTCTCTGCTGTTGTACTTGTGTGCTTCCCTCTCTCTCCCCATCTTGTCTCCCGCTCCCTTTATTGTATGTTTTGTGTGTCCATTTGTTTTTTTGTTTTTTTTAGTGATTGATGTTAGCTCTCACACGAGCCTCGATCTTCCACAAAAAAAAAAAATGTGATGCAACAAATTAGTATGAGCCATGTAACAGTTTGGCACTCTGGGGGAATATGAGCATTGCAGATAGTATGAGTTTATTTATTCAGTAAAAGTTTATAATTTTAAAAAGCTGGACCGACTAGTCAGTCGAGCTGACTTTTCAGTGAGAATGCACTCGCATGGGTCATGGCAGATGTGGAAGTGAAGAAGAAGCTTGAGATTCGCCCACGTGACCTCTACCGTTGGGAGGATGAATTGGTCTGTAGACCAATCTGGGCGTCATGTGATGATTGGAGATAACATGGGAAAGATGTTATAGCCTTGTTCCACATCTGTGACAAATTAAATCGCAAACTGCTTCTTTTGTTGAGAAATGGTGATTCAACTCTTCCCAAAATGGATTCCTTACACCATGAGCATACCACTTTTTTCTCTCTAAGATGACCACTTCATTGTTATCCAAGTTGTGACCATGCAGGTTGAAGTGAGTATATACAGCAGAGTTCAAAGCCTCTTCATGAGCTGAACGACGGTGTTGGTTCACATGGGCCTTAAGAGTTTGCCGAGTTTCTCCTATGTAGGTCTCAGTACATGATGGGTCTCCACATCTGATTCCATACTCACTTTTTCAGACAGCCCAGCTACATACAGAATGGTCACTCGTGTCAAGTTTTCTTGATCCATGTCCTGTTGTTGTTCACCGGATGTGATGATGTTCTTACTACTTTCCGCTTTTAAAAAAGACCAACTGGGGTAACCACTCTTATCGAGAGCACCTGATGTTTTCCTTCTCACATAGTTCCCTCTGCTGTGTGGCCAAAATAATATCTGCACAGAATAATTTATATATTTTTTTTTTACTGATTTTTTTTTCACTGACATATTTGACTGATTGATACCTCAAGGCAAATGTTTATTTTATGTGGATAATTTTTTGTGTAACATGATCATTCACTACAATTTAGGTACCACAGTAGTTTAGCTTTGAGGGCATTTATTACCTCAGCCACCAAAGGTGGATGGGATGGAGCCTGGAGGTTATGTTTCACCCCTGTCTGTCGGTCTGTTTGTCCGTTTGTGAACAAGATATCTCAAAAAGTTGTGGGGGGATTCGGACGAAATTTGTCGGAGATGTAGTGTACGTGACAAGGACGAAATGATTAGATTTTTGTGAAGATCCGGATTCGGATCCGGCTACTAGAATTTTTAAGTGATTCTTCACCATTGGGAGATGGGGCCTGAAACGATACATGACAGGATATCTCAAAAAGTTATGGATGGATTTGGACGAAATTTGATGGACCGGTTGGGTGTCTGACAAGGACGATTCTGTTCGATTTTAGTGAAGATCTGAATATGTATTCGGATATGAGAATTATTTGATTTTTTAAGTGATACTTCACCATTGGGAGATAGGGCCAAAAACGATACATGACAGGATATCTCAAAAACTTATCGACGTATTTGGACGAAACTTGGTGGACAGGTTGTGTGTGTGACAAGGAAGAATCGATTCAATGTAGGTGAAGATCCGGATCCGGCTCGTATAATTTTTAAAGTGATTCTTCACCATTGAGTGATATGGCCAAACAGGCAGAGGTATGATCTCCACTGAGTGCCGTTGTCGTTATTATTTTTTTTGATCTCAGCTACGACTTTTCAAATTCGTGCCTTGAGTATATTTTTTATTTGTGACAAACATGTTGTTGAATTTCGTTTTGCGTCTGATTTTTTCCGGCTTTTCTTGTCTCTTTTTGCAATGCTGAGATGACATTTTTGTGACTTTCTGCATGGTGACTATAATCAATTTCTGCTTCGGAGGTGGAGCCTAAATTTTGTATACAAAAATATAGACTTGTTTGTAAGAGACAATGTTTCACTGGCATAGTCTAATAATAATCAACTTAGCCTGCTATTATTCATTTATTTAATGCGTAAAGTTTGCTTATTCTTTTTCAACAAAGGTAGCAGCTTGCCATTGTGCATGTTGCAAGTTTGTGTGATATAATGATGTGCTCTGTCTTACTCAAGGTGGTTTTTAAGAATGTCACTCTCCGGGTTGATTGGACACACAAAGGAAGCCAGCAGAGAGTTATTCAACTGGGTGTTCAGTTCGATGATCGCCAAAAACAAAGAGATCATCACTTAAAGCGGCCATTGCTGCGGGCACGGAGGAAAGCAATGAAAACCTCTTATCAAAATAGTGCGACTCTGCTCTTCAGGTGATATGTGAATACTGTGTTGTCACTCTAGTTTGTTTGGCCTAAGTTAGTATAATACCTTCAACAAATAATCACAAAGTCTGCAGTTACAAGGTCTAATCTATTAGATATGCACAAGAAACAATATATACGTATTTCATTGACTGCCTTATAGAGGAACTCCAAGCTTGTAGCACAGGAAGACTTCTTTAAACTCTTTTTAAGTCAGTTTCTCCTGAGATGCTTCTTTACACTTCATGAGAACCTAACTGAACAATGACTGACGATGACTCATTGTTGGGCTCATAGAACACTGCAGGCAGTTGGACCATTAATTAACATGACGAGATGCACCTGACAGGTGGTCAAGCTCGGTAAAATAATTTTTAATTCAGGATGGAATCCCATTAATTTTTTTAATTCTCTATTGGAAAATTTATTTTGTATTCCATTTCTAATTACGATACTTCATTTGAACCACTTTAAAGTTTAAATTTTCTTGTTTTTGAGGATATATTTTTTACGGTATCCTCATATTGTGTTGTTTCCGAAAGTCAAGTTTAACGATGTTGGTTTAGAATTTTGAAGACATTAAAATATACCAATTTTCCTTTACTTGATGGATGCTTAAATTTCTGCAGCTCATTTACTGTCTTGTGATTGAAATATCACAAAAAATAAACTCTAACAAACCTTGTTTTGTTTTTCAGTCACCCATTTGCAGGGCCAAAGGACTTCAAACTGCAGCAGATATTCTCTGTGGACCACAAGAAGAAGTTGTATAGACTGGACATAAAAGGAAATATTGATAAAAATAAAATTGTCACGACCCTAAGCTTAGGCTCCTCACCAAAAAACCCCGAGGTAAATAGCTCAATCCAAAAACCCCGAGCTTGATCATAAGAAAGGTTATTTATTTTGAGAACCAACAAGTGTTTGATTCTTGCACATCATATTTCTTTATTGCATTTGGTTATTGAGCTAATAACATATCTTAAGTGTGTGTGTGTGTGTGTGTGTGTGTGTGTGTGTGTGTGTTAAATAGTGTACATGCTATAATTTTGACAGGATGGATGTGTGGCAGGCACCCACTATTGCTCAGGATCTTTGTGGCAAGTGGTGGTGTGGCACAGGGGTTCACTGTTGTCATTCCAATAAAGAGGTTTATTATTTTTTATTTTTTTGTATACATAGTCGAAGCTTGTGGAAGAGCTAATACTAGTGCACTGAATGGACCGGGATGCAACAGGACAAAAGGAACAGCAGAAAAAAGGGAGGCAGCAGCAGAGCTGAAGCCCAAGACAGAGGGAGGCAGATTAACGATGGATGTGGGGAGGAATGGGGGGATAGGAGAGGATGCATTGGATGGACAACATGGATACAAAAGGAGACTCTCAGGAGGGGAAACCGGATACTTGGAAGGAGGGGTTAGGGAGAGATAGGGGGGTTAACGATGGTAGAAAATATCATGGTTTTGGATTGGAGACTATTTGAGATAGTGGTGAACAGCTGTCTTGAAGACCTGGAGGGAAGGGTTAGAATGAAGAAATGTGGAAGTTTGTTCCACAGGCATGAGAAAATCGGAACAAATGAGTGGAGGTGAGCAGTGATCCTGGATTTAGATAGTTTCACCAGAAGGGGGGTTGATGGTGGACCATGTGTGGCCCGAAAAAACCTAGGTGGACCAAGCATGGAAAGAGCAGAAGGTACAAGACCAGAAAGGTGGTGGTAGAAGACAGAGACCACCGACCTATCTGCGATGGCGAAGTGATAGTTCCACAATCAGCTCAGATTCAGAGAGACTCAGCTCCACAATGGGAGATTCCAATAATATTGAATGCCTTCGCTTCCACGGTGTGAAGCTGAGCAAGATGTAAGGCAGGGGATCCAGCCCAGAGGGGAGAGTAGTACTATATCAAGCTGTGGATGAAAGCCTTGTATTTGGACAGGAGTTCAGGTGTGCCAAGGAAGAACTTTGAACGACTGAGGATGTCTAGTCGGCTGGCCTTGGCTGGCTTTGGAGGCCAACTTTGAAACGTGGTTTCCCCAAGAAAAATCATGGCTGATAGTGAGACCCAAAAGTTGTTGTGACTGAACTTCTTTGAGATTATTGTGAAGCAAGTAGATGGAAACGTTTGGCAGACGGTCCAGAGAGAGAGAGAGATTGAGAGATTGAGAGAGATTCAATCCATTTTGAGCAATGTGCTCCAGAGTCGCTTTTTATCTATAGTTTTTATGATTTTTTTGCAACAAAGTCAAACATTTCTCTTCAGAAAGGTAGTTGTGTAGTTTCTATCCATTTGCAAGAATTTCACAATACAAAACCATAAAACCTGTTGTTGAAAAGATTTGGGATGATGAAAGTGTGAAATACCAAATTAAAGGACATAGTGGTCAAAAACCTTCAGTGCGAACACCGAACAAGATAGAGGCTGTAAGAGAAGCTTTGCAGGCTTCTCCGAAAAAAGTCGACACGCCGACTTTGCCGAGCTGGTGGGAACTTCTCCCATGACCGTTGACAATCATACATGACGATTTGAAACTGTGTCCATTACAATATAAAGTTACTGCAGCACCAGACCAAAATAAATAAGAGGGAGAGGTTCAAATTTTACGCCGCTATTGCCCAGCGGATCATACAAGATCCAAATTTTTGAGACATCGTCTTTAGTGATGAGGCCCACTTCCTGCTCAGTGGCCACGTGAACAAACAGAAAATGCAATCTTAGGCTGATTACTAACCACGCAAACATATAGAACAAGTAGTTTCTGTAGGAAAAGTAATCAAAATCAAAATCAATCAAAATCAATCAAAAGCAATCAAAATCAAAATCACAGACTGGTCAACCAAGTGGAACATGTCTTTCAATCCTAACAAATCTCACACTCTCACTATGTCTCTCAGAAAAGACTGACTGGACAACCCTCCCATCTACTTTCTGAACAATCTTCTCCAAGAAGTTCTGTCACTCAAGCTTTTGTGTCTCACTATCTGCCATGATCTTTCCTGGGAAAACCACATGTCCAAGCTGGCTTCCAAAGCCAGTTGCCGACTGGGCATCCTCTGTCATGTGAAGTCCTTCCTTGGCACACCTGAACTCCTCGCCACATACAAGGCTTTTGTCCGCAGCTCAATGGAGTACTGCTCTCCCCTCTGGGCTGGTGCTCCTGCCTCACACCTAGCTTGTCTTCACGCTGTTGAAACCAAAGCTTTCAGAATCATTGGAATCTCCTGCGATTAAGCTAACTCCGAGGGCCTTTCACTCACTGGTGGTCTTTCTGTCTTTTACCGACTCCTATCCGGCCTAGCTCCCCCAGCTTTATCTGCGCTCTGTCCCCCAAGTATTCCTACGGGTCGCACAAGATCTGCCTGCCACCCTCTTCTGGTGAAATTGCCAAAATCAAGACTCTCTGCTCACCTTTACTCCTTCATTCCTCTTTTCTTCCGCCTCTGGAACAAACTCCCTCACTCTCTTCAATCCCACTCCTCCCTCCAGGTCTTTAAAACAGCTGTTCACCACCATCTCTTATCTTACCCCATCCAAAACCTTGATCTCTTCTACTCCCGTTAATTCACCCCAGATCCACTTTTTTTGAAATACCGACTTCTTTCCTGGAAATTCTAGCAGTGTCCATGTGTTTTTTTTTTACCTCTCCCACCTCCTCCCCCACCCCCCGCCTTCCCATGCCTCCTCCCTCCAAGCCCTCTCCCTCCCACAGATCTTCCGATGTCCCTGTTCCCTGCTGTTATACTTGTTGCTTCCCTCTCTCTCTCCCATCTTGTCTCCCGCTCCCTTTATTGTATGTTTTGCGTGTCCGTTTTTTTTTGTCATTGATGTTAGCTCTTACACGAGCCTCGATCTTGTATAGAAAAAAAAACAAAAAACAAAAATGAAACAAAAAATGGTTTGGTGTGTTATCAGATGGAGTAGTATAATAGAATCTTTCTTCTTTGAGAAGGATGCCAGACAAACATCCACAGTCAACCCAGATAGATATGTGGACGTGCTGCAGGGAAGATCAATTCTGGCACTGAGGAAGAAAGCAAGACATCACTATGTGTTCAGTCATCTTCCAGCAAGATGGTGCAACACCGCATACATCTAATGGTGCTTTTGAGTTTTTGAGATGACATGTTTCAGATGATTGACTAATTTATTGATGGATTGACAACCCATGACCTCACTACTCTTCAGCTCTGTCTCCCCCAACTACTCGGGGTCCCTCAAAGCCAGAATCTACAAAACAACCCACACAATGCAGAAGTTGAAAAATAACATCAGACAGGAAATCAGATGCATACCAGCTCTAGTTCCTCGCCGAGTCATCGCCAACTTCATTGTCCGTGTGGCAACTGTCATCCAGAGGTGCGATGCTTGGATTAAGCACTTCATCGACTACTAATGATATCGCTCCTTATTGATTATTGAAGCATTTATCATTATGATAAACCAAAATGTAACTAATCCTGTATATTTATTCGACAAAAACAAACAAAGATTTCTGTTCAAAGATTTCTCATATTAAGCTAAATATTTCTGACATTAAAATAAAATTTCTGGAATTCGTTCAAACGAAATATGGTGATTATGTTACAGGGTAATCTTTGAGTAATACTCATCCAAAGGCTGATTCCCTTGTCTATTCTACTTAAGAATCGGTATAAATATTTGTTTCCATGAAGATTATACTAATGATGTGTTTTTTCCCACAGATTTGTCTGGTAATGAAGCAACCTTTCCAAGTGCACTTTTTACCTCAAAATTCCAAATTCTGCCTGAAAGGAAAAATGCAATCTCAGGTGGGTTTTATTGCTTTAAAAAACATTAGGCACAGGGTGGAGGTGAAATTAAATTGAAGAATGTTCAAAAATGCCATACAAAGAACATTGCTTACCGAGAGAGAATGACTGAAGTAATGAACTGCATGAATTAAATGCATATTATTGATGAAAGACGGTGATAGAAATGAAGAATGAGGATAATGTGAATAATCCTGCTTTGACTAAGATTCATAACTTTCTGTAAATTGCATGAGGAGCAAATACATTATGAACTTGAATTAACCACTAAAAAATTGTAGGATCTGGATCTTCACCAAAATCAAATTAATTCGTTCTTGTCACACACCGAACCTGCCTACCAAGTTTCGTCCAAATCCGCCCATAACTTTTGGAGATATCCTGCTCACAGACAAACACACAGACAGACAGGGGTGAAAACACAGCCTACATCCACCTTTGGTGGCGAAGGTAACAACGTGATCCACAATATATAGCTGAAAAAGAGATGAGAATACAACTATTTTCTTTGACTAGCTAATGGGACTTCTGCATACTTAAACATACAACCTTCAATTGACTATTACTAGCAACGTACCCGCCCTATGGGCGGCGCTTCAATTGGGAAGCCCAAATGAAAAGGCAAAATATCAGAAATTGAAGGCTTTTATTTTAAACGATTCATATAAACATCCGTTGAAACATATCACATGCAAATCATCAAAATCTAAACAGTACATGGTGCACATTTTGAAAAAAGATTGAATTTTGCAAAACGGAAGCGGCCGCTACACGTCTTTCTCAGTCGCACGTTTATGTGTGAAGAGTGCGCGCCGAATCTGTAACACGGAAGTGCCGCTACACCTGTTTCTCAGTCGCTTTGCACACGCTGCCATGTTACATCGGAGCCGCACGTTTATATAGGAAGGAGTCGATCTACTCTCTCCAGGTACGTAGAATAAACAGTATTTGTAGAATTTCAACAAAAGCCACATCACTGTTCATATCGGTAAATATTATTCCATCGTGTTTGGAAAAACTGGAAAATTGGAAAACTTGGAAAAATTGGAAAAACAATATAGCCTATTTTATTCCCTGGGGTCCCAGGAATACCTACCCAAAATATCGTTGCGATCGCTTGAGCCGTTTTTGCGGTACCTTCGAACGGACGGACGGATATTTGGTGAATTATAGTAAGATGCACCTGCACCATAATGTTGGTACTTCACACCATTCACCTTCACCAAGGTATTGCTGGACGTCCCAATTCTCTTGTCGCATTGTCGGAAAGTTCATGACAACTCCCGATCGTTTCTGTAGCTAAGAACCAACCCCGTTTTCCAAGTAGCCACTCCATCACAGGGTGCAGAAATCTCTGCTGTGCAGGCATTGGAAATTATACAACATTGCAAAGTAACTTTCACCATTTCTGATCTGATCATACTTTGTTGTTTTAGGAATACTACAGTCTAGCAATCACGTCTCGTTCCTTGCATTATGATTAGGACATTTGATTATTGAGCATTCTTCATCCATGCTCCTCAACTGTGCAACTCATTGTCGTGGTAAATTCACTGCTTGAAGACACTTTAATTTTCACCTTGCTGATAATGACAAGGATCGCTCTAAATCTGTGTCATATTGAATGTTCCTGATACCCCACACATACCACTAATCAAATCTTAATGTTGACTTGGTTGTAGTAACTGGAAATGGTGATGTACACTTTCGAATTATTGTTGTACTTTGGTTGATAATGAACATTTTTCCAACAGTTCAAGTACTCTGGAAGTGCGAATCTGAAGCTGGAAAACACTGGAGAATTACGATTGTCAGGAAAATACCATGGACCATTAAACAGCGGGAAGCATTTTTTATTTTTGAATTTAAATCACACTTACAAGGTAACACTGTGTTCACATTTAAGTACAAGTAGGTGCACACTCAGCAATGTTTAGACTTTATGACAAACAAGGATGAAAAATAGTTTAACACACACACAGCCTGGTGTTGGCTTAGCGGTTAGGGTGCTGGCTTGGGATCCTAGGATCCTGGGTTCGAAACCCGGTTGATTGCTGAATTACCACCAGGGGGGTTGACTCAGCCTGTCATCCCTCCGAGGTCGGCAAATTGAGTACCAGCTCGCTGGTAATTCCCTGCATGTCGCAAGAGGCGACTGACAGGGTTGGTGGCAGGAAGGGCATCCGGCCATAAAACATTGCTTCAAAAATGGGACCAAGGTCCCCGAAAAAGGCCAACCCCTGCTCTGCGGGGAAAAATGGCTTCTAAAGGTGGTTCTTTTGTTACACACACACACACACACACACACACACACACACACACACACACACACACACACACACACACACGTACATGTTATACATGTACTTGTACATGTCTCAGGCCCCATAAAGGTAAAATGAAGTGGAGGCCTCATTGTTTGAGTTGAAAGATTAACATTGGTCAAGAAAATGAAAATAACGGTCATGTACACCATGTTTCTTTTGGAAGTTGGGAGGTACCTTCGTGTTGTGGAATTTTATTTATTACTTGAAGAATAATGTGTTGTCTGCCTGACCACTTTACTATGACCTGTCTGCCAAAATGGATCGTGTTGCACTCTTGGGTTTCCATACAGACCCAGAGATCCAATTGACTATCTCATAGGAGTTGTCCACTGCAGCCCAGGTGGTCCAAAATACCTTGTGGTTATCCATTCACAAGGATTAGCCAAGTGTTAGGACCCTGTAATTGTGACAAAAAGTTTATTTCACATAAGTTCAACCATTTACCAAAGGTTGCACATGGGAGTGGGAACAAAGCCAGCATATTTACAAAAATATACTAACGTATTTCCTCTTCACAAAAAATGAAGCAAGAAAGGTTTTGAGGCTTATATTGTTTTTGATCATCGACAAGTTTATGAATAAATGATTATAAACATGCCAGCATCAGTAGAAATGTTCAAATAATGTGTATTACCACCACTAGGGGGCATTCCCGCACCTTTCTCAATTTATTAAAGCTCAGGCCGGAGTACTTGCTGGAGAACATGCACCGGAGTAAGGCTAAAGTACATGCTCGTCTGCTGGTATTGGGTGGCCACGTGAGTCCAGAATTGGAGTTGGAAGCAGAGGTAGAACTTGGTTTGGAGCCTCCACCAAGGCCTCTATGCAACAGATATTGTGAACTGTTAAATGCCAATTTTGTAGTTTCGGTGACATCCATATTGGCTCCATTATAGTAGGATTGACCCCAATACAAGCTCGTACACATCTTATCCTTGACCAAATTAGACAATCCAGTTCTCACTGTGGAACGTTGCAACATTCTTCGATCATGCACTCCTAGTTGATCAAGCGACCATTGATGTACTTGGTGACCACAAATACTTCTCCCTAAGTTGCCCAAGGATGTTAAATTAATATTTCGTCTGGATATCTTGCACATGTATCCATGTAAGTGATGTTGTGGGCCCTGTGGTACAGCAATGACAACATATGCACAATGTGGACAGATGTTGTCATCCATGAAGATGAAGTTAGGACCTTGCTGTTGGGCCAGCTTCATGACAATCTGACAAAATGTTCTCATCTCTGATACTAACACTCGCCAAAGCACCTCTCCAAATGATGACAAGATCGTTTTTTTGGACAATTGAATGCCAATTGAGACAGATTAAACACCACACCAAACAGATTATACTTCTCATTGCACAATTAGCGAATCGCTTCTCCCTCATCTCCAGACTCCAGTGTGTTCATTGTTGAAGTGAAGACTGAATATTCACACATGGTGCAAGGAAAATGGTGCAAATGATTCACCCTGTATAGTGGGGTACCATAGTGAAAATGTCGTTACACGGTGGACAAAAGCACAATATTTTCACCAAAGCATCTCCATGGTATACCTTCGAGAAAAAAAGTAAGCTCCAAAAAATAATGATGATGGGAAGTGTAATATCTGACGTCATTATGACGTCATCAGCTAATTATGTAATCATATATTTAAAAAAAATCAATGACTTAGAACTAAGGTGTTAAGTGCATTTTAACATCAAAATATATGTTTCCGAGGTCAAGGATTTCAATGCACTTTTCATTTTTTATTTTAGACAATCTTTAAAAGATTTATGATGTCATTATGACGTCATAAGCGAATTATTTTGCAATCATAATTAAAAAATGAATTAGTTAGAACTAGGCTATTAAGTGTATTTTGACATCGAAATATATGTTTCCGAGGTCAAGGAATTCACCGCAATTGTCATTTTTCTTCTTAGACAATGTTTAAAAGATTTATGACATCATTCTGACGTCATCCAGCAAAAAAAAAAACTTAGATTCGTCTGCACACAAATTCGTTTGATTAGTTAACATCCACATATCTAGAGTTCATAATAATCTTCCCGTTGAGTTACAGAATTTAAAACACCACTAGAGAATTTTTTTCAGTAATTTAGACTGAGCTATTATTAGTTACACTTCATCATTATGTCGTGAGCTGGTTTAATAAAGGGGTAAATGACACAAAATTATATATGTTGCATCAAATGTATACCGTTGATACGGTCTGGCACCCCGCTCTGCTCACCAAACTCTCCTCCTTTGGTATCCATGGAAATCTCCACGCATGGCTGGCGGACTTCCTCTCTAGTCGTAGTCAACGTGTGGCCCTGAATGGGTTTCTCTCATCTCCTCTTTCTGTTCAGGCTGGAGTTCCCCAAGGCAGTGTTCTGGGCCCTGTGCTTTTTCTGGTCTTCAACAATGATCTCTCTGACTCTCTTGAAAATCCTCTCTATCTCTTTGCTGACGACTCTACTCTCTGTCGCTCTATTCCTCATCCCTCAGATCGGCAGTTTGCAGCCTCCTCACTCTCTGCAGACCTGGACAAAATCACAGACTGAGCAAACAAGTGGAACATGTCTTTCAATCCTGACAAATCTCACACTCTTACGATGTCTCTCCGAAAAGACTGACTGGACAACCCTCCCATCCACTTTCTGAATAATCCTCTCCAAGAAGTTCTGTCATTCAAGCTTTTGGGTCTCACTATCTGCAATGATCTTTCCTGGGAAAACCACATTTCAAATCTGGCCTCCAAAGCCAGTTGCCGACTGGGCATCCTCAGTCGTGCGAAGTCCTTCCTTGGCACACCTGAGCTCCTCACCACATACAAGGCTTTCATCCGCAGCTCTATGGAATACTGCTCTCCCCTCTGGTCTGGTGCTCCTGCCTCAGACCTAGCTCGTCTTCACGCTGTTGAAACCAAAGCGTTCAGAATCATTGGAATCTCCCGCGATGAAGATAACTCCAAGGGCCTTTCACTCACTCACCGCAGGCAGGTTGGTGGTCTTTCCGTCTTCTACCGACTCCTCTCCGGCCTTGCCCCCCCCCCCAGCTCTCTCTCTGGGCTCTGTCCCCCAAATATTCCTACAGGTCGCACAAGATCTGCCTGCAACCCTCTGATGGTTAAACTGCCAAAATCAAGACTTTCTGCTCACCTTCACTCCTTCATTCCTCTTTTCTCCCGCCTCTGGAACAAACTCCCTCACTCTCTTCAATCCCACTCCACCCTCAAGGTCTTTAAAACAGCTGTTCACCACCATCTCTTACCTTCCCCCATCCAAAACCTTGATCTTTTCTACCCCCGCTAATTTCAACCCAAATCCTACACTTTTTTGAAATACCAACTTCTGTCCTGGAAGTCCTTGGTCTCCTTGTGTTTTATACCTCTCCCCCCCCCCCCCTTTCCCACGCCTCCTCCCCCCAAGCCCTCTCCCTCCCACACTTCTCCCTGCTCTCAAATGTTGTGTTTGTGTGCTTCCCCTTCTCTCCCCATCTTGTCTTCTGCTCCCTCTTTTTATATATTTTGTTTGTCTGGTTGATTTGTTTGTGAAATAAATGTTAGCTCTTTCACGAGCCTCGATTCAGTAATAAAAAAAATTTAAAAAAAATAAAAAATACAAATACTCGTGATTCTGTCCCATTTTGTAGCAGTGATTCCTTGATATGCGAAAGAATATTAGCATATCGGCCTACATGTTGTTTCTTCTGTCATTATTTTTATTACCTTGTTAAAAACCCAGTGACAGCTCCCCCTTCCTCACGCAAGTAATTCATTCTTCAAAATAGAAACATACAGAACTGGAATAAGTGTGACAGCTATAGTGTCGGTGATGAGCTGTAGCTGCAAGCAAGTTATTTCTGACAGTTACAACTACAAAGTTCTGTGCAGGGTAGACCAGCTTTCGTGCACTTGCAACGACTGACACATCCGGCTTCTGACTTGCAAACACATTTGATGAGCTCTTTGCATGCTTTAGCTGCTTCCGGGATGGTCATCCAAACAGGGACCCAGTGGACATGCTGCATTGTCCATCCCCACACCTCCGGGGAGGGAACCGTCGGCTGTGCCTGACGACTTGTGGTCCAGATGCCACCTTGGTATACCACCCTCTTGATATTTTGGAGCAAGGCATCCTAAGTGAATAAAAATGAATTCACTTGTCAGTTCTGCTGTTGCAGTCATGTACAAAATTGTTGAAGTTTCAAACATTTTATTTTCGTTAAAATGTTACAGTTGGAATGTTCATAGTTTTCATTTAAATTTCTGAGAATATTACCTACATACCAATTAATGAATACAACTAACCAAGAATCACAGTTCAAGGATGGTTATGTTACTGAATATTGCCTTTGAAAACTGGTGTATAACTTCATGAAAAGTAAAGGTCGATTTCTTTATAAATAGAAAAATGAATAGAGGAGGGTAAGCCTAATAGATATCTGAGTCGGGGGGATCTTCTCCAAACTTCTCTTTTTCTTGCAGAAGAGCTCTCTGCGTGCATCGTTGACAGAGACAAGATTGCTTGTCACGTCATACATAAGCACTGTAAATCGTTCAAGACACTGGATGTGTGCTGATGAGACGTCGACCGGTTGAAATGGATTTTCTACAATGTGAAGGAATGCACCTGTCACATCGGGATGAGATTTCCAGACCTTCCAAGCACTTATTTTCCCTTTATCAAGGAAGCAAGAATTAGTGTCACATCCTGTGAACGCATGGAAAAGGGGTAGGGCTCGGGATTTGTCTTCTCCAAGATTCTGACAGATAGTGTTGATATTGTAATGGCAGAAATTCCTGCCCATACCAAAAGCCACCCACACATCAATGTCGGGATGATCATGGAGCAAAGCTGGAAGCTGACCGACGAGAAGGACTACAACATCTGTGTCTGCTGTTCGGATCAGAATCTTCTCTGCTTCTCTGTCCACTGCATGATGAAGATGAACAATGATTCGGGTATCCGCTTCTTCATGTGTGCAGTCCATCATGGGCTCACAATCGCCTCTGGAAATCACTGATGTACCTGCGAATTATACACGAGTAAAGTATTGAGTTATTATATTATTTTAAATCATCTGTTTGTCTATTATTTCTTAAAATGAATAATTATTAGAATTATAAGTACCACAATCATAATGAACAAATTAAACAGAGAATAGATTAGAAAATGATTAGTACCTGAGGTGACATACAGCTCCTTGTCATGAGGACACTCTTCTGTAATCACTATCTGCGAAAGGAATGAGAATAGCTCCTCTTTGTTAGTGCTGTCTCGGAGGAAGTCTTTCCATTTGGTTGGCATTCTGGTCTTAGGTGCTACCTTCCTGCGCACACCACAGCCACGCTTTTGTCGAGTGGACTCCTTGATGCTGCTGTGCAGATACCTGTCCCACACCAAATCCAGTCTCTTCACTCCTTGCAGTTCACGGTGAAGAAAGGGCTGAAAAATTGTTCTGGCACAGTCATCAAATGTAGACGCAGAGGACGTAGGCAATCCATGGACCAGAGCGGCACCATCAAAGATCTTACAGTCAAATCGTGCCAATGGTTCTCCTTGTCCGTTAAGGTCTCCACCCTTGCCTTTTACTTTGGCATTCTCTTGTTCGTGGACTTGATCGATGGGAAGCGCGGAAAACCTCTTTTGTGTTTTGTTCACAACCCAGTGCTTCTGGAAGTCCTTTGTTAGAGTGGCTGGCAAGGATTGCATGTCTCGGAGGTGGACGGAAACCCAACAGCAGTAGTTGTAGTGGTCCAGTGCAAAAAATAGAAACATGAGACTTTGAAGAGACTCAACATAGAGAAGAAAGTCTTTCTCTCTGTGCACACGAATGAATATCATGATCAAGGTCTCTGTTCACAGCACTATGTCCCAGTACTGGAAAGTCGGACTCTTCTTTGCCATAGCCAGTCTCCAGGCCTCAAATGTCTCACTGGACACAGCAGCTTGCTCATATGCTTATTGTTGTAACCGTGATAGAGCTAAGGCAGTCACTTGGTGGGCATGTCGTGTCCATGTCACATGAGCGGCATTGATGAAAGAGTTAGCTGTACCAGATGTTGCTACACCTGAATCAGTTAGAGCTACAGTCCAGCCACTCTGATCTAGGAAATCTCCCAGTGCATTCCACAAGGCCTTCTCCAAATGGAACCCGCCAAACATGATCAGGAATTCATTTTCACCGTGAGTTGCAGGCCAGGTCCATTGAATATACTTGCAGTTTGCAAAAATTGGACAGTCACAAGTGAGTACTGGATGGAATCTGGTCAGGGTTGAGGAACTCTGTGATGGACTTCAATATGTTCATGGCGTGCTTGATCATGGCTGGTAAGTCTGCCTTCTCTTGAAATAGTGGTAGAGACTTGGTTGGTCATCCTGCATATCAGTTGCCATCTTTCTGAGGGACTGATCAGCGCCAAATGTTTGGAAGTTGTGTAATTTTTGTTCGCCTGTTTTTTCACAGAGGATGCACACACACTTGGCATCAAATACTGACTGCCGCTTTGACCGTCGCATCTCAAGAGCTTCGGCTTCATGTTTTTTCCCTCATTACTTGTCTGTTGAGTTTGGAATTGTTGAATTTCTGATGGCAAGAACGATGCCATGAGGCATTATTCTTCACAAAAGTTTCTACTGTTCCTTCTGTTACATATTCTACATCAACTGGCAGTGCATTTATTTTTCTTAACTCCTCAACATTTCCCAGGAATGCAGCGTATCAGTTGCCATCTGTCGCCTCTGGCATTACGTTTAAATCCTTTCTGTGGACAAGATAGTTTTTCCGGTGTAGTTTTCTTGCAGATTATGCAAGCACTCCAATCCATGATGACCTGAAATTGAAAGGAAATAGTCCATATAAGCATAAAAAGTACAATATCCAAACCAATATTACACGTTCCAATGCTGTAATTTGATAGAAAATTCATAAATACTTTTATTGGTTTCTTGCATTTCTAAATTTGAATAGCTAGACTAAGATCACGTATATTCCAGGGAATGTATTGTTTGAACATGGTCTTAAATCACATTTGAGACCGGGCACCCTTGCATTTATCCCCTAATTCTTATGTTTTATTTTCATTTTTTTTTTTTTTTTTTTTTTGTTTACACATTTGAGTAATGACATCACTGCAACATAGTGAGCTTAAAAAGGCTTATATATCAATTACCTGTTTCTTGAAATATTAGATTAATGACTCAAAATCTCGGCACAGTACTTCACAACCTTATGTTATACATTAATTTGCGCTAATATCTTGTTAGTCTATTGTGACGTCATTAAATACACTTCCTGTCATCAGATTTTTTGGAGCTTACCCTCTTTTTGATCCTTATACATGGGCAAAGCTTTGGTGAAAAAATTGTGCTTTTGTCCACAGTGTAACGGTCCTTGGCATTTTTGTTAATAAGGTACCTCACTAGTAGTTGTCATGTTGTTTCGCCACATACAGGTACTGCTGTCAATGGCACGGTGGTAAAATGTGATGAAGGTCACTGGTTTTTTGTTGTGGACGGTTGGCGGGCGTCGAGCAGACTGATAATGTTAATACAGATACAAATCAAATGTTAGACGTGCTTCTCCATTCTCTTCCATCAATCTGGAACATTTCTCTGGAACAAATTCCCTCACTCTATTCAATCCCACTCCTCCCTCCAGGTCTATAAAACAGCTGTTCACCACCATCTCTTATCTCCCCCCATGCAAAACCTTGATCTTTTCTACCCCCGTTAATTCACCCCAGATCCACTTTTTTGAAATTCCGACTTCTTTCCTGGAAGTCCTAGCAGTGTCCAAGTGTTTTACACCTCAACCACCACCCCCCCCCCCCCTTCCCGTGCCTCCTCTCCCCAAGCCCTCTCCCTCCCACAGATCTTTCGTTGTCCCTGTTC
The DNA here is from genome assembly GCF_964187855.1 of Myxine glutinosa. Classification (NCBI taxonomy): domain Eukaryota; kingdom Metazoa; phylum Chordata; class Myxini; order Myxiniformes; family Myxinidae; genus Myxine; species Myxine glutinosa. The sequence continues at coordinate 163,486,052 of NC_136261.1, forward strand.
TCTGCTGTTGTACTTGTGTGCTTCCCTCTCTCTCCCAATCTTGTCTCCCGTTCCCTTTATCTTATGTTTTATGTGTCGGTTTGTCTTTTTGTGATTAATGTTAGCTCTCACACGAGCCTCGATCTTGTATACAAAAAAACAAAAAACAAAACAAAACAAAAAATTCAGTTTACACATTGGAATTGAAGCTGCAGTTGATCAACTTGGTCCAGGTGTGGATAGTAGTTAATATTTGAAGGGAACCCTCAACGTTAACTTTGGTGTGCACTTGCCCCTTTCAGTCTTCATTGTTTACCTTTATATTTATCTGTGCAGACACCCAGAGAAAAGTGAAATCATTTTCTGATGAAGTTCCTTATTACATAGATGACTTTTGTTGATCTGTGTAAGCACACATAACGATGCCATTTGTGTTTATATGAACATTGTTGTAAATATATATGCAATCATGGAACAATTAGTTTATTCTTTGTAAACGGTTGCCTCTCATGTCCATTGAAGCTGTTGAGCTCATGTAAAGTACATTTTCTATCATCGCTCGCCTAATCCTTGTGATTTGAGTGATCACTTTTGCACCTTTGGGGACACGGTACATAATTCCTTCGGGGTTAGTCAATTTGACCTTTGTAACCTTACCGAGACCTCTCCAGAGATGAGATGGAGCGGTAGCTAAAACGTGTCGCCCCTCATGATGTCCCTTATACTGATCGCGTTTATAAGGAAGAAAATAATTACTTTTTTCAGCTTAAAAATACTTTTGCTTCATATTGCACTGGTCCTTAAGTGCGTGTTTGTTTTTCATTTATACGATAAGATTTGTCTGTCTGTGTGTTTGTGTGTGTGCGTGTCTGTGTCTTTGCGTGTCTTTATGTCGCCATCTTTCTCAGGGCTGAACGGATCTTCATTAAACTTTAAGAGGTTCATCAGTGATTCCCGAGGAGTGTTTTTTAGGCAAAAAACTTTTCTTACTATTGTTATTTTTAAAAAGTTCGGTTTTTGGGGGATTTTTGAAAAATCGCTTTATACTTATAGTTCCTGAGCTTTTGTAGCTATGTGAAAGGTAGTATTAAATTATCCCCGATTAGTGTGTGTGTGTGTGTGTGTGTGTGTGTGTGTGTGTGTGTGTGTGTGTGTGTGTGTGTGTGTGTGTGTGTGTGTGTGTGTGTGTAATATATTAAATATACATTTCCTTATTGGGTGTAGTGTTTTTGGCACCTACAAAAAATAGAAAAAAAACAAATTGATTTCTTCAAAATGCCAACAGGATTACTACATCACTGGGCAACGCCGGGCACTCCTGCTCGTTTTTAATCATTTGTGAAACTAAATGATGAGCCTTGAGATCGACCATTATTTCCATGCCTGACATTCTTTTGTTTTCACAGATAAAAGCACCATCATTCTCCAGTATTAAAGCCGAGATATTTTTTGACAAACCACTCGGACTTGATATTAACTTTGGAGCAGAATGCCAGCTGCGATTGGACAAGGATGAAACAAAGGTATGATTGTACATATTGAGAACAAGTAATAAGGAGGGAATCGTGTTTGGCAGCTTGTTAAACATTTCTTGAGAATGGTTGATATTTCCAAAACGTACTGTCATCGTGTTTTGTTACACTGTGGTTGACAATGTTATGCAGGTGTCAGTATTTTGTTTTCACGACAGGTTGGCATACGTGTGAATGCATCAACGACACACAAATCCGCATGTGGCCACTTCTCCTCACCTTACAGAACTATTCCCTTTCGGTCCTTGCAGGTGATATTCACGAATTCATAGTTTACAGAACATTTTTTGAGGATGGAGACAGGAAAATAATGACTTACTTGAATTTTTTCCAGATGTGTTTGGAAGGAAAAAAACTGAACCAAACGAGTTGGAATGGAACTGGCTTTCTCAAAGTCGATGACAAAGAAAGAGGAAGTGTGGAAGCGGAATTAGAAACGACGATGAAGAAAAACATATGGAATATAAGCTTAAAAATGAAGATGTCACAGTCAATCCTCTCTTA